>NW_012267220.1:31871566-31944066 GCF_000151885.1 Dipodomys ordii | reverse complement strand
AGTCCCTACATCCAAGATATCAGAGATGATCTCTGCTTCTCAATTAGGAAATGCTGTAGAACAAGGCTCACTTAATGGCAAACTTGTGGGAAAGAATTCAGTTCACACAACCAGTTTATGGGTTAACAGTTGTGGGAAACAGGCCATTGTAGCACAGGAAATGGCCTTATGCCTTAGGAAGCTACTCTTTCAGGTGGTCACCAGCTTTCACCCCCACAGAACCCCTCACCCCCTAACAACAAAAATATAGTGTCTATGTATGAAATATGCCATCCAACACAAGTAGCTATAGGAAAAGAGGGGAATTGTTTGCCAGGAGTCTTCTGTGGCCAGTATCTGACATATATTATTTTTTGTCATTGTTACTTTATTGATGAGAAGACTGAGGCTCAGGGAAGCAAAACAGAAGCCAAGTTTGCAATAACAGTAATCTGTGGGACCATGTTTAAAAATGGAATCTAAACTGAGTGCCAGTGGTCATGCTTGTAATCCTAGCTACTCAGGAGGTGGGCATCTGAGGATTACAGTTTAAAGCCAGCCTGGGCAGAAAAGTCTGAGACTCTTATCTCTAATTAATCACCAAAAACCTGGAAGTGGAGCTGTGGCTCAAGAGGTAGAGCATCAGTGAGTGAAAAAGCTAAGGAACAGCACCCAGACCTTGACTTCAAGCCCCAGTATGGATGCACACACACACACACACACACACACACACACACACACACACAGAGTTATGAAGAAGGTGGAGATAAAAAGTATTGTCAGCCTAGACAAACACTAGCGCCATCTCAAAAAACAAAGTAGGCATGGTGATTATGTGGTAAGAGGATTATAGTATTAGGATGGCCCAGGTAGAATGTGAGACCTTATTTAAAAAATAAACTAAGCAAAAAAGGGCTGGGGCATGGCTCAAGTGGTAGAATGCTTGCTAAGTGGAAATGGAAGTTTGAACCCTAGTACTACCAAAAAAAATAGTATTTAGTAATAATAATAATGGTATCATTCTAATATAAAATTGGTGCTCTTTCTCTTGTATTCTCCCCTCCCCCAATTCTTTAGTATGTGAGATCTTTCTAAACAATAAATTTCTTGTTGGCAACCAGCTTTATACCCACGCAGGGAATGAGATGTCTTCAGGTTCTTATGTGAATCTGTCTTGACCTGACCTCTTCTCAGGCCTCAGCACAACAAGGTGGAGTAACCTGAAGTGGGGATCACAAAACCCAGGATGCTTATAAAGTGTGTTTTCTATAGGTTGCTTGTCAAAGGTGTCCTGTCTCTCCAGATGTACATATACAATACTTACAAGAAGTAGGTATTCTGGCTGATTTTCCTTTCTTTGTTAGAAGGAAATTGGAAAATGTTGACCCAGGTACAGAGACTTTAGCTAACAATGTTAGATGTGTCTTTCTGTGAGGATGGCTGGTTTTGTGACTGAGCCACCTTTCCGGGGATGACCCCCTGCCAAGGAGAGCAACAACAAAAAAGTCCCAGTGTATCAGCCTGCAGGTAGAGCAGTACCTGAAGGATAACTGGAGAAAGATCAGGTCCAGTCATTGAGAGGAATTATCACTCATTTACCGGATGAGTGAGAGACTCCCAAGCCTGCCGGCCGCTGCCAGCGGGGGAGGTTCTGCAGCCCTAGCACTGGGTCTGCCTGGGAATTGCTGATTTAGACCAGAAGATTTTATGGTCTGAAAATGGCTTTCAAATTTGTTTGGAATTACCCAGAGCACATTTTAAACACTTAAATGGCCATCTTCATATTTTTTAGTATTTGTAATTTACCTTCCTACAATTCTTCCCCTCTCTTCCCTGGCACGTCCCTCTTGCCTACTGCAAAGGCTTGCGTGCCAGCATTTCTGCAACTTTTATCAAGAAGCCAGGCAGTGGCTGTCTGGGCACTGAGAGCTGCCCCTTCACCTCTTCAGCACCACATTCCCTCACTGTGTTTTGAGTTGGATTGAGTTCCTTCAAAAACTTCTGGCCACCCAGAAGCTCAGAATATGTACTTATTTGAAAATAGGGTCTTGGGAGAGGTAATTATTTGAGATGAGGTCATACTGATTGGGGACCTCTATCCAATGATTGGCATCTTTTTAAGAAGAGGAAAAAACAGGGAGGATGGCCATGTGAACAGGACATCACCAGTGTGTGTGTGTGTGTGTGTGTGTGTGTGTGTGTGTGTGTGTGGTGTATGAGGTGCCTGCAAATCAAGACAGCTCAAGGACTGTAGATAGCCAGAGAAAAGGAGGATAGCAGGGAGGGGTCTTCATAGCTTTCAGAGAGTGAGACCTGTGAGCAACTGATTTCAGACTACAGCTTCTAGAACTTCAAGGGAATGAATTTCTTTTGTTTAAAACCACCCAAGGGCTGGGAATGTGGCTTAGTGGTAGAATTTTTGCCTAGCAATCATGAAGCCCTGGGTTCAATTCCTCAGTACTACATAAACAGAAAAGGCCAGAAATGGTGCTGCGGCTCAAGTGGTAGAGTGCTAGCCTTGAGCAAAATAAGTTTAGAGACAGTGCTCAGGCCCTGAGTTCAGCTCCAGGACTGGCAAAATAAATAAATAAAACCACCTAATAAAACTATTGGTGGCTCATACTTGTAACCCTAGATAGTCAAGATGCTGAGATCTGAAGATCACAGTTCAAATCCAACCAGGGCAGGAAATAGCTCCAATTAACCACTAAAAAGCTACAAGCAGAGCTGTGGCTCAAGTGATAGGGTGCCATTCTTGAGCAAGAAAGCTAAGAGACATGGCCTAGGCCCTGAGTTCAAGCTCCAGTACCAGCACTAAATCAATCAATCAAACAAGCAAGCAAGTCACCCAGTCTGTCATTCCTTATGGTGGTCTAGGAAGGAATGTATCTCTTAGGGCTTTGACAACCTCTTCCACATGGCCCTGTGCTCAGTTGAAAGTAAGCCCATGAAGTCCTCCTTTCTGTCACTTTGAGTCACGAATTTAGGGGTTTGTTGGGTTAAGAAGCCATCCATTTCTAGCCTATGACACTTTTCTCCTTATCTCGTTTAATTCAGAGCTCTAGGAGTATGCATTTCATGAGCCTGTAAGATCTGACTTCCTGGAGACAGTATGGAGAACAGACCATGGCTTTTTATATTAAATTAACACATACTAAATGTCCAGCTTTAAAAAAAATCTATATTAATCATCTATTCTTACACAGAACAGTCGCTCAACAGATGTTTGGTGTCTGACCCAGATTTTAATCTGTGTCTTGGCAACAAGATGAGACTGGTTACATTTCTAAGGAATTCTCACTCTTTTTCCTGCCCTTCTGAACATTCCAGAAAGTTCTACATGTACACCCCAGGACCCTTCAAGTATGAAAAGACTCTGATCCCTTTTGCCTCTAGCAACTCCACCTCCCCTTAGCCTGTCCCCCTCCTTTAATTGTGGAAGGCCTTGCCCCTGTGGGCTGGCAGGGGGTTCTGCACATTTTATACCTGACAAGACCTCTCCCAGAAACCCCGGAGGGAGGCACCGTTAAAGTGTTTTATGTTGGGGAATAGCTTGGTTTCTGTGCAATAAAAACCAAAGCCATTGAACAAGCAAGCTCCTGGGTAATTACTGGGACCAAGGAGATAGCTTCCATATGCCGAGTGGGTGCTCAGGCCCGGCCTGCATCTGTTCTCTTTGTTCTGACACAGAGCAGAGCCAGGAGGGGGTCTGACCTCCCGATAAACCCTGAACCAGACCCTCTGTGTGCTTCAGGGAGGGGAAGACTTGGATGGGGAGGAAGGTTAGAGGGCAGCCACATCTGGCAGTGGGAGGAGCTGGCGTGGAGTGGTGTAAGGGCAAGGGGCTGGGGCTGCCTGCTCTAATCAATAAACCAGCTACCAGAGGAGATCAGAGAACCATTCATTAGTGAGCTCGTTAGGTGATTGATAGGCTTAATTTTCCTGTCAAATGTGGACTTCCCTTGTAAACATGTCAATTGAAGAAAGTTCAAGCTTGTCACTTGGATTTATGGCTGGAATAACATGTAGGTGGAAAAGAGGGCCAGCTCCCTAGTGACCAGGCTGGCTGTTAGGACGTGTGAAGGCCAGTGGATCAGGCGCCTTGAGAGACCCTCCTCTCTCTTCTCTTCCACAGCTGAGACAACAGTTCTCACCCACATCCTCAAAGCTGTGAATACAAGCCACAGTCCCCACGCCTTCCCAGTGGCTGCCCCCTCTTCACTCTCTTCCTGGAGTTAGTCATAGCAGCACCCAGAATTCAAGGGACAGCCTGTGTGGGAAAGGCTCTCCCAAGCTGTGGCTCATGGCAGCGGACCTCTTGTTCCTCTCTAGTTGTCCTGGAAGATCAAGAGTAAATGAAAATAGGAGCTGAAAGCACCCGCATTGTGACATAAACAAGCCATCAGCTCCTCAGTGATCTGGAAAATTGCTGGTGGCACTTGGGGGACAGGTTGGAGGGGAGGTGGGTACAGAGAGAGCGGCCTCTCCCATCAAGCGCTGGGGCAGTGGAGGGCAGCTGCAGCCAGCAGCCTAATGGGTGGTCCTTGGAGGGGGACATTTCTAACAGGCTCCAGTCAATGCTCCTTGTTAAATTAGCCAAGCACAGCGACACTCCCCAGATATATAAGAAACGCAGGCACCATACCAGAGAGCACTGGATAATTGAAAATGCGGCTCAGAATCCTCTGCCATCCATTAGTGCTATGATCACAAAGCGCTGGCTCTACTGAAAAAGCTTCCTAAGACCTGGCCTGGGGCCTGCTTTAATTAGCAGAGCAATGAAATTTGGGCTTGGAGATGTCCCTCTTTAGTATTAAATATACTTGGTCTTGTGTCATGTGTTTTCCTCTAGCATGACTGTGGACCACCTGAGAAGCAGGAGCCTCTGCTATTCCTGCCCTTTGTGTTTCCTACAATTCCTGGTGGAAGGCCCGAGTCTACTGCCAGTGCACTGTTGAAGGCTGACTGATGGGCAGGCTGGAGTGCATTGCTGTGGGCTGGACTTTGTCATCATGTCCTTGCAGACTTTGGTGGTATCAGAAATCTTCATATGAGGGCAGGAGGTAGACAGATAGACAGAGAGGGCAGATAATTGATAGCTAAATCACCAAGGCAGTGTTGTTCTTAATAGCATGGATCAAATTGGTGTGTGTGTGTGTGTGTGTGTGTGTGTGTGTGTGTAGGAGGTACTCCATTAAACATGGGCCTTCTGTGAACCCTCCCAGTCTTACATACCATATCAGTTTAGAAATGTGCCATACTTCACAGTATAACTTTCTTCAATGCCAACAGACAGCTCAAGCTAAATTCTGAGGCAAGGAAAGAAGAGAAATACTGAACTACTCTGGTAAGTGATTTTCCTTTGATGTTCTCATGTTTGTTTGTTTGTTTTTTCTTTTTCTTTTTCCAGGGTCAAAGTTTTGAGCATTACTGTAGACTTGGTTAACCCTCAACATTCTTGATGTGGAACAGTGTATTAGTCAATTTTCTGTTGCTGTGACAAAATAGCTTAGACAATCAGCTTATAAAGAGGCTCACTCTTTCAGAGGTTGCTTGGCCCTGTTGCTTTGGGCCTATGGTGAGGCGGAGCATCATGGCGGGGATGTATACTGGAGGAGACTTCTCACTTCATGGTAGCCAGGAAGCAAATTTTTTAAACAAGAGAGAGGAAGGGCTAGGATTCTAATATCCCCTTCAAGTTCATGCCCCTTAACGGCTTATCTTCCTACCACGTGGCCTCACTTCTTAAAACTTCTACCTCCTCCAATAGCACCATAAGCTGAGGATCAGTCCTTCAACTGTTGAGCCATTTAGATTAAAACTATGGCTGACAGAAACCATAATAATATAATAGCAGAAGCAATAGTAATAATAGAAAACCCATCTTTTTTTAGCCCTACTAACTCTTTAAACATCTTCTAATTCCACTGCAAACCTACACTTTGACTCAGGACACATAGATGGCTAGGGATGGATGGAGAGCTTGGTCAGTCTGAGCTCTGCTGTATCCCGGGAGCTAGGACTGTGGTCCACACTGGTACATTACTGAAGAGCAGACTGTATTAATTGTATGAAATTACACCATGTTTATTGGACTGATCAGAAACACTTTTTCTGTTGGTTTGTTTTCATGGGAGGATCTCCGGCACCTAGTGGCAGCACTTTTCTGAAATATTTTTAGATTCAGATCCACAGGACATTTTTCTTTATCTAAGTGCTGATGTATAATAGGAGCTGTATTATTACTGTAATGTTCTCTTGAATTGAGCCTCTGGAGAGGTGCCAGGACCAAGTTTGGACACAAGTAAAAAGCTCTATTGGAAAGAGCTATGCTGGGGGAGGAGGGGAGACCCATCAGTCCTGGCAGACGGTTGAGCCTCCGCTTCCTTTTAATGCAGTAAAGACCATTGACACCAGGCCCAGATAACCTTCCTCCATTGGCTATTGCCTTCCAGCCTATAATTATTAATCATTATTATTAAAGTAACATTTATTATTTATTGAGTACCTACTAAATGCTGGGGACAGCCCAAGCTACTTTACATATGAGGAATTATGGTTATTTCTGATTACAGGTAAAGATATCCAGGCTTAGAGAGAGTAAATAGCTGTCCCAAAGTTAGGAGGGAATGGTGTACTCCACCCTGGAGGCTGCTGTCTAACAACTTCAACTGCCTGCTGTTTGTAGCCATTCAGCGTTCCATGCCCTCTCTGAGCTTCTTCATCCTCTCCTCTAAACCTCTTCTACCACAGTGTATTTCCAAAGGCACGCACACAGTACTTTCCATGGCATGCCCCTCCTCCCCCGCTCTCTTGATCTAGCACCTGTGGTTAGAAGAGAAGGATTCTTTGCACTGTGACAGGCAGGAGTGACTCCTGCTGGTGTTTTCTGTGTCTATAGGGTGTCCATGATGGGCTATGCCCAGAGAATTGAGGAATTCCTTCTATCCTGGGTAGTCTAGCAGGGATGAGGCAAAAGGCCTCATTCACATGATCCCAGCTTGCAAGAACCACAGCAAAACATTTCCAGGTTTCCAAACCCAAGCCATCAGGATTCTGGTCTGTACCTCCCTAGGGCCATGAATACTACTTCTTGGTGCCTGCTGAGGCCTAGATGTAGCTCTTCTTGCTGGCTACCAGCTTCCCAGCTCCTAGGACCTTAGCTTCTTCAGAACTCCCCACAATCTTTTACTGTTGAGAACTAAGCAGGATGTGGCCAGGGTTTACTAAAAACAGTTCTGCTCAGCCAGCTACATCCATGAACCCTGGTATTTTCATGACAAGGAAGAAATTGATCAACTGCCCCATTTCAAAGAGACTGGGAGGTTCTTTAGCTTGCATGAAGTGTAATCCTTGTCTGTGTTGGAAAGTCCCCAGTGCCCTGGTGCTGGCATGGGCCCCTGGAAGCTGGCAGGTGAGATGAATTAGAAGCCTGCAGCGAAATATTCAGTTTCATGCAATTTTGTTTCTTTCTACTACTTGCTTAAAATTCTGTGGAACAATTAAATCTTTAAAGCATGTGGTGGGTGCCTTGGGCTCCTTTCTTTTCAAGTTTATTGATCAAATTGGATATCACTCACAAAGCAAGAGATTTTTAATATAGATTTTTTTTAACATTTAACAAGACTGTTTGGTTGAAATCCAGCAAAAGAAAGTCCACAAAGTGTGCGAACACTCAAACTATAGCAATGGGTCCTACGGTAGGAAATTACCCACCCATGTATCAACAACCTTTACAAGTTTGCCCTTGAATTTAGGGAAGTAGGCTCCAGTGGAGAGAGTTAGGAAGGAATGTTTCATGTTTCTGTCCTTGGGCAGAAAATACCCTAAGCCTCAAATGCTCCAAAATACCTCAGAAAAGCAGGTAAACAAAACAAAGAGATCTGCTCCCTTCCTCCCTCCACCTGATAGCTGATTTACCAGTGTGCCAGTCAGCTTAAATTACCATAGCAACATACCTGAATAGACAACTGCACAAGAGGAAAGGTTTATTTCTGGACCTCAGTTTTGGATGTTTCTGTCCATGGACACTTGGTCCCATTGCTCTGGGCTTCACAGCAGGAGATTTGGTGGAGGATGCTGCTAACCTCATGGCAGCAGGAAACAAATAGGTGAGGAAGAGAAAGTGATTGGATGCCTCAATTCCCCTTGAGGGCCCACCCCCAGTGACACAACTCCTTCCCACTAGTCTCCACGTCTTTAAAGCTCTACCACTCCTATTATGGTCCTGGACTAGGTATCAAGCCTTAAACTCATGGTCCTTTGGGGGACATTCAAGACCCAAATCATAAAAACTGGCAAGTCTGGCAGCATACTCTGAAATTGACTTGCAGATTTCTGAATCATTTAAGCAAACCAAATATTTTAATTGTAGGCATATGAGAGTCATTAAAGTAGGAAACACCACTAACAAGTATTTGTGCTATTTTCCAAGTGCACTCACTCTTCCAAAGAGTTGCTTTGTAGATGCTGAAGCTGAATTCATCTTCAGCCTCAGTACAAATGATTGAGCCAGGGCTTCTGCCTGAGCAGGTGATTTGTTTTCTTTATTCCAAATTCAGGTTAAAAGGCATTTTAGAACAATAAAATATAAGTGCTGCCTCTTTTCTAGCCTGGAAGATGGGCTGCCATCCCACCCCATTCCAGCAAAGGAGGTGTCATGAGGGGCTTAAACACACACATAATCCCTGCAAGGATGGCAATGAGTGCTTCTCAGCCAAAGGGGAAGCAGAGGGGGTGAGGGGAAGGTGGAGGAAGAAGCACCCATTACCCTGATTTGATGGCCTTATATTTTCAAGCCCTGGGAAAGAAGAATTGGAGCTGCAGAACTCAATATAGAGTAGCGATCTGTGGTTGGGGGAAATGCAGCACATCTGCCTTTTATAGGTTTGGAATGAAAAATGGTTTTAATTAAGGAGTGGAATTGGGGCTTTCAGTCTTGCTCCATGCTATGTACCTGTCAAACCTGCTGGATGAGAATTTAGCTCTGACCTCTCACCCCCACCTACATTTAACTGCAGGACTGCTAGGAGAACTCAGGTACCCTGAGCACCTGCCAAAGACAGCCTGGCAGCTTCTGAGGACCCTATGGGATGAACCCATGCAGACCCACCCCACCCCAGCACAGGCCACTTGCCACATGATTCCAGCTGCTTTACTAGGCTGGGGAGTGGAGACAAGGTGTGTCAATATCATAGTTGGATATAGACTGACTCGGGGATCCAGGAAGCCTAAGGGACAGCTAAGAAAACAAAGAGAAGACATAATGATAAATAGATATAATGTAGCTGGAAAAACATAGAAAAGATATAATGATAAATAGATATAATGTAGCTAGAAAAACAAACAGAAGATATAATGATAAAAATAACTCAGACACTAAAAAAATAGTTAAGGAAGGGTGGTTAAATACAGTCATAATATTCAATATACACATGTTGAGGGGCTGGGTAGGGGGGAGAGATGGGGGAGAATGATGGAAGGGGTGACAATTGATCAGCATGTATTGTGTTCATAACTTGATGTGTTGAATTTTTGAAACCCCTTTGCACAACCAAAGATAATTTTTTAAATTAAAAAGTTAAAGAGTAACACAAAACTAGTTAATATTTTGTTGAAAAATTGGTATTTAAAACAAGCCACCCAAAGAAAACCTCTAGACCCAACCCTTTCCGAAAACTCCAAAAGCAACAAAACAAAACGAACAAAAACATCCAGCTTCTTTCTTGAAAGGAAAGGAAGACCACATGTGAAGATGCCAGCCTTGTGGTCAGATACCAGGAATTTCTGAAGGCAAGAGGTTCTCAAGTGAGAACACACTGTTCTCTCCTGACCCTAAGCTAGTTGGTTGTGGGCTTTCCCCAGATGTCTCCAACCATAAGCTGTTCCCATAGAATGCATAAGACCCACTCTAGATACTCCTGAGACTCCTGAGAATGAACTCAAGAGGTAGCAATCCTTTGGCATGGTTCAAAGCAGGAAAACACCCTCGTGGGGCAGCCCTATACTTGTCTGGGCCCTGACACCCTGTACATGTCTCTATGCTCTCTGTGGTTGGTTCCTCTTCCTTCCTTCTTTCTGCCTTGTAAAATATTGTTTCAGTCCTTGAAGATTCAATGAGGGCTGCATAATCCTTAAGCCCAGAGTATTAACCCTCACCTTCTAATGGGTTATTAAAGCTTTAAATATAGTATTAAACCTACCTATGCTGAAATTAACCCTCTTAATGCTTTTCTAATCAAATTTTTATATAAATTTATCAAAAATGAACTAGTCTCTCTTTTTTCCCCTCTTTTCTTCTCTTGTTCCTTGCTCTCCTCCCTTTACCTTCTTCCCACCCTTGCTTGTGTTTCTCCCTTTGCTTCTGCTTTTTCTTCCTTGTGTTTCTCCCTTTGCTAGTTCCTTAAGCAATGCTCAGCCCATAAACTCGCTGAGTACAAATACAGTTCAAATGTCACCTGCTTGATGAAGTATTTTCTCTTGCTAGGCATAAACAGTTGTTCCTATATAGGCCTCCATTGTCTAGCCCTCTTTTCTTCCCTCCTGCATCCTTCATTTACAATCTAGGGTATGTATGTGTGTGTTGGGCAGGTGTGTGTGTGTGTGTGTGTGTGTGTGTGTGTGTGTGTGTGTGTACATTACATTCAGTTCTTCTTGTGCCTGACTTCCTCAAGAAGCTTCAGGCCAATAACACTTTCCTTCTATTTCCAGTGCTTCACAAAGTCCCTGACACATTCAAGATGTTTCATAAATGTGGCTGAAATCAAGTAGAAGAATGAATAGAAACACAGGAAACCCTTGGTAGATTTTTGGAGTCTTGGTGAAGAAAAGTGATTCTTACTCATGAATAGTAGACTTATTCTTGATATTATTAGGTCATGGTTGAAGTCAAGACCAATAGTGACCAATCAACTATATTGGCCTCCTCATAAAATATATATTACATAACTGATACATACCTATAGATATTACAATCCAGAAAGCTGTTCAACCTATTAAATTATATTGGTTTCATTCCTATTGTTGGACTTATTGTATTTCTTTTAGGCATATGTACAGGAAATTGTAGATTGATTTTTATCACATTTGGCATTAGGCTTTGTGTAATAGCCAACAGCAGTAACTATAGCCATTTGTTGAGCTCTTATTCTATGTCAGGTATTTTTTGAAACAATTTTCAAATATTAACTTATTTACTTGATACTATGGACCTCTATGAAACTAATCATGCTTCGTAATTCACATTGATACAGTGCATGGCTGCAAAAAAATTGTAATATCCTATAGATATATGAACAGCAATGTAATCAAGAATAAGAGTGACTGGCATAGAACTATTGCGACTTGGAGTGTTTGTTTAATCCATACAATCACAAACTCAGTTAGTTGACTCAGGAAATGTTGACCCTTGGATTTATAAATCTGGTAACTTGGAGAAAGGGAATCTGATTTCATGACTATGTTACCAGAGCCTTGGCAGGAGTTTCAGGGAAGAGGGGAAGAAAGTGCTCCACCTAGGTCTTTCTAACATCTACACATTGCATCTGAAAAGTGGAAGCTTTTAGAGATTCCTGTTTGTTTGGCTTCCTCTGGTCCCAAAGATAAACGTGGATCCATGTGTTTTAAAATATGAAAGTAGCCATGGTCTCTTGAAGCCTCTGAGAGGGATGTGTACTTTACCTTGTTGCTATCTCCAGAAATAATGTTTATTTGTGTGTGTGTGTGTGTGTGTGTGTGTTTGTGTGTGTGTGTGTGTGTGTGCTGGGCTTGAGCTCAGGGCCTGGCTACTATCCCTGAGTTTTTGTGTTCAAGGCTGGTGCTCCACCACTTGAAAGACACCTTCCCTACTGGCTTTTTGGTGGTTAATTGAAGCTAAGAGTCTCACTTACTTTCCTCCCTGGGGTGATTTGGAACTGCAGTCCTCAGATCTTAGCCTCCTGGCACCCAGCAATAGTAATAATGATTCTTATGATTAAATTGAAATATAGAGGCTAGAAGATCCATAGATTCAGAGGCTCTCAAGTCTTACTTTCTATTTTTATACCAAATGAATATTTGGAGATGATGAGAAAACAGGATTCTGACTTAGTGCTTTGGATATTAACAGGACATTAAGATGTGTTCATTGAGTGAATCTGTGGCTTTCTCTCTAGCCTACCCTGGGACTGTGATAGCAATTTGCTATCTTATTATGTTAGGTTCACACCCTATTAGTATTTATTTTAGCTGATATAATGCAATTAGAGTATAATCATATCAATAGCTTTCAGATCATGTCAAAAAAAATTAAAGTTCCTGAAATACCAGTGTTAATATGAAGTGATAGAAAATAGTTAATGGGATATGATGCTTGACTTGAGTTGGACAGCATGGTAAGGAGTGGACCGAGAGATGTTGTCAGAGTCTAGCTTCCTTGGAGTCTCCCATTTAAATGCTCATGGACTTGTGCCTTACATACCTTGTGTTAGCATCCTTTCTCTGATGGGTTTGTGATCAATTAACTGATTCTAGACACTAAAGTCCTTATTTGGGTCTAATAGGGTGCCTTCAGTGTGGCTTCATTACACAAAGAAGAATGAAATTAAATACCAGCTCCTTTCTAGGTGGATGTATGATTGGGCCCGCAATCCTCTATTGTATCAGCAAGAGGGCCAGTGATGATTATTAGGTCCCCTGCCTCTGTCATTACATTTGATGATATTGTGACTTCTCAGAGCCTAAACCAACCAATGGAATACAGAAGCTGGGCCTAATTCTTCTTTTGTACATGAAACAACCCCCAAAGTAGTCAGGTGGTTGCAGAGCACATCTCTAACACCATGAGAATGGGTGAGTCCCATTCATTGGTCACAACTCCAGTGTCCCAGGTCCCCTAGGAACTGGATGGCAAGTGTCATGCAGCTGGATAATCACTTCAAAGTTTTTTAGGTATGTATGAATCCTAGGTTTCCCCTGCTTCCAATTCTTCAGTCCTTTCTCCAGCACCTTGGCTGATTCTACATTTCCTTACATATCTCAGGGATGTAGGTGGGGGATTTGAGCAGGTAGAAAATTCTAGAAATGAAGTAA
The DNA here is from genome assembly GCF_000151885.1 of Dipodomys ordii. Taxonomy (NCBI): domain Eukaryota; kingdom Metazoa; phylum Chordata; class Mammalia; order Rodentia; family Heteromyidae; genus Dipodomys; species Dipodomys ordii. The sequence continues at coordinate 31,931,019 of NW_012267220.1, read as the reverse complement.
AAGGAAGATAAAGGAGTCTAAATGAATAGCTGGACACCGTCTCCCACTGGGGATTTTCCCTGAGTGTCTGGAGGTCATCCCTATGGCAGCTCAATTTCTAGCTCCCTTCTAGAAGGTTCCAGTCTCTACCTCAGGCCTCCATCTAACTTTGTGATTCTTCAGTGTTCCTGAAACATTACTACAAGCAACTCATTGGGGCTTGTTAGGTATGGGGCTGTAGGTGCAATTCGGAGGAAATAATTAACAATTACTTCTGAGGAGAAGTTTCCAGTCAGAGCCGCACCTTGTGGTGGCACATACATCTTGCAAAGAATTGTTATTTAAGCAATATTCCTTGAGAAATTGGTCGTTACCCACATTAAACGACTCAGTCCATTGCCAAGGATGGTTAACGCTCTAATAAACTGGTCATTAACTGCAGTAACAATGAATTTCGAGGGGATTATTGCTATTATAAACCTTAATCAATGGTTTATAACAGCAATAATGTGGTCCTTTTTCTTAATGGTAAGTAGGGCAGCTTGCACCATCGCCTTGAAAATGTTTTTTTGTGGTGCTGAGAAATCTGATGGGAAGCATTGGAAAAGGGCTGCCCACTCTTCAGAAACAAACTGAGCGAAGCAAAGACACTGTGGGGGCTCTTGATTGCCAGTCCTCCATTCTCCAGGGATGGGGATGGCCAAGGAGAAGGTTTTTTTCCCACCTACATAATGCACTGGGTGTCAGGACTCCTAGCTGTGTCTACCCAGCATGGGACCCTGATCTGAGGAAGTGAGTCACAGGTGTCTCTCTATGTATGGACGGTGTATTGTAGAAGAAATGAGCCTGCAGGATGGCTGGCCACTGCCACCTTGCTGATATGCCAGGGGTATGGAATAGATGTCCTGGCTTTCAAGTGCATGACAGGCTCAGGTCTGTCATTAACTTGTCAGGGGATTCCAGAGGGCATGCTACCTTCCAGAGCCTCAGAAAGGAGGAGCTTCTCAAGTTTCTTTCTGGTGAAACCTGCTAAGGTTTTTTTTTTTTTAAATAATACTGACACCTTCTATTAGTACATCATTATAGAGCAGTAACTTGCATAAAGTTTGATGTTGTTCTTCATTGTTTACATCTTAACTAAATGAATTTTTGCAGTTGCTGATTTATGATAGAGAATCTTGAGGCAGAGGGATTAAGAAACAGGTGATTTAATCACAGGTAGAAATGATATTTGAATAGAGTAGTTCCCCTTATCCGAATAGGCCAAGTTCCAAGACTCCCAGTGGGAGTCTTGCACCTCTCTGTCTCTGTCTCTCTGTCTCTCTCTCATACACACACACATTTATATGTATTTCCCATACATACATATCTGTGATAAAATTAAATTTTTTTTCTTATCTTTTTTTTTTTTCTTTTTTTTTAGTGTGTGATTTTGGTCATGTGTCTTTTTTTTTTTTTTTGGGTCCGGTTGTGGGGCCTGAACTCTGGGCCTGGGCGCTGTCCCTCAGCTCTTCAGCTCAAGGCTAGCACTCTACCACTTGAACCACAGTGCCACCTCTGGCTTTTTCTGCTTATGTGGTGCTGAGGAATCGAACCCAGGGCCTCATGCATGCAAGGCAAGCACTCTACCACTGAGCCACCAGCCCTGGTCTAAAATTAAATTTATAAATTAGACACAGTACAGAATTAACAGTAAGAAATCACAATTATAGTCATGTACTATGCTAAAAGTTATATAAATATGGTTTTCTCTTTCAGTTGCCATGGAGTGGTTTTATATCTCTATTATATTTATATCTATAATTTATAATATTTAAATATTGTATATAGTTTTATAATACATTATAATAGGTATTATATGTATAATTCATAATAGTTACTCTGGACAAAGGGTAAGCAAGATGGAGCAGAATAACACCAAATCTTATCACACTACTCATATTAATGCACAGTTTAAAACATATGAACTACTTATTTCTGGAATTTTTCCATTCATATTTTTAGACATAATCAGCTGTGGGTAATCAATCATAGAAAGCAAAGCTTTGGATAAGGGGGCCACTGTTCAGGAATCTGGTGTCTGTTCTTATTCCTTACACTCTATTATTACTCTGCAAGTCCCTCTGCATGTTTAATTTGATCCTCAGATCCTTAGAAGTGGGCAGACTGGGTTTACAATGAGGAAAACAGGAGCTGGACACTGGGCCTGCTTATGTTGATGTGGCATTCTGTTCTGTCTTGTATCCTGCTGGGAAGACCTTATGCTGGTCCTGTGCCAAGAGTCCCCAGATTCAGGAGATGCTCTTCCAACTGTGTGGCCTGGCTGCATTCTGAGGACAGACAGGACCTCACTGAGTATTCCTCTTACACCAAAGGGAGGATGAAATCCTCCCTTCCCACACCACACCGGAAGCACCTCCAGCAGGTAAGAGAGCTGCTGCTTTCGGTAGCCCAGCATTATAGAACACACTGGACAATGGACTTTGCAGTATGCACTGGAAAATGTACTTGGTGCTAGAGTAAAAGAACATGTAAAGCATCTGAAGAAGGACATGATAAACCCATGTACTCAGTGTAAGGTAAATTAAACTAGGTTGCCTATGAAGAGAACACCAGGCTGTATGTATTCAGGCAGGAAGAGAAGTTTGTTTACTGAACTGCCATTCATGGTGGAGAGCACATGGCTGAAGGAGGCTGGCTGAGGTCCAGCCTGGGTTTAAGTAGGGAAAGGGCAGGAGAAGATGCAGCCAGGTGAGCGAAGCTGTGGCCACACCTGATGCAGATGTGACTTCAGGGCCTGGAACCCTCCCACAGTCTGATGAGATGAGTGGGGGGTGGTGGTGAGGGCAGTGGCCCAGGATGTAATCTCCAGGTGTGCCAGTGACCTAGTTGACACAGGTACTGGGCACAGACTTGCCTTCCCAGGGTGGACCTTACACTCATTACCAGCACTAGTGATATTAACCTGTGGCCTGTCTTGTTTCATCAAATCACCCCTCCCCCTTCCTTTCCCACCTTGGATTATTTTGGAGTAAACTGTAACTATAACACCATCCGTCTGTTCCCATTTCAGTGTGCATATCTCAAGATTAAAACCAATAATTGCAATATCACCACTCTGCCTTCAAAACTGAGTAACAATTCCTTCAAATCACCAAATGCCCAGTCATATTTCAAGGTTCCCAGCTTGATCACAAATGTGTTTGATTCTCTTGCTCTAGCTCCCTTTTCATCCCTTCCAAGGTTTGATACCATTTGCTCCTCTAAGGCGGAGAGTGCATACTCAATGACCTGGATTTGCGGTGGCTGGGCGGCTGAAAGGAGCAAGAGATGTGTAGTTCAAGAGGGCCTCTGAATGGCAGTGCTTGTTTGCAAGCCACATTGTCATGCCCAGGTGTTTTCTATGTACCCTTAGAGGAAATGTTCAGTTTTCCCTTTTTTTGTTCAGTGGACTCTGGGAACAGATTTGCTCTGGGACAAGAACATAGCTCTCCAGAGCTCTCTTCCTGTCAGACAGCCTGTGTGCAGGGGAAGCTGTGGACTTTGTGACCTTTCTCAGGAAGCGGGGTAGTGATAATGATAGCTGCATTTCTACCAGTAGCCCATAGTACCCTCTAACGAGCTAGTTAGTCTTGAAGTGCTTTGGTAATAGAGATGGGCAAAACCCCAATCCTCTTGCTTAGCCTGGTCATGTGATAACCATCTGATGGATCTTGCCACATCACCCTTCCTCCCATTTCCTCAGATGTAACCTGAGAGGGTTGGGTCGGGTCTGTTTTATAAAGGAGTGTGAGACTCCCCTACGGGTATTTTCAAGATTTATAGTTTCTTTTGAATGTATTCATATTCAGGTGTCAAACACCAGGTTTTTTTTTTTTTTCCAGTTGTGGGGCTTGGACTCTGGGCCAAGGCGCTGTCCCTAACTCTTCAGCTCAAGGCTAACACTCTACCACTTGAGCCATAGCACCACTTCAGGTGTTCAGGTGGTTAATTGGAGAAAAGAGTCTCACAGACTTTCCTGCCTGGGCTGGCTTTGAACCATGGTCCTCAGATCTCAGTGTCCTGAGTAGCTAGAATTACAGGCGTGAGCCCTCGGTCGCCAGCTTGGAGTTGGTTCTTAATGGAGGTAGAGGATTTACGCTCTGGGGAGGGGAGGGTCTAGCTCATTGAGTTTCTGGGTAGATAGCAAACAACTAGCTTTTGTTTTCCTGCAAGCTGTAAGGACTTCTACCTAGGCACCATGGCTTTTAAAACATTGAAGCTAGGTGCCAGTAATCCTAGCTATTCAGAAAGGTGAGATTTGAGGATTTGGGTTCAAAGCCAACCCAGGCAGGAAAATTCATGAGATATTTTTTGTTCATTTGTTTGTTTTTGGTTGGTCGTGGGGCTTAAACTCAGGGCCTGGGAGCTGTCCCTGGACTCTTCAGCTCAAGGTTAGTTCTCTACCGTTTTGAGCCACAGTGCCACTACTAGTTTTCTGGTGGTTTATTGGAGATAAGAGTCTCACAGCCTTTCCTGTCATGAGACTTTGAACCTTAATCCTCAGATCTCAGCTTCCTGAGTAGCTAGGATTACAGGTGTGAACCACTGGGGCCTGGCCAGGTTTTTTTTTTTTTTTTTTTAATTCAACCTCCCGGCAGCAGAGGGCTTCAGTGTGGGAATGTCTAAATTCTTAAACAAGCCTGTGGACCTTGGGTTTCCCCAACCCACCAATGCAGGACTGAGAGACATGTCTTCCAGGAGAGCTTTAACCGTGAGTCTAGGAGTGACAATGAGACTCTCTCTTTGAAGCTGTTCCTGGTGCTTCAGGCAAGGTATGTTCAACCACGGTGATGTGAGCCCTGGGAATGTCGTGTGCTTTGGGAGTGTGGTGAGGGGCTGATTCAGGGACAGAACAGACCAGGAAATTGAAATGGTGACATTGGCAAAGCTGCCCAATGCCAACTTGTCTTTTCCAGAAAAGCTGTGGTCACTCTCACTGTGTAGCTGACATTTGAGAGCCTGGTAGATCTAGGGCTTGCCCGCAGGTGCCTACTGGGCCATATAGTCTCTGTCCTTTAGGGCCAAAAAAGATCTTTTCTTCCTATAGGTGAGAAACTTACTTGAGCTATAGAAAGTACCTATCTAAACTTCCCACGCCTTGGCTGCCCCCCCTTGCCTATCCAGCCCTGAGCCAGGCTGAGGAGGGAGCAGACCTGCTAGGAGACTCTCAGCCTGTGTGGAAAGGGAGCTGGTAAGGCCCTGGGAAGAGGGTGGGGCATAAAAAGACTGATCTGGAATAAACTGAAAAGTTTACTCTGTGTAGCTTTGAAATAAAAAAGCTCATTCAGAAAGTTAATGATTTATTTTATAGTTTCATTATCAGGGTCACATTACTCAATAGCATTTCAAACATGTCATTTGTACAAACTATGGTAATTAAAATTTATAACATACTTCATCAGCAGCATATGAATCTTTTAGCCGGCACTCTGCTGTCATATAAACAGTGTAATTTCAGCTGCAATTCACCCTTTATTGGCTCTCATTTGTGATTTAACAGCCATCAATGACTGTGCTATAAAGAATAAATTAACCATCCGTAAACCTTATGATGACAGGGACAGTCAAATAGACTTAACTGCCTTCCGTCTAGCTTTTGGAGCCGACCAAGAGCAGGTGAAGGCCAGGTACATACCAGGTCCCCTGCTTAAAAGATCTTGTGGGCTTTTGCTGCCTCCTAGCCTAGCTGGACCCAAAGTTCCTTAGGTTGCCACTAGCAAGAGTATTATTAGCATCTCTGTTCTTGGGGTAGGAAATGGGGGCAGGAACAGACATTCAAAGACTCCAGCTGGGACATTCACCCCCAGGAAGGTCTCCAAACAACACTCACCAATAGATGTCAGTGGAGAATCTTTGGACGCATACAGGGGCACTTCTGGTTATCTGGTGATGGAGAGGAAGAAAAATTGGTGGCTGGGTCTAGCACCAGTAACCATTCCATGAGCAGAGAAATCCCTACATTCTTATCCTACAAGGGGAAAATAGGCCCAGAGAAAGGGGAAGGGCCTTGCTAAGGGCTGTGCTGTGTCGGTGGGCAGAGTTGGGAGAGACCAGGACCGGAGTGTGAAGGTGACACCTCCCAGAGCGGACTCTCTCAGGGAGTGGCAGTACCACCAGTGGAGTATACACACTGCTTCCTGAAGGCCACACTCCCGGGCGCCCCCTGGAGGCGGTGACTAGGACACGGTGGCCTGCCCTATGTCTCACACTGTACATAGCTCGTAAATATGAAGTAGAACACATTTGTTACTGAGACATCTCCAAGGAGCCTGGGTCACGCAGGCCAATAAAATTGGCCTCATAAATTCATCTTGACATGCAAGATTACTCCAGCCTGCTGAGGTCACCTTCCTGCCCTGATTTATGGGTAGCCTATGGGTTAATAATACTGTTTACCAAGTGTCCCTTCCGGGGCCCTCCTCTGCCCCTCCCCTACTTGGAGCAGATTGGAAACTTCTAGAGCAGAGCTTCCCTCTGATCCAGAAGGGTGTGGTGGAAGGCGTGAGTTAAGTATTGAATTCTCTGTTGTTTAAAAGCAACTCTTCCTTTTCTTCCTGGACATTGCCTGAAGTGACTTCCATTCAGGGCTTCCTTTGGAGTTTAAGGAGGAGTGGGGGCTTGCAGATTGCCCTTGTCACCTGGGTGCTTGTGGCATTAGACAAGAAGTGTAGAGTTGGGAGCTATTCACACTCCTGTGATTTTCAGTGGCTAGTCTGCTTAGAAAATGTCTTCTAGCAGGCTGCAATGTAGCTCAGTGGCAAAGCGCTTGCCTAGCAAGTGCAATGTCCTGGGTTCGATCCCCAGTACCAAAAAAGAAAAGACAAAAAAATACAGTTAAAAAAAAAGAAAATGGTAGAAAACTAAAGCTAGATCCTTATATATCACCCTGCACCAGAATCAACTCCAAATGGATCAAAGACCTCGGAGTCAAAGCAGACACTCTGAAAACATTACAGAATAGAATAGGAGAAACCCTAGGTCTCCTTGGAGCAGGCTGAAATTTTCTTAATAGAGACCCGGAAACAACAAATCAAAGAAAGGTTGGACAAATGGGATTGCATGAAATTGCAGAGCTTCTGCATGGCAAAGGACATAGCCAGCAAGATCAATAGAAAGCCCATGGATTGGAGAAGATCTTCACTAGTCATACAACAGACAACGGTCTCATATCTAAATATACTTGGAACTCAAAAAATTAAATCCCCCAACAACAAATCCTTAAAGAAACAACTGCCCAATAAATAAGTGGGCTAAAGACTTAAAGAGAAACTTCTCTGAAGAAGAAAGAAGGATGGCCAATAGACACATGAAGAAATGCTCAACCTCCCTAGCCATAAAAGAAATGCAAATCAAAACAACATTGAGATACCACCTCATCCCAGTTAGACTGGCAAAAATCAAGAACTCTAATAACAACAGATGCTGGAGGGGATGTGGACAGAAGGGAACCTTACTTCATTGTTGGTGGGAGTGTAAACTTGTTCAACCACTTTGGAAAGTAGTATGGAGGTTCCTCAAAAGACTCCACATAGAGCTCCCCTATGACCCAGCAATCCCACTTTTGGGCATTTACCCAAATGTTTATAAACAAGACCACACTAAAGCTACCAGTACAACTATGTTTACTGCAGCATTATTTACCATAGCTAAGATCTGGAACCAACCCAGATGCCCCTCAGTAGATGAATGGATCAAGAAAATGTGGTATATATACACAATGGAATTCTATGCCTCCATCAGAAAGAATGACATTTCCCCATTTGTTAGGAAGTGGAAAGACTTGGGAAAAATTATATTAAGTGAAGTAAGCCAGGCCCAAAGAAACATAGGTCCCATGGTTTCCCTTATTTGCAATATCTAGTATATGTATGAGTCAAGCAGAAAAGGTCAGATAAGGTGATGTTAGGAAAATGAGCCTTAAGATATGTATTGAAATGTTTTTTTTTTTTCATGCATTTGTTTCTAATGCATTTATTAGATTATTTCTTTGTTGCTTTGTATGTCCCTCCCCCACAGTATAACCCCTGCTTTCACTGTATTTGATGTCGGTATAATTTGTGGAGGGGAAGGGGAAAAACAAGTCGTTTAAATAAGGATACAGGTGGACCTGTTGCAGCAATGAGAAGTACAAGTTGTCATGTCAAAAACAAACTTTACAACTTTGGTGGTGGTAGGGGGAGGATTGGGGAGGCGGGGGGGAGGCTGGGAAGAGATGTGAAGGGTAAACAAAGGAGGAGGCTGCAATGTTTGATAGGAAATGTACTCATTATCCTGCCCATGTAATTGTAACCCCTTTGTACAGTATGTTCACAATAAAAAAAAAAGAAAATGTCTTCTATCCCTCATGTGTAGGGGAGATGGCCTGCAGAGGTCCACAGCCTGAACTTTCTTTTCTAAAGACAGAGGGTAAAAGTGGTAACAATATGAAAAAGCCTCTCATAGAAACCTGGAGATTCTCTGAGCCTTTATTTAATTTTATTTTAACTTTCACAAACATCCAAATGTTAATTGAGGTTTCTCTTAAACTGTTTCTCAACTGCAAGCAAGTCTCTTTTAGCGTCTAAAACAACACTTGGGCAGTTAAACTTCTGGGGAGAACTTTCTAGTGACCTGCGCTCGAGATCAGATCCTGGATCATTACACAATAAATAAACCAGTGAGAGTAGAGGCTAGAAGCCTCGAGGCTCCTGGGTTTTCCCTCAGGGTCCAGAACCCAACTGAAGATAACTTCAAGGATAACTTTGATCAACCTTTCTCGGGTAGGTTATAGACAGATTTATCATCTTCAGTCAAATTAGCAAACAATTCCTAAGACTTTTTTTTTTTTTTCCAAGAGTACCAAAGGTCCAGGAATTAGGCAATTTCTGCCCTGGAGGTACTTCTATCTACTGGAAAATCATAACGAAGAGAACATTCTTTGGCTGATTTGGTGTGACAATAGAGGTACAAAGAACTTGAGTAGAATGAGAAAGTAAGACTGTGAGTACAATTGGGGGAAAATCCTAGAAGTAGTTAGGAGGATGGACTATTATTTCTTCAAACACTTCTGAAGTCTAGCACAAATCCTAGCCCTTTTGCATGCACATGACTTTCCTCTACTCTCTCTAGTCTCTCCCTATACCCTGGCTCTCTTCCTGTTTTGAGGGGGACATGTGCCTAGAGTGCTAGGATGACAGTTTCAAGAGCCTGTGACTGCTTTGGTCACTTGAAGAGGTCTGGGGTGTGAAACAGCCCAGCTGTGAACTATACTGCTGGCTTTAGCCAAGGCCAGCTCTGGAGAAAGTGCCATCTGTTCTTGCCATAGGCTTGGTGCTTCTTACATATGCATACAAGCTTCCAGGTGAGAATGAGGCTTTGGAGACACCTCCCCGTCCTAGAGGAGGGAGAAGAAATGGGGAGAGTGACACTTTGCCACAATGAGGTGGCTAGACAGGTGAAACCAGGTTTTAAACCCTATACCCAAAGTTGAGAAATCCCACATTAGGTACACTTGCTTCCACATTCCAAATTAAGGGACATGGTGAAAGGGACAAAGAAAGAAGGTTTGCTAAATGGCAGCCATGGGAAGATGGCACCTCAGTATATCTGTAGCCAGGGGCACAGATGATGGTTTCAGATTAAATGGGAATAATTGGGGCAAGATGTGTGAAAGATGGATGTAGTGAAGGGTCTCCAACTACAGGTGGACCATTATCTCAGTCTTTGCCCTTCAAGGAGTTCCAGTGAATTGTAATCACTTTACCACAGGAACAAAACAGGAAGGAGGTGGTCTGCAGAGTTTTGTACTGTTCTCCATAAGATAAAAGGAAGATGGTCATGCTTATCTGAGTGACTCTTGGCCTTCTACCCAAGGTGCTTATCAGTAAATCTTATCTTTCCTCCAGAAGCCCAAGAGGATTGCCAAGGGAATGCAACAGAGAATGGTTGAAGAACACAGATACAAAGTCAAGAGCCTCTAGGTGGGGGCTCAGCAAAGGCATTTTTTAAGTTGGCTCTTAGAAAAACAGTCCTAAGTCACAGGAAGACTCAGAGGTGGCTTCAGGTGGTCTGACAGTCTGTTGTCTCAGCATTGCTTAGGTTGCTTCTTCTTATAGTAGGAGTCACTGGTGCCTGCCATTGCAAGATGGCTGCCAAGGAGTCAGTTGGTCAGGAGAATGGCTCAGGACAAAGAACACAGGTACAGAATAATGATGTCTAGCTTTTATCTTGCTTCTATTAATTCATGAGCCTAGCCAAAGCAGCTTTTAAGGTGCCTTTTACATCTTTAGCCGGGCATTCACTTGGCCATAAGGCCAAGGTTACATATTTAGTGGGTGACCCTAAAGCCCGTACTTTCCAAAATCCTCTCAGGGGCTTTTCAATCATTCCAGGAGGCTGGCACTGTGACAACAGATGTGGTCAGCCTCAGAACTGGCCAGTGGCAGAGTTAGTCTTGACTTTGGGTCTTCTACTTCACTTGCCCAATTCCCACTTGACCAATAGGATAGGAGGAATGTTCTTCCTCTTTAGAAAAATTGCTCACTCTGGTGAGGAAAAAGCTATGGGTAACTTGAAAACCATCACTATCATTGTGGAGATATTGCTAGCTATCTCTCTGGATCTGTCTGTCTAGCTATCTCATATCTGTATCTATATGTAGATGTGTCTGTGTGTATTTAGGTTAGAATACAAAGCTGGCTGTAATCTCTGGGACTTGGAGCATTGAAAAGCCTTCAGTTCTTTCCCTAATGCTCTATTCAAGAGCCACTGCTGGTTGTGAATTTTCACAAGTCTGTTGAGGTTATCAGCTGACTTCTCTCCCACTACTTTCCCAAGCAGTACAATTGTTCTCTTAAACTTGTTGTTCTATTGCAGTCTCTGCATCAAAAAAAGGCTAAGTGTGGGCTGGGAAGTTGGCTCAGTGGTAGAGTGCTTGCCTCGCATGCATGAGGCCCTGGGTTCGATTCCTCAGCACCACATAAGCAAAAAGAAAAAAGCCGGAAGTGGTGCTGTGGCTCAAGTGGTAGAGCGCTAGCCTTGAGCTGAAGAGTTGAGGGACAGCACCCAGGCCCAGAATTCAGCCCCCACAACCAACAAAAATACAAACAACAAACAAAAACCCCCCACTAAGTGTGAAGGCTAAGTGTAAAGGGATGTGTTTCCTTGACATTCATGCATCAAGTATTACTGGTTTCGTTTGGTAGGTCTGAGCCCTTGACAAACAAGTTCCTCTATTCTGGTCTTAATGTCTAATATTAACTCTCTGATCACACATTAGACTTAACAATGATATAAGATTCCTAAGAAAGGTAAAAGGGTTCAGGCAGCCATAGAGTTCTTAGAGGCCTTGCCAATGGCCAGAACAGAGAGTGAATACAGATGCAGAGTCATTGTAGGCTGTTAGGAAGTTACTACTATGGAAACGTTACGATGAGCTCTTCTCCCTATTGAACAATTAATGTATGCTGATAAAAACTTTAATTAATACAAAAAAGAACTTGGTCATGGAACTCTTAAGGCAGAGCTGGTCCAAGCTGCAGAATTGATACCAGGCTTGCTGGGACAATGGTGAAACAAGTAGATGGGTCATGTCTAGACGGGGCATGGAGTGGTGTTGAACCCTGGGAGACAGAGTGAGGAGTTCATGGCCTGTCTATCCTTGGTTGGTACCAGGTCTGATAACAGGTTGGTGTGTGCATTCACACCTTAGTGTTAGGTGTCCCTTCTTTTCTATGATTCATCTAAGGGAACACCATCATTTCTTGCTCTACTGTGTTGGATAAGGTCATGAGCCTTTGTGTATGTATGTGTGCTTGTGCTGAGGCTTGAACTCAGGTGTTTGTACCTCAACTGGTTTTTCTTCACTCAAGGCTGGCACAGTGCCACTTGAGATGTACCTCCAGTTATGACTGTTGTTGATTAATTGAAAGTAAGATTCTCATGGATTTTTCTGCCTGGATTGCCTTCACATTATGATCCTCAGATCTCAGCCTTCTGAGATGCTAGAACCACCAGCTCCAAGGACCTCCTTGACTTCTAAGGGTTTATCACACCCACCAATCTGTGTGTTCTTGATTTAATTTGGCAAGTAGGTAGCAATATTTTCTTTGCATAAATAAGTGGTCTCCACAAAGGTCTTCTAAAAAACAAACACAACAAAAATGAGGATTCAGAGACATAGTTTAGCTTGGCCTACCATCAGAGAAGACTCCATGAGTTGGAACTAGTCTCCTCCAGAGGGCCCTTTGTGGACATTGTTGTGTTCAGTTGGGGCAGGGGTGGGAGGTGAGAGGTGAAGTGAGCTGTCTGAACAGGAGCAAGGCATGTCACAAGGAGCAACCTTGCCACAAAGGTACACGATCTGCCCTGGGAGCCATGCTGCACTTTTGGAACCTGATCCTAGAGGTGTTGAATAACGTTGTAAGATGACAATACAGACAAGTTGAGACACAGTCAGCAGCCATGTAGCTTTGTTCTAGACTTAATCCTCCTGCTCACTACCTGCTTTTGGCATTGACCCCTCTTGTTTAAACTCCTTGACTTTCCCATTTGTCCACCAGCAGGTTGTAGGTGATGATTGAGACAGTATACAGAGGTTGTTTTTTGAGATGGGGAGCCCCATTACTCTTCACTTGGCTTCTTAGACACCCTTAAAATTATTTAGCATGTAGCTGGTCACTGGTTGTTCATAAGGCTGAGTTCTGAGGATTGCAGTTTGAAGCTAGCCTGGGCAGGAAAGACTTGTGAGACTCTTATATCCAATTGACCACCAAAAAGCCAGAAGTGAAATTGTGGCTCAAGCACTTGAGCAAAGAAGTAAGAGTCAGAGCTCAGGCTCTGAGCTCAAGTCCTAGTACTGGTGTGCACACATGCACACACACACACAGAGTTATTCAAGTATAGGTATTTCTAGTGACAAGATGGTATAAACTGAATTGTACCCCAGTACATTAGCACATGACTATATATGGAGAAATGGTTCTTAAAAATGTGGGAAAGGATCTGGGTGCTGGTAGCTCACACCTGAAAGGCCTAGCTACTCAGAAGGCTGAGATCTGAGGATCATGGTTCAGTTTGAAGCCAGGCTGGGCAAGAAAGTTTGTGAGAATTCTTATCTCCAACAAACTATTCAGAGAAGGCCAGAAGTGGCACTGTGGCTCAAGTGGGAGAGTGCTAGCTTTGAGAAAAAGAATCTCAGGGAAATTGCCCAGCCCCCTGAGTTCAAACCCCACATCAGACAAAAAAACATGACCAAGTAAAATGTTGCTTCTCACCATGCCCTAATCCAGTATGACGCAAGTGGGTACAGAGGGAAGGGAGGCCACCTGAAATCAGGGAGAAGGCAGCAATCCACAGCCAAGGAGAAAAGCTTCAGAAGAAGCCAGCCTTGCTGATATCTTGATCATGAACTCCTTGGCTTCAGGAATTGTGAGGAAATAAATTTCTGTTGTTTAAGCCCCTCAGCTTGTGATACTTTATTATAGCTGTTCTAGCAGATTAATACACGTGGCAGGATGACTTATTCATTGTGCTTCGAGACTCTTTGGGGAATTTCAGAGCAATCTTGTTGAACATGGAGGCTTAATGAAAGGACTGTCTAACAAGATGCTCCCTTAGTCCAGGCCTAAGGTACCCAGATGAAACCAGAGTAGACTGGGGGTGAGTGAGTGGGTCTCACGTTTTCCACTTACCAGGGGAGGAACTCTCATTTATGTTCCTGTATTTAATCCTCCCATTGGCCCTGTGAAGAAAGGATCACAATATCTAATTTACTGATGAGGAAATAGAAGCTTAAGAAACTTGACTCCAGCCACACTGTGAATCTCAACAGAGCTTCAGCAGAACCAGAGGCTTTGATGACTGATTTGCTGACATGTTTCACCTCGGATCGGCCTGGGGAATCATAACTTGAGATCTGAACTCAACTAGAAAGGTGACCCACTGGAAGAGCAATTTGGGGGAAAAATTAATAAATAAAGGCGAGACACCGAATTTCTAAACCTTTCTCTAATCAGGACAAATGGCTGTGGGCTTGCGGTTTGCTGAGATAGCCTGCCACAGCTCAGAATGCAGCTCTTGCCACAAGCCAATGCCTCACTGGCTTTGAAATTTATGCTAGGATTTAGACAGAGAACACAAATCACTGTAATCTCTCGATGAAAGATCACTGTCTCTGCAAATGCATTACCTGCTTGGAAAGCGACATGTTAAAAAATGCTGATAATATATGGGCACAGGGAGAGCCATTTCCATGCCTGGGCACCTCCAGCTAAAATACGCACACCTGCACAAGAGGCGGCAGATGACAGAGTAAGTCACTGGGGCCCAGGATCAGCTTCTGTGTCGGGCAGTGACTCTGACACTTGGAACAAAAGATAATAGGAGCCTGTTGGGGTGTCGCCTCAACTCCCCAGCATGGATATCTTGGATGCAGGAGGCCTGGGCCAAGGTGTTCATCCATTCCTTTCCTACCAGGGTTTGCGTGGGAGAGATGGAGACAAGGACCAATACTCAGCTCACTGTGTGACCTCTTGAGGAAGCTCAAAATGCGAGCTGATCTTTTGTTCCTTTTGTCCCTCTGGTCTTGTTCTGTCTCTCTACTAGCTCCATGTGCTGCTTTGGTGATAGCCTCGCTCACCTGAAAACACCTTCTCCTCCCCCCCAAAAGAAACACCCTCAGTTTCATGTAGGGGTGTAGGAGGAGGAGGCCACAGGCCTCTCTGAACTTGCCTTCTTCTGCCTCTACTCTTCTGTTTCTCCCTGATCTGACAAGGGGGGAGGAGTGTGGGCTTGGAGTTATCCAGACCTACTTTTTCTGATTGTAACTGCTGCATTGGGACTAATTGCTAGTGTGACCTGAGGCAAGTTCCTGCTTCCCTAAGCCGCCCCCCACCTCAGCCCAGCTTCCTCCCCCACTCTCAGCCCCCAGCCACTCTGAGTTCTGGCTCAAGGCTGCATCTCCTTCTTGTGTGTACTTCTCGATCTTTCCTACTGCAGTGTGCTTTCCAGTGCCAAGGCTACTTTTCCTATTGCCTCCACTCAGGAGCAGAGCAATTCTGAGTCTAATGGGCCTGTAGAACAGGTGCATCCCTCTTGCTGTAACCATTACCGGATAAACAAAGCAAAAAGAACCCAAGCCCAAGTACATTGTCCTAAAGGGGAAAATAATACTTTGAAATGGTCAGAACATTTACCAGCCCCAGGAATGAGAAACCACAGAGATATCCTTAGATGTACTCTTCCCTGAAGAGCTGTGAGGGTTAATTTCTGCTGACCAGCCACCCCTCCTGGGCTAGCCCCTACCATCCAGGGGGAGGTCCTGGAAGAAAACACCATCTCTGCCTTTTTTTTTTTTATTTCTGACAGAAATTTAAAAAAAAACAATCCAGGAATAAAGTATGATCTGGAATGTGTGTTTATAGACATTCAGAGCTGCTCTGAAGGCAGAGGGGACATTTCTTGGAGGATGTTCTGAGAGGAGGCGTTCACAAGCCTGTTTGATGGACCTGTCTGGCATGTGCCAGGATGAAGGTCTGCAAGATGTTACTGTTGAGCTGGCTTGGCATGCTGGAGGGGAGCACTTCTGCCCGTGTATGTGTGTGTGTGTGTGTGCACGCATATGCACAAGTGCATATCCTAGGGATTGAATTCAGGGTGGTATGCTCTCACTTAGCTTTCCTGCTCAAGGCTGGCACTCTACCACTTAAGCCATACTTCCACTACTGGCGTTTGGCTGGTTAATTGGGGATAAGACTTCTTCAGATATGTGTGCCCTGGCTGAGATTCTCAGATCACAGTGTCCTGAGTGGTTAGGATTAAAGGCGTGAGCTGTTGGCACCCAGTGACTTCCGCTTCTTAGGAGTGTGCAACAGGTCCATTGAGTTGGAGCCTGCTTTCCATCCACAGTCATTCTCCAAAAGTGGTTTTTGGCTCCCTCAATCTAAAAGGTGTGGAGCCCAAACATAATGCCTTTTGTGTGCTGGCCTTCTTTTCATGTGATAAAGAGATCTGAATCCTATGTTACTTATGAACAGGTGACTGAGCTGTCATTGACCCCTGGGCACTCTACCGTGTCTTTCATTCTGTGTCATACTGATACAGTCATACTCATGCTCATACTTCACACTGTGTCTCTCATGTCTCCATTCACTCTACTGTATCGCTCATCTTATGTTTTCCTCGTATGGAATGCCAAGTTTATCAAGCAGGCACATGGGTGCTAAATTCCTACTTGAGGTCTGACAATGCATTTAGTAAATAAAAACATTCCTTTATAGGCTGAAGGAAGAAAAAGGGGCCTAAAAATACAGTGGAATGAATGATGGGGGAAAAGGAAGGAAGAGGTAATTGGCTTGGCCAGGACAGCCTTTTGAACAGATGTGAGCTAGCACACATGCAGATGTGGAAATTATTCATCTAAAGTATTTATTGAGCTGGGGTGTAGCTCAGTGGTAGAGAGGCTGCTTAGAATCAAGAGGGTTCTTTGTTCAATTCCCTGGTACTACTAAACAATATATATTTCTTTATTGATGGCTAATTTTGCATCAAGTACAATAGAAAAATGTAGATTCTTGTTCTTATGGAACATACATGAAAGAATAGCAAGAACACATACGGAGGATGGAGCTGTAGAAATGCTAAAAAAGGAGAATTACATGGTCTTACGAGAGCGCAACATGGAAGGATTTTTTTTAAGCTGAGGAAGTCAGAGAAGGCTTTCTTGAAAGGTGATAATGGCCATAAGATCTGAGGATGAATAGTTTACTAGATGAACTGGAAGAAATACAGCCACATGTAGCACAGCATATGTAAAGACCTGGAACTTGAAAATGTATTTTTAATAGACAGAATAACAAAGAATTCCAATCAGTGTATATAAAAGACTATCAGAAATCAATGAGAAAAGCACACACAATCTTATTAAAATAGAAAAAGAAGAACATGTACACAGGTGATACATATATGTGTATATAGATGCATATATATATGTATCTATCTATCTGTCTATATATTGATTGCAGACATTCCTTTATAATATTTAACTTGCAAGTATGGCAGAAGATATGGTGGGAGGATATTGAGGGGCAAGCAATATAGTAATCAACTTGAAATTACATTTTAAAGTCATATTTTCTTATACCCTGTGTTATATACCAGAGTTCTAAGGAGGTCCTGTATATGGATGTTCAGATCTGCATTGTTAATAACAGAAAAACAAAAGTAAACTAGGAGATGATGTGATTGGTGATCCATAGGAAAGAGGAATTTACATGCTATGGTTTCAATGTCCCTTCTGAAACTCAAGCTGAAATTCAGATGCCATTATAACATTATAAAAGATGTGACTTTAAGAGTGGTAGTCCAGGAGGTCTTAGTCCTCACCAACTGCCCTCACATAAAGTCATTGTTATGGAAATAAATTAGTCACTGGGATTCTGATAAAATGATCAGCTTGGTCATCTTTCCCTCTCTGTCTTGTGTGTTCCCCTCTCTTTCTATCTTCCATGGAATAATGTAGCTCAAAGACCCTTACCAATTTCTGGTCTATGCTCTTGGATTTTCCAACCTGTGGAACAATGAATAAAATGAATTATTATAAAGTAAAAGCAACTAAGTTATTTTAGGAGTAGTGATAAATATGTGCAGTAATATTCACATATATCATATATATATATGCAAGAAATACAACTCCACATAGTAAGGCAAAAGAAGAAAAATACAAGATTCAAGTGATGATTATCTGGAGCTGGTTAGCAGGAGGATTAAATGTGAGGTGACCAGATGGTTAGCTATAGATTATCATTAAGATCTTTATTTTTGTTTTGGCTATGGATTTGTGAGTGCATATTATATTACTTTCTAAAAAAATACATGAATGAATGAGAAGTCAAGCCAAGCTATTTATGGTAAATAATGAGACTGGAATCATTAAGATTATAATTGATATCACCCTGTTCCTCTGAGATTAGAAACCAAGTCTTAACATTGGAGAGGGATTTCTTTTCCAGACTGTGTGACTGTGTAGCTGACAAGACAGATGTGGTATGTGAGCTGAGATGCATCTGGTGGGTAGATGGGGTAAAAGCTATTGAGGATTTTGTAGTATGCTGACAGGATTGTATTGTATATTTCACAGAACTCATTTTGAGTATACTGTGGTAGTTGATTACAATAGTAAAAATAAAGGGATAAGAGAATCTAAGGAAGACTGGTTGGGAGGCTCCATCAACCTCAAGGTAAGAAGTGACAATAGTTTAGATGAGAGGAGATCAGAAGCTGAATCCACAGAATAGTAGCAAGTACAATTGACATCATTCAGTTGGAGAAAGAAGAAGAGGAATGAGACGAGTGGATGCTTATGTGTTATTGTGAAATAGGTAGACGATGGCTCTGTTCCTGGGAAAGAGGTTGGGAGGATGAATTTGGTTTAATACATGCTAAGTTTGAGGTGGATTTTGAGACTTCCAAATGAGCAGCTGGACACAGAGCTCTGTAACTTAGGTGGGGTCTAAGTCAGTTGAGGAAGATACACAAATAATTCACCATCGATTTAAGCTATGGAAGTTGGTAAGTGCTGAGAAGGAGACTGTAACATGAGAAGAGGTACAATAAGAAACATAATACACAGTACAACTCAGCAACCTTACTTAACTAAATAAAGCAGGCCATGCATGTCCCATGATGAGAGTTTGTCATAAATCAAGGATTATGATTAATCCAAGTTAGCAAAAACAGCATAGATATTGGGAAAGATTAAGGCTTTTCCAGAAGGAAGAGAAAGCCAGTATCTCTGGAGTATAGATGCTGCACTAAGGTAGGCTGAAAGGTGGATAAGGGTGAGTCCATCCAACTCACTAAGGATCACATTGAGCATTTTTCTCTCTATCCTGACACTACTGAGAAAGCTTTAGAGTTTAAAAAACTTTAAAATTTTGTTTATTTTAAATGGATAATATAAATTTCCATACAATAAAATACACCCAGTTTAGGTACCTGTTTAAGGATTTTTGACAAATATGCCTGTTCAATGTCACCACTGGAATCAAGATATGGAGAGTTTCTGTCACTTCCAAAGTTTCTCATGGGCATATTTGTTCATTCAATTTGTGTAAGTGGAATTGCGCATCATATACTCTTCTTTTGTGTCTGGAATTTTCACTTAGCAAAATATTTTTTTTTCTTTTTTAGGTTTATTTATGCCATTGCCTCTATCAGAATTCATTCTTCTTTTTCATTGGGACTCATAGTATTCCACTATTCACCTGTGGATGAACCCTTCCTCTTTAGGGTTTTTTTGCTGGTTAATGGGAAGTAAAGGTCTTTTGATTTGTCTGCTTAAGCTGGCTTTGAAGCTCAGTCTTCAGACCTCGGCCTCCTGAGTAGCAAGGATCAGTGGTGGCCATCAGGTTTCCTAGGACTTGAACATACTCCAACGTATGTTGGCTCTAGAGATAGTTTTGCTCATAGCACTCTAATGGCCATTCTTTACCTACTTGAATATTTAGCTAAAGATGCATCCCTCCTTCAATGAAGCTCCTGTGGTCTGTTAATAGTTTCTTCCACTGCAATGAAACCCAGGAGGTTCCTTCCAGAAAAAGTGGGATGACTGTAGGCTTATTTGTTTGCATTCTCTTAATACATGAAAGCTGTTTTCAAAGGGCTGAAATCATTTTTTAATGCAACTTCTCAAGTTTTCTTCATGGTAAGTGTGCCAGTCCAACTCCAGTTAGCTCAAGATGGACAGAAGCAGAAGTTAGGTTTGCAGAATTCTGAGAATGGACAGTGGAACCAGAGTCCAAGAAGGAGCCCAAGAAAAAGCCAGAGAGATGAAAACTTGGAAGGGTTTTAGATCATAAAACCAAGGAAGAAAAATTTGTAGAGAAGAGAGGATAGTATTGGGAGGGTTTATAAAATTGAGGCTCAAAAATCTTCATTAAGTAACTTGGAAATTACCGGTGGCTTTCTTGTATTTCTTAGGAACACTTTGGAAACTACATGATAGTGTTCTGTAGAACAATGGGTAGGTCAGTGTATTGGCTAAAGCAATACTAGATATTGCAGCAAGCAAACCTTACAGTGCCCTTACAAAACAGAAGTCAATGCACTGTTCCCATAACTGTCCCGTTTGGCTGTTTGCCGTGGGCAGCTTCCCTTTGTGATGTAATCCACAGGGAGTCAGCCTTCATCCTTTTGATGGTTGCCTCATCTCCTAATTAGACCTCTTCCTTGTAGCTATGCACATCTACATGGTTCGGAGAAGCAGCCTAGAGAAGGCTATCCCTTAATGCTCTTGCCTAGAAGTGACATGACACTTCTGCTTATATTTCACTGGTGGAACTAATTACACAAACTGTGTCTAGATCCAAGGGAGGCAGGAAGTGGCTTCTGCCAATTCTTTGACAGGAAGAGGGTTATGACACTTGTTGGGCCACAAGCCATCTCTGTCACAGTAAAGATAACACTTTTGAGAAGTTTGCTTTGAATGGCAGGCAAGTGATTGGTCTCAAGCTGGAGAGAAGAAGTGGAAGCATTTTCTTTCCCTAATCGGTGAGGCAGGTGCAAGTGTTAAAGCCCTTGGGAACGATCCAATTCAAAGAGAAAGGTTAAATATACAGGAATGCAAGGGATAAACAGAATAAATACAGAAAAAGACAAGGTGGAAAAATATGATATGCTAAGTCCACTGGCAGCGATTGGCCTCCAGGAGGTTGGACAATTATCTTGTCATATTGGAAGGAGGGAGTGTGGGTAAGTAGATTTGTATGCTTAGTGATATGAATACAGACAATTCTTTTTCTGGCATTGATATTTTTTAGAAAACAGAAGGTAAGCTAAACAAAATGTGTGGAGTGTGGGGTTTTGAGGAGAGTGAAGATTTGAAGTCATTGTTGCCTTGTCTGGTACTTATCATGCAATAGGTACCCTCTAAGTGTTTGTTGAGTTTGTTGATATGCTCACTGCCTGTCCCAAGATTATCAAGACAGCCTTTAGGGATGGCCAGGAACAAGTGAGGGCTTGTCTCTCCCATCTCTGAACAAGCAGCAACATCTTGCTGTGAATCAGGTGCCAGTGCCTAGAACTCCTTACAGGGCAAGTTCCTTTTCTGCTACACAAGGAAAGGCCTGGCCATTGAGTTCCTAAAGAATCACATTCTACAAATGGCTCCTCTTGTGTTTTCCCCAGTTGCTGACAGCTGCAGAAGCCTCACCAGAGGCTTCTGGGGTATGTATGTGTCATGTGTCCAGTGGGCAGTCTGGCCTCTGAATCAGCGCATGCACTTGGAAGAAAGCCATGGCCTCACCCTATTCTCTCCTCCTTCTCCTGCCTCCAATGGAGGGGAAAACCAGACTTGGGAGTTTACAGGCACTTTCTTTGTGCTGCATGTACAAGGATTAGGTCATGACAGTCATAAAACTGATTTGAATGAAAGGTAGGCCCTCTGCCAGGCAATAATGGTTTTATACAATAAGGACGGTGGAGTATACAGAAGACTGGTTAACCGTCCCTCTGTCCTCCTAGCTCCCCATCAGTTACTCTCACATCCTCTTGTTCTTTCTATTTCTCTGCTCCTGCTCCCCACCTAGCTCTCCCTCTTGACCCCCAAGAGATAGCACTCAGACCCCAAGGCCAATGGCTCTGTAGCCTTCCTGTGCCTGCTACCTCCTGTTATTTTCATTCCCCTGTAATTTGAGGGGACAGGTGAGATGTGCTTCAAAACACTGTAATCATATTTTAAATGGAAATGAAATGTGTGAATTAAATGTAAATTACAGTAGAATGGAAGGACAATCACTATTAGTTAAGGTCTGACACCTATTTTTGCAAACCTTTCCCAAACGCCACAACTTGTTTCCTTACACGTGTGATGAGAGGTTGTAATTATGTGGCAGCTGCTTCGGCAGTCGGACTGATGCTAGTTACTGGGTCATTTGTGCATGGGAGGGGGAGGGGGTATCTGTAAGGAACTGTGTATGTATTTTAAATAGACATGGACTGCTGTTTCTACTACAAAATTACCCAGAAGAAGTGATATTTTTATATGAGGGCTGTGGAAATACCTCTTTTTTCCCCCCTTTTTGTTTTTCCCTTGGAAAGGTGAGGCGGTAATATAAAGGGACACTTTTATATAGTCAATTTATTTACGGATTCTCCATTTGCTTTTATATTGGAAAAATATGTGCTGTGCCAATGAGTTGCAATTTTGCCCTCAATCTCAGCCTGCCTTCCTCCAATGAGGGCTGAAAACCTTCCTGGCTCCCAGGGGAACTCACATTCCTCTTGCACACCCATTCCTGGTGCATTTTTTTTTTTTATGATGGCACCACCTCTTCATTATCTTTTCTTGCATGGTAAAGGAATAATTTTTTAAATCTACCTATTTAACACAATGACAAACAGCACAAATAATTTTTTTAATTGCTTTAATTCCACTCAATCCAGTCTCTTGTTTCATGGGGACAAAGTGACAAACTGACCGACTGATTGAGTGCATTCTGAAACTTTCTCAGCCATTTCCCTGTTGTATTTCAAAACTTTCTGGGATAAGAGCAAATCTGGATAAAATAGATAACGATAAAATATGGGAAAATCAGTGTGTCCATTAAAGAGGGATCTATTTACATGCCTATTGTTGATTCTCGTCTTGTTTGCTTCAAATAAACTCACTCCAGTGGAGCAGTCAGGTAGATAATATAGGTTGAGTAATTATGTATGTCATTGAACTTCATAAATCTTGCATTTTGAGGCAACACTGTGAGGATTTAGGTCTCAGGGATACTTATAATTAAAGTATAATGCATAGCCGGTGAGAAGCCAAAGGTTCTATCCTAATTATTCTGTGAAATCTGGCCAGCCCCTCCTCTGCATGAGAAATCATGAGACACAGAATTACCTCTGATCCTCTCCTAGACCCTTCCCTGCTAGGGGCTTTATAACCACCCCCAACCATGAACCACTTCATACCCACCTTCTGCATCATTGCCTGAATGTGGTGAAGTTCTTTGTTTACTTTGGAAAATGTTAAAAATGTATTAATCATAGTTAACATCACATAGTTAATTCAACTAGTTCTCTATTGTACACAGTTACAACATCTTCATTAGACTGAAAGCTCAAGTGGATGCAGTGTCCAGCATATCCCAGTTAAACTGATATCCACTGTATGTACACTGAGCAGAGCAGCATCAGCGAGGGGCTATCAGCATAGTGCTAGAAACACAGTCACGCATGGTCCCACGTTCCTGGTTGGAAACCAACAACACAATACTTATTTGACAGCCACCCACCCCACATCTCTACCTCTAAAATATGTGTAATATTTATACACAGTGCCTAGTTTTAAAAAGCAAGTTTAATTAAAACTTAAGAATAAATTAAAATTTCTCTGTATTTGATGAGCAGAAAAGCCCACACATATGACCACATAAGATGATGCCAAGTGAAATGAACCCCAAGATATGGGCACAAAAGGTCTTTCTTTGTTGTTGTTGTTTTAAATGTACTATGAGATATTTTTTGTTTCCTTTGTATCACTTCCCCCTATGGTATATCCCCTGCTGTCACTGTACTTGATTTTGGGACCCTGCATCTTGTATATACATTTTTCTATTGGGGGGGGGAAGGGGAATAACAAAATGCTGAAACAAGAACACAGGATGACCCATTGCAACAATCATACCCACAAGGCACCATGTTGAAAATGAACTTTACAACTTCGGGGGGGGGCGGCTGGGAAGAGTGAGGGAGGTGGGGGAGGGAAGGGATAGTGGGAGAATAACAAGGGAAGGAGTAACAATGCTCAACAAGTAATCTACTCATTGCCTTACTCATGTAACTGTGACCCCTCTGTACAACATCTTTACAATAATATAAAATTTAAAAAAAATTTCTTTGTATTTAATGTGTATCCTTTACTGAGCCATAAATCTGCACATGGCTTCTGGCCTTCATTGTAGCTGGAGGCACCCATATTTTAGGTCCATAATTACAGATGGAGGCAAAGGAAGTACATCAGACAGCAAAGCAAGCCAAGAATAAAGGAGGATGTGTTCTCTTTTCTCTGTGCTCCCCAGAACCAGAGTACATTAATTCTGAATTCGTTTGCCTACTTCTGCCCTCAGCTATGAACAACCACAGACATGACGGCAGGATGCATCCTGATTGAGAAGGAATGACCTTGTAACAGTATGAAGTGGGATACCAAGATCAAAAAGGAAAGATGGAGAGAAACTCACTACTCATTTTTGTGCAGTATTCCAACTTTGGCTGAGTTGAAATAATGTTATTACCTTGTTTTTGAACAAGGTTCAGTAAAGTTCTTAATGCAGCTTTTACCTTGCAGCTCACTTGACTAGCTAAGAAGCAGCCAGAGGCCTGGGAGGTAGTCAAGAGTCCCTGTCACAGCCTACAGGACTCTCTCCATTCCCAGTATCCCAGAACTTTCTTTCTACCCAGGCTCTCTGTGTACTCTTAGCAGACCCGCTCATCTTTCAAGGTTTCTCTCAGACGTTTACTTCCCATTACAACCTTCCCAACTCCTGTAGGCTGCTATAGTTTGCATCTTGAAATGTCTCCCAAGGGATCGTGTGTTAAAGACTTGGAGGTCAGAGGTACTGCTTTCAGGAGGTGACTGAACCTTAAGAGGTGGGGCCTAGTGTGAGGAAATTAAGTCATTGGGGGTGTGCCTTTGAAGGGAATTTGGGATGGACCCTTGCCTGACTCTCTTTGCTTTCAAGCTGCCCTGAAGTGAGTATCTTTGTCTGCCACATAGTCTTGCCATGATATGTAGTGCCATGATATGTAGGAGCAAAGCAGGCTCTGAAACCATGAATAAAATGAACTCTTCCATTTTTTAAGTTGATTTATCATGGGTATTTGTTATAACAACAAATAGCTAATACACAGACCAAACTAAGTGTCTGGTTGTTACGTTCCTAGACATGCTTCCTTCCCTACCTCAAATCACCACACTCTTCTGTTACTCGGGCTCATTCCTGAATGCCTGGTGTCAGGAACATATCTACTGTTGAGCACCACAGCCAAACAAGGGAGGTCTTCTTGGCTGTTGCTGTGTCAAATAGAAGTGCTAAAATAAACACAAATGTATATCAACTTTTGAATTCCCTGTTTTCCTCTCTCACTGATATCATGCATCTTCATCTTAAAATAGAGCATACAACTTCTATATATATAGCAAAATGGAAGCCACATCAAGTGTCTTTTTTATTTCATTATGACTACTGTCACTTCCCTCATCTTCATGTAAAAATACAGTGAGTTAGAAGTATGTGTTCTGAATGCAAATCTGGTCATGGTCCTGGACTCTCTGCCACAAAACCCTGTGACTAGAAGCTAGAAAGGTTGCTGAGGATTGGCACAAAAGGGCAAAAATAAATTTCCCATGACTTTGTAGAGATGGTTCACAGGGAAGTGCTGGTGTTTATCAAAGCTTCTTCTGATATTATACTCTATAAAACTGAGAAGGCATTTGCATCTGCACTGTATAGGTGAAGAAACTGAGGCAGTTGGCCAGTCCAAATGAGAAGCCCAGTCAGTAAGTTATTATGTAATCACAGCCCTGAAACCCATGAGATCCCACTGGGTGGTAGCAATGTCTAACAAGTATCAAAGAAGCACAATGGCTTTGGGTCAGATGGATCTGGTAAGAATCCTGTGAGAACCATTATCCCTACAGAGCTTATTACCAGGAAGCCCAGATGTTTCTGCTGATAATGGTAATTCTAGCTGAGATTTCTTTGGGTAATGGAGTGAGGCCTGATGGGATGAGGCAGCTCTAGGCCCACACCTACCTCTGCCATGATGTTCCTGATCACCCCCACATCACTCCCTAGAAAAGTGAGTTTCCCAGTCAGTCTCCTCTGCCCTAAACCGGAAGTCAAGATGGCACAACCAACTTCCAGAAAACTCAGCCACTAGATCAGCTCTTTTTCTTAATCCAACTAGACAGCTTCTGCAAACCTGGGGATTTATACAGGTAAATCTGGGTCTCGTGAGGGCCCAGCTCAATTTGTGCAGAAATTCCACCAACAGCAGAGAGTTGATTTAGTGTCAGAAAAGGGTATTTGAAACAAGTGTGTTTTCCTTTACGAGTCTTTTAACATCAGGAGAGAAATACTGTTGATTGCAATTGATTTGTATATGTGGCTCTTTGTGTAAAGTGTCACAACATGTTTTATAGGAAGATAGAAACAAAGAAGGAGAAGGAGGAGAAATCACTCTTCTGGAACACAGAACAGAGTAGCAAACACATCTTCCAAAGCAACGTTTGGCCTTCAAGTGGTCATGCTGGGTATTTTTAGCCACTTGCTCTCTGTGTGGCCCTGGCAAATTACTTGAGGACTACCATGCCTCAGTTTCAACATCTGCAAAATTTGAATAACTATAGCCCCTTCCTTAGAGGCTATGAAGACATTAAATCAGTGCATTTGGAGTTCTGAGCACAGGGAATGCCATGCTGTGGTGCCCCATCAAGAGTAGCAAATAGAAAACAGTTACAACAGCACATTTGTACTGTTACAAACCAGTGAAAGCAAGACCATCCGTCCTCAAGGGTTTTTTTGTTGTTTGTTTGGTTTCTTGTGCCAGGGATTGAGCTGCAACACCGAGCCACGCCCCAGATCCTTTTGTATTTAGTTTGTTTTTCACATAAGCCTAATGTTTTGCCTGGGCCTAGTCTGCAACCATCCTGTCTCTGCCTTCCCAGCAGCTGGATGATAGGTGTGCACTTCTGTGATGAGCCCCAGCTATCTACTCCTGTGGTAACACTTCTGGGTCTTAGGAGATGTGAAGTAGGGGCTTCAGAAGTTGGCTCCCAACCTCCTGCAGATGCAGTAGCTTCCAGCCCTAAAAGCTACTGTAGGAAAAGTCCTTAAGCATCACAGTGAAATGGTAGTTTAGAATTTGTCCTGTATGTGTCCCCAGTAGAGAACTTCAAATGTTCCTCACATGTGGGCAGCCCTTTAATTGTTTAAAATATATTTTCACCCATATTACTTCATTGAACCTTCTTAATTCTGTGTTCTAGAAGGCAGGTGGTGTTTATTATCATTTTAAAATGAAATACTGTCATAGAAAAGTCA
This sequence comes from Dipodomys ordii, assembly GCF_000151885.1. NCBI lineage: Eukaryota > Metazoa > Chordata > Mammalia > Rodentia > Heteromyidae > Dipodomys > Dipodomys ordii. Next base: position 31,903,921 of record NW_012267220.1, on the reverse strand, counting down.
TGTAACTTTTCTAAGTTCATACACTTATTTCATAAGTATAGTTTGAGGCATGTTAATGATTCTTCAAAAAAATCACATAATTAATAAAGGAGGGATTTGGAACCTGGTTTTGTGCTTTCTGACTGAGGCTAGAAGAAAGTACAGGAGAACCCCCTTTTAAACAGTAATGGGGTGTCTCTCACCCTTGTGCCAACCAGCTCCAGCTGCAAAGGTTGGCAGGGTCAAATCCAGGGGCATGACTCCTAATGCTCACTTTTGAGTGTCCTTTGTAGTTCTAACTGCACAGCCAAGGTGTGGCTTGGTTAGCCTGGCTCAGCAGTTCAGCCTATTGGATGGTCCAGGCAACCTGGAAGTCAGAGTCTTGGGTCCTGACCGCCCAGAGCTCTACCCACCAGCAGTTTGGCAAGTTGATTTTATTTTCCTCTATTTAATTGCTTCTGTCAGCTGTTTGTTTTATGAGGAGTTAGTTTCATTAGTGTAACAGGAACTAGCCCAGTGCACTGGAGCTTTGGGTTGGTGTCTGTTTTCTCCACAGCGTGCCATACACTGCAGAGAACACACGAAGGGCTATGCATGCATAGCCCTGTGTGGAATAGCAAATTCTTTAGGCTGGATCCATGTCACTTCCTTACATAAATAAAGCCATCTCCGATACCCATAAGAGCTAGGGACTGAAACCACACGAAGCCACTAGAAGTAGCCACCTACTTTCTGAGTCCTGTCTTTGTTCACTTTAGAATGTGTGTTTTGCCCATTGCTTTCCAGAGATCTCCTATACATCTGCCAAAGCCCATCTCAAAAGCCCATCCTCCTGTAACTTTTCCTGGCTTTCCTCTTCACTTCAGGTTAGAAGTCTGTGGTCTATGGCTGCCAACAACTCTGCTGGTTCCCTGTTGGTGTGTGGCAGCATGAATTCCAATTCCAGTACCCCAAAATTTTCCTTTGAGGACTGTTAGTAACACTACTTGTGCACAGAGTGGATTGGAAGTTCTAGAGTAGCCTTCTACCAATTGCGGAGGTCTATCGGTGTCTGTTCTGAAGCCTGTGCTCCATTGTGATTCCCAGAGGCCTCCAGCAGGCCTTAGCCACCGATCCCTTTTCCAGGTAATGCATCCTTCTCTTCCTCCCTCATTTCCCCATTCCTATTTATGCCCATCTCCCAAATGACCTATTTGTCCTTGAAATTTATTTTTGTTGGTATTGTGGATTTGAAATCAAGGTCTCCAGCTTGCTAGGCTGTCACTGTACTGTGGAGCCATGCTTTCCAGCCTTCTTTTTTACTGGTTATCTTTAGGATGCCATCTTGTTTCCCTTTTAGGCAGCCTCCTAAGACTAGATCCTTGGCTTCCTGTCATTGTTGGGATAACAAGTGTGTCCCACTATGTCTAGCTTTCCTCTGTGGAGACAGAATCTCTCAGACTTTCCAGCCTGGACTGGACTAGAACTGTGATCCTTCTGTTCTGAGCTTCCTCAAGTACATAGACTTACAAGTGTGAGCCTCCTGTGCCTGGCTTGCCCTTGAATCTTTGCTGTGAGAATCTGCTTTGGGGAAACCACAGAGGTGGTTAGTCCTTTCTCTGTGTGTGTTCTGGCTGTAAATGTATCACAATCCTTATTGTGGTTTTGTATGATAAATGTCTCTCTCCAACTGCTACCTCATTGAGGTAAGAGCCTATGCACTCCCTGCCTGCCATATATCTGACATGTACATGCTTCTCCTGAACTCATCTCCTTGTAGCTTAAATCCCTCAGTCTTTGTGGAGCTGGTGCAGTTTGGGCATTCTGCATTAATGAATGATGTAGCCAAGCCAGCTAAATATCTACGATGGATAGAATGTCTGGTACTATCCAGACGGACCCTAAAGGAAATCGTATGTATCCATGTAAAAGCAAGGCAGAAGGAGCGTTTGTGTGTGGAGAAGAAAGTAATAAGAAACAACAGGCAGAAGTCTGGAGTGAAGCAGCCACAAGCCAAGGAATGCCAGGGGCCTCCAGATTGCTCCCTAATGCCTCTGAAGGGAGCACTGTCTTGCCAATACCTTTATCTCAGCCCAGTGACACCGATTCTGGATTTATGACGTGGATTTAAAACTATAAGAGCAGTAGTTTCTGTTGTTTTAAGTCACCATCTCCGTGGTCATTTGTTATAGTAACTACAGGAAACTAATATAGGAGTCTAGGCTACAAGCTCTTACAGCAGGAGCTAATTTGTATTCCTTTGGTTTCCCCAGTGTTTTGTCCTTTGCTTAGAAGTAACATATCTGAAGGTGGTGATGCCTTGGTACCCTTGTTCTATGGAAAATAATTCTTCTAAGCCTTCTCAGGCCTGCAGATATCCCTGTTAGTCAAGTTTTGGGGAACAACTGAACTCATCTTCCAAACCTGCCTCTTGTCATACTGAGAGAACTGTTTAAGGACTGGGAGCAAAAAACCATTCTTTTTAAAGCAATGAGCAGAGAAATGAGAGTTCATGTCTTGTGCTTCTTCTAAATGGTTCTGGAGAAAACAAGAGCAAAGCAAAACAAAGCACATATAGTTGTGTACTCAACTCTCTTCTGAGCAGGAGTTGTTGCCTGGTTTGCTTTCTGACCTCACAAATGACTGTTATAATATTCCCTCCACATTTATATGTTGAAGTCCTAAACTATAGTTTTTACACTGTAATCTTATTTGAAAATTAATTACAGATGCATTGGGATGGGACTGATCTACTATGACTTTGTTCTTGTAAAAAGGCAAAATTTGACAAAGAAACATGTGAAAATGAAGGCAGAGACAGTGATGTTGCATCTGTAGGCCAAGGAATGGCAAAGATGGCCAGCATATGGTCAGAAGCTAGAGGAGAGGTAAAGAATGGATTCTCATTCACCAACACCATCCATGCCCTAAGCATAGACTTCAAGCTTCCAGAATTGTGAGACAATGTGATGTTGTTGTGTGAGCCACATGGTCTATGGCACCTGGGACGTTGTGTCAACAGCAGCCCAAACAACAAATATAATGAATATGGTGATAACACCCTATATAATATATTACTTCTCTTCAATGAATAGAGAAAGAGAGAGAGAGAGACAGGCAGACAGAGACAGAGAGACAGCGAGACAGAGAGAGGAGAGAGAGAGAAGAACAGCAGATTTAGAAGTACAGCCTGCAGTCTGAAAAACAATCTTTATTGGTATCCATGGGGACAATCACTATGCTACCTGCCTGTCCTAGACTTTCACTGGAGATTCACACTTGGCCTTAGGGATCAGGTCAGCTAAAGAAAGTGGTAGTCATGCCTTTCCAATTGCCCTCCTTTGGTCTCCTCCTCAGCCCCCCTTGTTCCCCCCAGTTTCAAAGCTCCAAGCCTTCTCAGCAGAGAGGGGCCATCTGCTTAGTCCTTGTTTACTGCACACCGTGCCAGTTTGAGCTTATTAATCATATTTACCCAAGTATCTTAATTACTCCCTGTCTAGCAACTTGCCTTGCACTCCGCTGTTGACCCCTCTTTTTTTTTTTAATTCCTTTCTATCATTAATCACAGAAGCAGCAGCATGGGTAGAGGAATTCCTACAGCTTGGATTTCACTGGCACCGTTACCACTCCCAGAGAGGAGCGGCTGGAGTTCACGGCTGGTTTCTGACAAACTTCCTAATTAATCTGCTAAAGATCAGAGGAGGACTAATAGGAATTGAAGACTGTGAGCTGGGGCCCTCCCTCCTCCCTTCCGTGGTGTGTGTGTGTGTGTGTGTGTGTGTGTGTGTGTGTGTGTGTACTAGTGCATGTGCTGAGCTTGGCAGGAGAGAAATGGCCTCGGCTGGCAATTCCTGCTGCAGCTGCTGCCACCTATCTTCTCTATTTTGGGAGAAGGAATTTTCTCTTCTGACTTAGAAGTTTTTAAGAGTCACCATAGAGAGCTTCATAGCCCGTATGCAAAGATAGAATAAACTATCTCTTACCCAGCTTTCCTCTGAACTACAGGATGTTGCTGTTTGTGGGAGGAGGCTCAGGTAGACTGGGTGAAAGTCTCCTGGAACAAAGAGCCTTAGGACCTTAGCAGTTGAAGATGCCCTTGAGGGCACAGGGCTGTCCAAGAAAGCCAGGAACAGTGTCGAAGATGTCAGCCGCATGGACTGTACTGTGTTTCTGGAAGTGCCTGGCTGACAACTCTGCAGGAAGAGGTGGTGTACGTAAAGAGACATGGCTGATGGCTGCTGAGCAAGGGAAGGGAAGAATTGCTATTCACTGCCCTGGGCCAGGATGCCTTGGGCTTCTTAGGCTCACAATCTGCTATTCATGTCTCTTTCTCCATTCTTGAGCAGGAGGCAGGGAGAAAAGGACCAGGGCTGGGCTTCTTCCTTCCTGCTGGGCCTGGCTTTGCAGGCCGAGAGACACCATTAAGGAGGATAATTTGTTGATCCAGGCTCTCCTTGCGTTTCAGTGCAGAGTGGCATCGTTTTCTTTATGACCTCGTAAAGTCACAGCCGAGAGGCCGATTTGGAAAACAAACTGCCTCAGGTTGACAGATAATTAGATACAGGGGACATATTATATGCCTTTGCATATAAATGTGCTCCGAGGCGTGTTGGTTCATCTGAAGTTGAGGTTAAAGGCACGCAGGTATTCCTGACACATCAGGATGTATATTTTCATACAGTCTCAGGCGATGGGTTGATTTTATAGCCCTTTCTTCCTGGTGCTGACTGATGGGTGTGAGGCAGTCTGACAAGGAGGAAGGCATACTCTCCTGCTTATGGAGCTCCCTTCTTCTGGGAAGGGAGCTGATCTCTGGGCCTACATTCTGCAGTGAGCCACTAATGGCTGGAATAGGAAAAACGGGGCTCATTTTTCTCTTCTTCTTTTCCTCCCTTTGGAATTCTAATAGGCCTAATTAATTACAGTTATAGCATAGGGCCTTTTAAGACAGGGACAAGCCTGAGTGGGATTCTATATCTGGGGAAGGGAAATAGATGAAAGTGGGTGCTTTCTGAAAGGTACTGTGTCACTAATGCTGGCCTTACAAAGACATATTCCCTGGAATCTGGGCTAGGGAGCCATGCTGGAGCACTGGGCAGATCAGGGAAGAAGGAGAGCTCACCGATTTCCCTGAGACTTCTAAACATTTTAGGCCAAGGAAATGTCTCTTTGAACACCAAGTTCCATTTAAATTCATTCACACTAAAATGTAAAGAGCTTAATTTAATGCCCATTGGGAATAATTTCAATTTAAAAATGGCATGATAGCTAGTGGCTCAAAGAATGGGCTTAGCAGTCCATCATCTTCTGTTTGGGCAACTTACTTCATCTCTATGTGTCTTGGCTTTCTATCTGGAAATAGAAATAAAAATCAGTAGTCTCCAGATAATTTGGAGGTTTATTTAGATAAAGCATGAAGCATAGTGTTGCTTCATGTAAGGAAAGCATTTAATAAAAGTTAGGCTGTGTGCATGTGTGTGTGTGTGTGTGTGTGTGTGTGTGTGTGTGTGCTGGTCCTGGGCTTGAATTTAGTGCCTGAGCAATGCCCCTGAGCTTTTCCTTTGCTCAAGGCTAGCACCCTACCACTTGACCCACAGTTTACTTCTGGCTTTTTGCTAGTAGATTGGTGAGAAGAGTCTCACCGACTTTCCTGTGTGGGTTGGCTTGAACCAGGACTCTCAGATCTCAGCTGCCTGAGTAGCTAAGGTTATAGGCATGACAGGTTTAATTTAGCACCTGGCTAAGTTAAACATTTTAAAGCATGATGGTGAAAAGAACTGATTATAATGAAAAGTGAGCAGAGAAGATGGTATCTCAACTGAGAGGAAGGAGTCAGTCAGCCTGGTGGGAAGCTGGTTGGTTTTGTGAGGAGTCTGACCCCACGGTGTGGAAGTGGCAGCCAGAGTGGTATGTGACCCTGGGGTAGATCTGGGTCCTCAGCCATTGTTTGGCTGAATCATCTTCAGTCGGGAACTCCCTCTTTATCTTTCGGTCCTCATCTATAAAATGAGGAGTTCTCCAGGGTATGTCTGTCTGACATACCTCTGTGCTGCTGTGTAGGCTTCCTTCCTCTATAGCCTCTGGATAGCCCCGGTTGCCATCTTTGCTTCTGGAGCAGGCCTGTACCATTCTCCAAGCCAAACAGAAAAGCCTGTTAAGAGGAACTGAGGAGATGCCCATCTATTCTCTGCTTGAAAATACCTTCCCTTTTAGATCTTGTTTGGGTTCCATTAGAAAAGATAAACAGAAGGGAGAGAGAAAAAAGGAAAAAGGAAGGGTAACGAACCTTATAGCCCACCCTTAAGCCCTGTTGAAGGAAGTGATATAAATAGAGTGGCTGTCACATTGATGAATTAAATCCTCTGTTAATTAGGAGGCATCGATTAAGAGTCTTCCAAGCAGAGCATCCTTTTTCCCTTCCCAGCAAGTTCGAGCAGAGGGAGGAGGCAGATGAGTCATTTTCTCTGTGTCTTGCCTTACTGTTCGCATCACCAGGATTTTCTGATGATCCCAGAACATGCTCCAAGGTGGATGGTTTACTCCATCCACCTTTCTGCTGGATCTGGGGAATGGATGACATGGGCATTCTCTGGACAAAGGACCAGCTGATTGCCCTGACTTCCTAAAATATCTCTTCTTTCAACCTGTCCACACATAGCAAGTGGACTTCTCCTGTTGTACTAACAGTCCATTAAAACAAGAGGACAGAATGGGGGCCACCTTCTGTGTGGACACTCTCTCGCTCTTTAGCAACTATAGTCATGGGCAGCCATTCTGGGCTGGCCCACAGGCCTTCATTTTTAGTAGAGCCCTAGTGGAACCTTGCGCCAAGCCACTTTTGTTCCCAGGAGTCACAGGCTCCAGTTGTTGGTGGAAACTTTATGCGAAGTCTGAATCTAGATTATGTATTTCTTGAGGACTAGCAGTTTTGCATGTTAAAATAATAGATTGATGGTGGAAAATAACTTGGGGGTGTCAAGGCTGTAAGACTATGGCATGCTTTTGTTTTGCCAATGCATCTAAGTTTGCATTGCTGACTATACGATGATCCCAGTGCTTCATGTGACATTCCATTAAAAAAATCAGTTATTATCTCTTACAAGAGAATCCTAAATTTGAGCCTTGAATGAAAATGGGCAAAGTATTCATCTCCACTTTACTCATTAGCATGCAAGAGCCACATTACTTAGGGAAAGGAAATGTTTTCCTCAAGGGATGGAGAGTACTGGGGAGATGGAATTCTGGTTGGGTTTCCTGATTATTCAACTTCCAGAGAGAGAGAAATGAGGGGGGAGGGAGAGCACAAGTGAGCGAGAGAAAGTGTGTCAAGTTATAGGTAGGTGGAATAAAGCCTAGAAGAGAAATTGCTTATGCTTAATTTTTCAGGTCCAAGCACTTGCCTTAAACCCCAGTGCAACTGATTACAAGAGGACTCTGATGCACATACAACCTTCCCTGATCCTCTGTGGCTCTATGCACCACACAGGCAAGACTATCACATACCAATGTGGACAATACCTTTCTGGAGTTGTGACAGAATAGCAACAAGAGGGCTGGGAAGGTGGCTCAGTGGCAGAGTGCTTGCTTTGCATGCATGAGGCCCTGGGTTCGATTCTTCAGCATCACATAAGCAGAAAAAGCTAGACATGGCGCTATGGCTCAAGTGGTACAGCGCTAGCCTTGAGCTGAAGTGCTGAGGGACAGCGCTCAGGACCAGATTTCAGGCACCACAACCAAAAAAAAAAAAAGAATAGCAACAAGATCCTTGGTTTGTAGATGAGGAATAAATTCCAAACAGAACTGTGTCTGAGTGAAGAGATAGAGCAATGGGAAACCCCAAGATCCAGCAGAAACACAGAGATTCTGCTACAAACTGAGGGTCTGAGAGTACATAACTGTGAAGAGAGAAGCAGGCCTGGATCATGTGGTTGCAGGCCAGAGCCCTTCTGTCCTCAGGACTGTCCTTCACTCAGAGGTCCAGAGTAGCCACAGGGCTGAAACTCTCACTCGTGGGGAACAGGCCCTTTTCTGTTCTTTTTGTTGTGATGCCAAGGGTTCTACAGGGTCCATGTCCAATTCTTCACAGTGGATTGGGGGGCTGTGAATGAGCCAGAAAGAATAGGGTAGAGAGAGGAGAGGAGAAAGGAGATACTTGAAGAAGAGAGGAGGGGTATGGAGAAAAGAGGCACAAAATTACTAAAACTGGGGATGTGGCTCAGTGATAGACTTTGCACATAGCATGCATGAAGCTCTGGATTCAATTCTCAGCACCAAGAAGCAAATACACAAACAAGCAAGTAAATAGAAAAATCAAAAAGAAGAAAACATGAGAACGTTCTAAAACACCAGGAAATAATTATCTAAGATGAGGATGTTAGCAAGAGACAGAGGAAGGGAGAAGGAAGAGGAAAGAACAGAGAAGAGAAAGGAGGAAGAAAGTCCCAGAAAAAAAGAAGAAAAGAAAAAAAATGGACACACTAGCCGAGACATAGAAAAGCAATAAGGAGAAGGAGTAGATGACAAATCAGTGAGAAAAGCTGGGCAGAGAAAAGAGCAGAAAGCAGGAGAGGAGAGATGGGAGTGGGGTGGGGTAAACTACAGAGATGCTGAAAAAGAAGAGAGGGAGGGAGGGATGGAAGGAGGAAGGAAGGTGAGGAAGAGAGGAGGGCGGCCCGGATGGGGGGTGAAGGGAGGTAGAGAAAGTGCTGTGCTGTGTGGATTATTGTGTGTTTGTCATCTGGAATGGTATAAGCTGTAGGTACAGCATCTCCTGCCCATGATTTATGGTCCCTGTCAGGCGGGGACCGAGCTTTGTCTGCTGTAGCGTGGAGGATGAATGCATTGCTGTCATCCCAGCCTGGCCGGCCTTTCTCTCTCTCTGCTCTGAACGCTGGCTCCCCATTTCACGCCAGTGAACATAAACAATCTTTTGTAAACCTGACAGTCACACTTGCTTCTTTGGAAACATAAAGCAGAAATGTATGACTCGGCTTTCATTACCCAATTTCCTACGCTATATAAAAACACTCAGGAAAGACATGTAAGTGGTCACGAAACCTGGGAAATTGGAAGTGTCCTGGAGGAAGAGGAAAAAAAAAAGAAAGAAAGAAAAGCAAAGAAGAAAGGGTAGAGGGGGGAGAAAGGGATCTAAGGGGTGGGTGGGAAGGAGTTTCTGGTGAAGAAATGATATGTCTAACCTCTCTACATCCTTTCCAGAAAACAGCATCTGATTAACAGGGCCATCCAGACACATAATTATATTATATTTCTGAATAATAGACATTTCCTGCTTGAAGTGTTGCTTTCTTTTTCTGTCCCTTTTAACCCAAAGTGCAGCAATGAAACAGTCTTGAGATCAAAGCTAGCTGATAATGCTGCTTTGTTGTTGTTGGTGTTTTTTTTCTTCCCTTTTCCTGCTTCATATTTTTCTTCCTTACTAGCGATTTGGCAAACTCTGCCACAAGCAAAGTGTGACTTATTTTTAAAGCACTATTAGGACCAGGCTGTGGTGACTCATGCCTTTAAATCTAATTAGTTAAAAAGCTGCGATCTGGAGGATCATAGTTCAGAGCCAGTCTGGGAAGAAAGTTCTTGAGATTCCATCTCTAAAACAATCAGCTAAAAGCTGGGTTGGAGGAATGGCTTAGGTGGTAGAGTGCCAGCTGAGCAAGCTCAAGGTCTTGCATTAAAACCCTGATACAGGCAAAAAATCCAAAGCAAAAACCAAAAACCAAAACCCTAAATCAACCAAATCAAACTCCAACAAAACCGATTATAGTGCAAGCCTAGTGAATTCCCAAATCATGGTCTCAACTAGGAGACCAGTTTGGTGGTGGAGAATCTGCCTCCCCCGTGACCAGCCTCACTAGAATGGACCAGGAGAACAACTAAAAGAACAAAAGGCTGGGGCATCTTGGAAACTCACTATATCTGACCTTGAAGCTGCTAAACATCTTCTGGGCACTTCACTGGGGATGAAAGGCTTCGCTTCTTGCTGACCACGACCCTTATTATAGTCTCATAGGGGGTCTGACCTTGAAGGTCTGGAGACACAGTTCTGGGGAGCTTATTCCATAAGTCTCAGGTCAATAAATTTCCTGCCTTTGGGGATCCAGGAGTTGAAAGTTATTAAAATTAATTAATTAATTTTTGATGGGGGAATAGAATCTGAGGATTTGAATTCAAGACCTTGGAGCTGCTAACCTGGCTTGATGTTGCTGGCCATGCCCTCTGGCTTCCTCTGGTTATTTGCAGGATAGGACTTTGTTTCCTACCCCACAGGGTGCCTGAGTCATGATACCTCTACTTTAGGCTTTCTCTGCCAGGATCACAGTTGTATATCATGGTCCAGCTTTTCTGGACATTTCTTTTTCTGACCTTGTTGGCCTAGAACTATGATTCTCCTGTGCCGAGACTCCCATGTAGCTTGGGATGTCAGGGGTGGGAAGGGGTCTAATGAGCTTTTCTGCACAGGCTGGCCTCAAACTATGATCGGTCACTTCTCAGCTAATTATAAATAGCTAGGATTACAGATGTGAGCCACCAATGCCCAACTTAGTGGGAAAGCTCTCTGTTAATTACCGTAATCACTTTTCTCCCACAATTTTTTTTCAGACTCACTTTTTTTTTCTGGTCCTGGGGCTTGAGTGCTGTCTCTGAGCTTTTTTTGCTCAAGGCTATAGTGTTCTACCACTTGAGCCACAGCACTAGTTTTTTCTGAGTAGTTTATTGGAGATAAGAGTTTCATGGACTTTCTAGCCTGGGTTGGCTTCGAACTGCAATCCTCGGACCTCAGTCTCCTGAGTAGCTAGGATGACAGTGTGAACCACTGGAAACCAGTTCAGAATCATACTTTTTGAGACACACAGAGCTGGTTTTAGTTTGTTTCTGTGGAAGCTTTGACCAGCAGAGCCCTGCACTCCCACTGAAGATTTGACCATGAGCTCCTGAAGTGGGTATTAGAGGCTCAGCCTGGATAATTGGCACAGAGAACTGTGCCAGCGCTGGCCTGGTTAATTGACACTTAGACACTTAGAAGAAGTCAATTTGGTTCCCCAAATTGCAGATATTTTTGAAAGATAGCAACCCCATCTTCTAGTCTACACATCAATATACATGCACACGTGCACACACACACATGCATATACATACATAAATGTTGGAATACCATTACAAATGCTGCAATATTATAATTGAAAATAATTTTTGAGTACCCACTGTATGTCTAATACTACATTAGGTTTTATGAGACACATGCCCTCAAAATGATTTTTGTTCAATTGATAAGCTTACAATATAGTGATATTAACATATCAATATATACACATACACATATATGCATACATTACACATTATAACTATTTATAGTTATATAACTATATATATAACGACAACTATGTATATATGTGTGTGTATATATATGTGTGTGTGTGTATATTCAGAAAGCCTAGCCTTAGACATGCCTGTGACATGCATCTCTCTCTTTCTTCTGTCATTTCATTTATCCCCAGGTTTTATTCATTATTCTTTTATTGACCTTTCTGCTTAAAACATAGTGGTTTCAGCCAGGTGCAGTGGCTAATGTCTGTAATCCCATCTACACTGGAGGCAGAGATCAAGAGGATAGAAGTTCAATGTTATTCCTGACAAAACAAATTAATGTGGCCTCATCTGCACAAATAAACTGGGCATTGTGATCTACACCTGTCATCACAGCTACCTGAAGGCTGTAGGGAGGAGAATCTTGGTCCAGACCAGAGATCCTGAGATACTGGCCAACATGCTCCATTCTACTACCAACCTCTCAACATCTAGGATTCTCACTCGTGTTGGATGGAAAAATAATGCTTCCTCCTTTTGCTCATCATCGTCTGATTATGGGTTGGCTTACAAATACAGGAAACCACTAAAGGAGAATCCACCAATTATTTGTACCATTAGTGCCAAAAATCTGTACGTTATTTGAAAGTGAAATATACTTTTAACATCTCCTGAGCCCTTACATACTTTTCACTCCCACTTGAGTGTCTTTATTCCTTTCTACTGCAGTCTAAGAGGGCTTTACCTTCAGACTTAGGTTCAAATCCCGATGCTATCATTTTATTAGCTGTCTATCCAAGGCAAATAACTTTCCTGAAGCTCAGTTTCCTCATGTGTAAAATGGGTACTATAAGAATCTACTCAGGGGCTGAGAAGGTGGCTCAGTGGTAGAGCGCTTGCCTTGCACGCATGAGGCCCTGGGTTCGATTCCTCAGTACCACATAAGCAAAAAGAAAAAAAGCTGGAAGTGGTGCTGTGGCTCAAGTGGTAGAGCGTTAGCCTTGAGCTGAAGAGTTGAGGGACAGCACGCAGGCCCAGAGTTTAGGCCCCATGACCAGACCGCCCCCCCAAAAAAAGAATCTACTCAGTGAGGTTCTTGTGAGGCTTATTTATAATGACTGCTATATCTGACCCTTAGTCACATGAATTCCTTTGCTCTCTCCCTCTGCATGGCAAATTTATTTTCCCATTTGGTTACATTCAAAATGTGGGGCTTTAGAAACCCCAGAGCCGGTGATACTTAGAGCATCCCTAACCATGATAGACAGACTGTGATACGCACTCAGATGCCTTCGGAGTTCTGTTATTGTTAGGCATGTGCATTGGACAAACAAAGTAAGCCCAATGAGATGAATTTAATACCTGCCAGGAAGTAGAACCAATATCGTTGATCTTACTGATACTACATAAAAAGCAGGAAAGTGCATCTACTTTGGTCCTGTGGTGATTTATAATCCTTTCGCTCTGCTAGTTAATTTTCACTAGGACAGGCATTCTTTTACCTGCTGGGAAAAACAAAAGGCACCTAGTCACATAACTGCTCATGCCACGTCCCCAGAAGCTAGTCTCGGAAGGGGGCACTGGAGAGAGGAGTTAGGAACACAGCAGTTGGGCTTCATGTTAGAGGAGTTGAGTCTGTGGCTGTAGTCCCCTTCTCACCTCTAACTGGATCCCTTCCCTCCAACACACATAAACTTAAAACAATATTTTCATAGAGCAGAAGAAGGGTTTCTTCTCTTTTATTGATTCCTAGAAGTAGCCAGCTTTCTAAGTGAGTGTGATTCATAATTTATGCTCAATTCAATCAACAGTATCAACTTCCTGGAGAATTTGGAAGGCAGAAGATACCATTGAAGTGTGCTGAGTTATGGCTAGTGGACAATGGCTCTCATTTCCAAAGATGGAGGGATTTGGGTGGAGAGGCTTTTTGATGAGGATTACCCAGGATTACTAGTCAGCAAGTTGTGTGTTCTTTAAGATTCTGCTGGGCCACAGAAAAGAAAGCTCTCTTGCATAGGTGTCTCAGACACACCTTTGATGTCCAAACCCAGGATCCTAGCAGACATTCACAGGGCTATGGATAATTCATTATGTTCTTAGTGTGTAGTTACCTTTCTGTTACCCTAGCAAATTACCTGAGATAATGCTCCTAAAAAGAGGAACAGCTTATTTTGATTCACAGATTTGGAGATTTCAGTCCTTAGTGTGTTGGCCTGTCACTTTTGTGTCTGGGTGAGGCAGGACATCATGGTGGGTACTGCAGTGAGCAGTGCTGCTCATCTAAGAGTGGCCAATCAGCAGGGGCAGGGGGGAGGTGCCAGGGTTCCAATATCCCCTCCGAAGTCATGACCCTATATGGTTGGAAGACCTCCAGTTGGATCCCATGTCTTAAAGATTCCTACTTTAAGCTATTCCTCCCAATAGCTCAATGAGGTGGGGCCCAAGCATTTAACACATGAGTGGTTAGGGAACACTTATCCAAATGGAAGCAGTAGCAGTGTGAAATGGAAAGGCCAGTCCAACAAGCCTGAAGGAAAGAAGCAAACTTTCCTGCTATGTAGGACAGGAGATGGAATGACTGGTTGGTGTATAAAAACCCACTGTGGCTCTTAGTCTTCAGCTCTGACCTTGTGTGGAACATAGAAGGCATCACCTTATCTTCTGTATGGTATATATTGATATATACCCAAAGCTTGCAGTTTCTTTGCCACAGGAATTTTGGAACAGCTTACATGGGTGAATCTGGCTCAGAACTTCCTATGAGGCTTCTGTAAAGACATTGCACAGACTCAGTTTCTTTCTGGTTTACTAGTAAGAGGTGTTGGCTTCTGCCTCAGGAACCTGTCCATAACTATTTAAGTTTCCTTACCACTTGACAACTGACTTCCCTTAAAAAAAGGGGGGGGAATAAGATGGGGAGCCATGATGCCTTTTATGATCTAGATCTAGTTCTAGGAGTTGCTTGCTGTCATTTTCCTTATATTCCCTTAGTTAGAAATGGATCACTATATCCATCTTACTTTCAAGAAAGAACTGGGCTGGAGACATGACTCAAAATAATAGTGTGTCATTTGCCTAGCAAGGTTGAGGCCCTAAGTTCAAACCACAGCACCACCAAAATAATAACAATAATTTGAAAGGAGGGGAGAGCTAAACTTTCCTGAAGAGATACGTGTAAAGAATTTGTGGATCTATCTATCAATCCATCCATCTATCTATCCATCTATCTATCTATCTATCTATCTATCTATCTATCTATCTATCTATCTATCTATCTATCTATCTGTCTGTCTGTCTGTCTGTCTGTCTGTCTGTCTGTCTGTCTGTCTGTCTGTCTGTCTGTCTGTCTGTCTGTCTGTCTGTCTGTCTATGGTATGGTATAAAATATATAGTATGTATTTGTTTATATGTGCTGGTCTTGGAGCCTGAACTCAGGGCTTCATGCTCCCATTCTATGTTTTTTTTTAAATTTATTTTTATTGTAAAGGTGATGAACAGAGTGGTTACAGCTACATAAGTCAGGTAATAGTGCATTTCTTTTTTTATTTTGTTTTTATTTTTTTTAAATAAGTTTTTTATTTTGAAAATACTGTACAGAGGGGTTACAATCACATGAGCAAGGTAGTGAGTACATTTCTTATCAAACATTGTAGCCTCCTCCTTTGTTTTTCCCCTCCCATCCCCTCCCTCCCATCTCCACAACTACATTCTCAGCCACCCCTCCACCCCTGCAGTGTCACCTCTTTCCTCATTTTCTCCCAGGTTTTTCCTTCCTGACCCCCTCACCCACAGGTTGTATAGTTCATTTTCCACATAGTGTCCAGTAAGTATCACTGCTGCATTTGTTCACCCTTAGTCTCACATCTCATTGTACCCCCTTACCATCCCCTAAACAGATAAACTTACATACAAAGCAAAAAGTACGGAAATCAAAAATAGCAACAAAGGGGAGAAAAGCCAGTAGAATAACAAAAGGCCTCTTGTTTCCATTTCTTGGAATTCCACTCTACTTTTTAGCTCAAGGCTGGCACTCTACCACTTGAGCTGTGCCTTGTGGAGAAAACATCCATCTCTTATTGTCTCTATTCTAATCATTCATACAAAAATTAATGTTGGACCTTAATTTCCTTCTTTGGAAATTCTCATTTTCATACTATAAAATTACTGACAGTTGATGTTGAAATTGAATAAGAATATAAAGCACAACTGAATGCTTTTAGAGACATTTAGTATGCAAAACCAAATAATATAAAAGCTTTGTTTTGAATATTTTCTCTCTGGTTCTTCTTCAAGGGTTATAGTGGGTAAGACACACCAGTACCTTGTTGACTTTCTTTACAGATATTTTTCTTTATTTCCCTAAGGACTTTTTAAATATATTCAAATTCATGGTCATTTATTTCGGAACTATTTAGGAAATTGCACGGCCAGCTCAATGAGGTTGTACAATGGGAGATTTTGAATAGCAAATCGTGGAGGAGGTGCAGTTACAGCAGAGCCTCCTCCTCCTCCTTGGCTTTTGCAATCCCTGGAGGTAAACCCAGGATGGCAGGCTCAGTTGCACTGTTGTCAAACTTTAACTCTGGGGAGTAAGCAAGTGTTTCATTCAGCATCAGTGTTTGGAATGCTCTTTTAGTGGTTGACTATGGGTCTGGTTTGGTCATTTAGTAGAGATGATTCTTCGATGGCAAGCCATCAAAACTCAGGGATCATCCATGCCAACATTGTAGGCCATAGAGCAGAGATGACATGCAAGTGCATGAAGTTATTTCTCTGTAAAGACTTCTCAAGTCCTCAGCTCTCTTACCCGCTCAGCCAATCCCTTGGTATGTATTTATTAACCCTGTACTGTGTGTCAGGCATTATGCCAATGTGGGAGATGGAAAAAGAGTTTCTAAGCCAGGAGGGGAAGAGTTGGAATGAGGAATTGAGGAATAGGTTATTTCTCCTGGCAAAAAGCCAGCCACTAAAGGGTGGGAACAATAGGAAAGGGATCCAGGGTACATTTTTAATTCTCTGGCACAGGGAGGACTCAGAAGCTCAGGTATAAGAACTGGTACATGTTGGGGGCCAGGGGTTGGAGATGATAAACATTCAATGATCAGACCTGAGGTCAAATGATCAACAAGTGTTAGTTAGCACTGAGTCCCTGGAGATGTGGTAGAAACTCTGACCACTGGCTTCTAGAAAAGCAGGGGCTCCTGGTAAGCATCTGTTTTTTCTTGGGGAGGGAAGGGCCACAGGGACCTGTAGCTCAGTTGGGTCTGAATCATCCCAGTAGTTGTCAAGTATAGGGAATTCTCTGCATAGGAGAGGCAAGGAAGGGGGTTGTAGGGATTAGGAAAGCCAGGAGGGGGTCAAGCAAGAATCCCTGGTAAATCCAAGGACATTTCCTTCACAAGATCCATATGCCATCTAGGAGTATGGATTCCTTTTCCCATGAAAGAATTCCAAGACAGAGAAGTGTTTAAAGTAGACAGAACAAGTGTATTTGAAAGCGAAAGGAAAGTAGTAGTAAAACTGTTTGAAGGGGAGTGGTCAAAGAGGAGTCCAATGGAGTCCTGTCAGAGGGTAGTTTTTTTTTTTTTACATCCCTTCCCAGCCTCCCCCTCCCCCCAATCCCAATCCTTCTCCTTCCCCCCCTCCCGCACCGATGTTCTAAAGCTCATTTTGGACATGACAACTTGTACTTCTCGAGGGTAGTTTTATAGTGAAGGCTCCTCTCATGTTTCCTCACCTAGGCTTTGTAAGGATTGCTTGATGGCTTGCACATGCACTGCCCTGGCTGTTTTCATTGGTTGAGTGGACACAGAGGATTATGGTATGAAGCATTTGAGCAGGAGCCCGAGGCCCTGTAGGAACAAGAAGTGCCATCATGGAACATAGGTTATCTGCCACATGCTATGTCTACCGCTTTTTATTCCTATCTACCCAACCGTTTTCTTTTGTCTCCCTCTCTATTCTATTACCAGAATATAATTCCAACTGAGTTTACAAGTCAAGGGCAATGCCCTATACTGTAAGCTAAGGAAGAGGTGCCCTGGGTGGGCTGGTCAAGCCCATAAGTGCACAAAGTCTGTGAGGCTCAGGGAGCTTTCCACTCTGGTCTGCAGCAGAAGCTGGCTCCTTCTCCTCAGAGGTTCATTTTGATGCTAATGAGAGTAAGAAAGTGGAGGAAGTTGTTTTCTTCTAAGAATTCCATTTCACCCTTCCTTGCTCTCTGAGCATACCTTTCTGACTTAGATACACTGGGTTTAATTAAAGCTTTGTTTGTTTTTCTCCTTTCTTTGCTCTTGCACTTCCCTGTCAATCCTCTCCGAGCTCGTTCCTTCTACCCAAGCAGACTGGCTCCTCCAGCCCCATTATGTCTTTTGGAGAACCTGAATTTCAGCCTTTTTGTTGGATGCATTGGCACGTAGGACCAAGGGAAGCTTTACATCAAGAACCTCATACTAGTACTAGATCATGAGTTAGGTACATGTAAGGTCCATTCCTGGACGGCGAACAGACCTCGCCCAGTACCTGCGTTACCTACGCAACTGGGACACCTGGAAGAGGTCACATCCGCATCCACTGAGGTCACATCTTAATCTGATGTAGCCACACCTTTCTCCTACCTGACCCCACTTCCCTTTACCTGGACACACTCTTCCCCGCCCCCTACCCTATATAAGGCCAAATCTGGGACCAGATGCTCTCTCTCTTTTGCCAGCCGCGTGGAGTGCCAACCTTGCCTGGTCCCAGCAGGTCTACTGAATAAACCTACCCCTTACCTGAATACCACGTGCGTGGTGCAGTTCTTACTCGGCCACCTCTTTTTAAAAACCTAACAGTACACATGTGCCTTTCTTTCAGTAAAATGGAGACCTCACGTTTGAAAAATCTGGGCAGCATAAAGCTAGCCAGAAAGGAGAAGAGGGCATCTGAATTTGGGAGGCAGTTCTTTTATTTATTTATTTATTCATGTTTTTATTTTTTGCCTGTCCTGTGCCTTGAATTCTGGGCCTGGGCTCTATCCCCAAATTCTTTTTGCTCAAGGCTAGAACTCTACCATTTGAGCTACAGTGCTACTTCCAGCTTTTTCTGTGATCAATTGGAGATAAGAGTCTCATGGATTTTCCTGCCCAGGCTGGCTTTGAACTCTGATCCTCAGATCTCAGTCTCTTGCGTAGCTAAGATTACAGGTGTGAGCCACCAGTGCCCAGCTGGAAACAGTTTCTCCTCCTCTTCCCCCTCCTCCTCCTCCCCCTCCTCCCCTTCCTCCCTTTCCCCCTCTCCCCTCTCCTCCCCCTTCTCCTACCCCTCCTCCTCCTCCTCCTTCTTCTCTGAAAAGACAAGAATTCAGAGCAGGTGAACTATTAACAACTAGCTGCTTTACAAAATGAAGAATATATAATTTCATAGAAACATAGACCAAAAAAAAGGTTTCTATGCCAAATTCTATCTTATCATTTGAACATATCCAGTGAAATCTTTCCTAGAGCTTTATTTTCTCTGTTTGTTATATGAAGAAATCACAATTTATAGAGATCAAGTTTTTTTGTGTAAGCTCATGATACTTCTAACAGCAAGGCTAAAACCTTCCAACCCCAAATCCCATATTTCCAACTACATTCAGAAAAGACCTCTATCTTTTTTTTTTTTTGGGTGGTAGGGCTTGAACTCTTGGCCTGGGTGCTGTCCATCAACTCTTCAGCTCAAGGCGAGTGCTCTACCACTTGAGCCACAGCGCCACTTCTGGTTTTCTGGTGGTTAAGAGTCTCATGAACTTTCCTGCCCAGGTTGACTTTGAACTGTGATCCTCAGATCTCAGCCTCCTGAGTAGCTAGGATTACAGGCGTGAGCCACTGGTGCCTGGCAAAGACCTCCATTTTAAGGAACTGGTTTTTCCTGAAGTTACTATCTTCTGAAGGGAAGGGAATAGTGAATGGTGGCTCTAAGGTCTTTCGCATTGGGATAGTATGCACCTTTTGAGGTAAGATGTGGAAGAAACAATGACAATTACAACTAGTTTACCAGTGGTTCTCTCATGGTTTAATTTCTTGTCATGGCTTTGTTTTCTGTAAAGTCAGGGTTTAGAGGAACAGAATATAAATAAAATTTATTTAAAAGGAACAGACTATATGTATATATAATGCATATATACACAAATAATTATAATGTAGAACTTATTGGATTGGCTTACACAGTTGAATGCTGGGTAGTTTGATATGGCTGTTGGCAGGGTAAGAGGCAAAGAACCCAGAAGCTGCTCTGTTGAAGAAGCTGGAAGTCTAGAACAAGAGGGAGCATTGATGCATCTCCTGTGTGAAGCAGAAGTCATGGAAGTTCCTGCAAAGCTGCTGGCATAAGTCACGTTGGAAGGCTGAAGAAGTAAGAGTCTTACTGTTCATAGACCCATGGCAGCAGCAACAGACAACACTTTCTCAGGAGGAAGGGAGCTTGCATGCTCTGGCTGGCTGTCTCTTCTTCCACTTTTAATCAGTGAGTCTCCAGCCTATTGAGTGGTGCTGCCCACATTCACGGTGGGTCATTCTTCCTCAGTTACTATCTCTCCTGTCAATCCTATCTGGAAAAGGCCTGCCTGGACAATGTTCTGTCTGTCTGGACCATGCTTCCTTTGCCTGTGTCCATGAGGCTGTTTCTAGAGAAGATTAATTATGAGAAAAGAGCTGCCTCTGAATATAGGCGTCACTGTCCTATAGGCTCGAATCAAAGGAAGAAAAATGGTACAGTCATTTTCCCTCTCTGCTTCCTGGCCTCAGTGATGGGAGTTCTGTGCTCTGATGGGTTCTCACTGCCATGATGGATGAAAACTTTTGAATCCAGAAGCAAAAGAAACTCTTGTTTTCTCAGGTATTTTGTCACAATGACACAAAGTCTCACTAACACAGAAAGTTTCTATGTTAGGACTAGATATCTGCTCAAGTGACTGACACTGCCACTCAGGTGGGTATGGTGTAGGGTAATGTGTTTCTCCTTTGTTCCTCCCTTCCTTCCTCCCTTCCTCTCTCCCTTCTTTCCTCCTTCCCTCCCTCTCTCTCACTTTTTCTTCCTTCTTTTCTTCCTTCCTTCTTTCCTTCCTCCCTTCCTTCTTCCCTTCCCCCTTCCTCCTTTCTTTCTTTCTTTCTTTCTTTCTTTCTTTCTTTCTTTCTTTCTTTCTTTCTTTCTTTCTTTCTTTCTTTCTTTCTCTTTCTTTCTTTCTTTCTTCCTTCTATTCTTTCTCTCTCTCTTTCTTTTCATTCTCTCTCTCTCTCTTTCTTGTTGGTCATGGGGCTTGGATGCTGTCCCTGAGCTCTTCTGTTCAAGGCTACTATGCTACCACTTTGAGCCAGAGTGCCACTTCCAGTTTTCTGGTGGCTAAAGGGAGCTAAGAGTCTCATGGACTTAACTGCCTGAACTGACTTTGAGCTATGATTTCCAGATCTCATCCTCCTGAGTAGCTAGGGTTATAGACATGAGCTACCAGTGCCTGCCCTTAATGGGTTTCTATTGCTGTGTACTGATGTGGCATCTTGGGCTTACTATTGCTACCTCCGCTTACACCACAGCAGCCCAAGCATCTGGAGAACACATGTTCTAAGACAAGGCTCAGCCTGTTTTCCAGATTGAACATACCTAATTTCTCCCACATGTCTTATCAACTAGTTGCACTTGTTACCATCTTGGTCACCCTCTCCATACACCTTCTTTCCATGTGCCTCTGAGCATTTTACATGATTCAGTGATTCAGCAAGTGTAGTTCCTGCCTATCAACCAGAGTAGGGGCTTTAACTCTGAGAATCATGTTACTTCTTTTACCAAGAAAAGCTAAATTTGACCCATCATTTTTGCATTTAGCCATCACTTGTGTTCTTGGCCTCCATTAAACTTATGGTCCACTGAAATCCTCATTGTGTAAGAAATAAGATTTCCCATTTATGTTCCAGCTGTTGCGATGGTATGGTATCCCACCTGGGGTGAGAGCTGCTGACTTTCACATCAAGTTATACAATGATTATAGCTTAGACCATGTGGTGGTGGGATGTTTTCCAATACACACATACACACACACACACACACACACACACACACACACACATACGCACAGGCAGTGAAGGCCAACATGTGCCACTTTAAGGAGTGCCTGGGTGTAAGGAAGCAATAATTAGCAGAATCATTCATGAACATCTTTTACCTTTGCTTCTTGCATGTAGCTTGTTTGTCAAAGCCTGCTGATGCACTGGTGATAGGTGCTATGTAAACACAGGTAGACAGAGAAAGTCTGGCAGACGGTGATTGCAGAGTGGGTTCAGAGACCCTATTGCAAACATCCTTAACAACAGTGACAGACACATATAAACACAATTCACCTTAAGCAGGTTTGAAGTGCTTCTGGGAGTAGAAATAGAGATGGAGAGGTGCAGGAAAGAAGAAGGTATGCAGATGGTTAAGATCTTCAATTACAGTTACTCAGTTTCTGACTCACAACCATTCTCTTGTCTCTTGATGGAGATGGTTCTGTTGAGTCTAGGGGCTCCAAGTGAAGCCTTTGTCCTTAGCCAGAGACCTTGCAGGACAGTGGCCTTACAGACTGCATGAGTGGAGACAAAGGAGGGCTGGGAGAACTTGAGCGGGTCAGCCTTTGCACAGCTCCCTTTCTTCATCCCTAAAATGCCTTTCCCCAAATCACCCTGGAGGATGGCAGGGAAGTGGAACAGGTGCTTGGATGCCCTGGAGAGGTGACAGCTTAGTAACCAGAGCTAGTAACTTATCCTCTCATGAGGGCTCAGGGTTGGAGAGATGCAGGCCCAGACAGACATACACCTGCCCAGCAAGGTAGGAGTCCCTTGGGACTGGGACTCGTGGAAGGCTGTGGTCCTCTGAAGCCAGACAGTGATTCTCTCTTTCCAAGCCTGTAGAAGAGATAAAAATCTGCAAGGTAGCAATGGGAAGTGATTTACATAGGGCTTGGGGATGGTGATGCAAAGCCATAATCCCAGTTGCTCAGGAGGCATAAGCAGAAGGATTCCAATGAGGCCAGCCCAAACAAAAGCCAGAGATTCTATTTGAAAAGCAAGCTAATGCAGAAAGGGCTCACCTGATTAAGTATAAGGTCTGAGATCAAACCCCAGTATAGAAAAAAGAAGAAGAAGAAGGGGGAGGAGGAGGAGGGGAAGATTGAAGCAACAGCAGCAAGGACAGTGTAAGAAGGAGAGTTGGAACAGAGGATGGATGGGATATGTGGGAGAGATCCAGAAGAACTACCTTTGTGCTGACCCTGAAGGAATTCCGTTCTTGAAAGAGGAGAACACAATATTTTCACTTGAGCTATCTGATGGAGCCCTACGTCTCCTCAGCAAATGCTTCACTAATGAAGAGGCTTCAACTCTGCATTTATAGAAATTTCACCTTCATTTTCTAGGCAGAATGGCCTTGGAGACTTGGAGGAGATTGACGAGAGTTTCAGTGGTATCTACTTATAGAAGGTGAGTCAGACAAGAGGTCTGTCTTTGTTGTTATTGTTTTAAATGTACTATGTGATTTTTTTGTTTCTTTTGTATGTTCTTTCCCCTATGGTATATCCCCTGTTGTAACTGTACTTGATTTTGGTACCTTGTATCTTGTATATACATTTGTCTAATCTGGGGAGGGGAAGGGGAATAACAAAGCGCTTAAACAAGGACACAGGATGATCATCACAACAATCATACCCACAAGACAGCATATTGGAAACAAACTTTATAACTTCAGGTGAGGGTGGGAGTGGGGTAGGGTGGGGAAGTGGGGGAGGGAAGGGATAGTGGGACAACAATAAGGGAAGGGGTAACAATGATCAACAAGTAATGTGCTCATTGCCTTACTCATGTAACTGTAACCCTCTGCACAGCATCTTTACAATAAAATAAAATTTAAAAAAAGAAGGTGAGTCAGGCCACTGCATGTGTCCCAGCGGGGATCCTCTCTAGGCTTTGTTCCTGCTTTCTGGGTTGTCCAGAAACCTACTTCAGTCTGCAAACACTCATTGAAAGGTACAGGGCATGGGAGCAAAAACTGGAGCCCAAACCCATATAAGATTATCGTTTTCTAGTGGGGTGAGGAGCAAAATAATTAAGCAGGCTGGCAGCTCAGGTCTATAATCTTAGCTACTCAAGAGACTGAGATTCAAGGATTGTAGTTTGTAGCCAGCCTAGGCAGAAAAGTCCCAGAAACTCTTACCTCCAATTACCAGAAAAAAGCCCAAAGTGGAGGTGTGGCTCAAGTAGTAGAGTGCCAGCCTTGAGGGAAAAAGCCAAGTGAGAAGCCCTGAGTTCAAACCTGAGTACCAGCACAAAATAACAAGAAAAGAAAATGAATCAAGTAATTTAAACATGCATTCAACAGATCTTTAGGAAAGATGTAAAAGAGTCAGGTGTTAAGAATTATGAGGGTCTAAGGATGGTCCTTGTCCCCCAGCTTCTATCGTTGACCTTAAAAAAATCCCTGATGGAGAAGCCTTTGGGATACATCCACTGAAAAAAAGTTTCTCCTTTCTCTCTCACTGGCTCCTCTCAGCCCCCCTACATTCTCAAACAGTTCAGTGCCTAGAAGTAACAGAGAGCCATCAACAGCGTGCAATTCATGGGACAACTGGTGTCAGAACTGAGCCATGGGTAATGCACCCAGGCCGTCAGTGATGGCTTCTTGTTGGAAGTGAGTCTGAGCAGGGCCTCAGTAGTGCATGCAGAAGAGTAGCAGCTGCACGAGGTGAGCAAGGAGGAGACATCCCAGCAGAGCTCCAGGCTGAGATGCAGGTGAGTGCCTGGTGGAGGTCCGGACATCAAGTACCTCCACTGTGTGCTATGCCGAGGGGTCAGGCTTCCTATGAGGGGCAATGAAGGGTCACTAGTTAGTGACTTTTAGCATAGGGTGGTAGGGTCCTATTTGGATTCTCCACGGGTGTCCACAGTAATTACTACTATTTTGGGCTTTGCAGCAACCCTCACAATAGCCATCGAAGATAGACGTGGTTACTATACCCATTTTACAGATGAGGGAAATGGAGTCTCAGAGTTTAATAACTTACCCAGGACTACATAGATAACATAGAGTAAGAGAGATCTGGGCTTTGAATCAGGTGATGTGGTTCCAGAGCCTGTGCTCAATCAGTTTAGCATGTTCTGTAGGCACCAAGAGGGGTCCCAGTAGTAGGGCTGGACTCTAGAAGACACTCCTGACATGGTGGGAGTCCAGATGTGAGAGGAGTGAGGGAGAAATTCATCGGGTGTTGGTGACTGTGACTGGTGGTCGAGGGGTTGAGAAGAGGTAGGGCTGAGCTACCTCAAAGATCAGCACAATTTCCTTTAAAGGCCTCGCTAGTAATTGCTCTGGTTGAGGAGTGGGGTCATATGGTCCCTATCATAGCACTTGACTGCCATTGCAGCATGAAAGCAGTCATAGGTAAGAGGCAAATGAATGAGTCTGGATTGGATCTAATAAAACTTTATTAGCAGACATTGATATTCAAATTTAGAATCTTCCCTCCTTTCCCCTCCCCTCTTTTCTGTCTTTCCTTTTTCTTGTTGGTACTCAGGTTTGAACTCAGGGTCTTGCATTGCTCAGCTCACATGATTGTACTTGGGGCCTTATGCTTACTGGGCTTGCTTGTTTGGCTTTTGCTCTTCCACTTGCACCATGCTTCTAGCCTGGCTTTTTGCTGGTTATTTTTGGAGATAGAGTCTCATGGACTTTTCTGCTTGGGATAGCTTTGAACTGCAATCTTCTAGATCACTGTTTCCTGAATAGCTAGAATGGCAGGTATGAACCATTGATGCACGGCATGAATTTTGTAGATTTTTTATGTGTCATAAAATATCACTCTTCTGACTTCTTGCAAACATTTAAAAACATAGAAACTGTTCTTATCATGAAGGATGAATAAAAACAGGCAGTGGGCCAGATTTTGGCTGTGGACTATAGTTTGCTGACTCGTGGGCTTGTTTCTGGGGGAAGGATTTACCAACAGTAAAGGAGAATGAATGCATCCAGGATGATTTGGGGGAAACTCAAAGTGGAGGACCATGCAGGTTGCATAGATGCTTTCTGATTCAGGACCCTGCCTTGGTGTCCTCTGGCCAAGTACACAGCTGTGAAGGGAGTAATTCAAAACCAACACACAATGCTTGGCCCTGTAGACTTGAGCTACTGTTAATAAAGAACACTTGCAAGGACAGTGTTAATAAGCAGAGACTTTCTCCTCTTCCAGCTCCCTGTCCCATCCCCGGCATGATGGTAATGGAAACACATTTACGTAGATGCAGAGGTCATCGCCACACAGCTACCCTCATGGTAAAGCATTCCTGAATACTAATTGTTTTCATTTAATGCAATATCCAAGCTGTATAAGAGAGCTTAAGGTGACCTGAATGACCACGGTAAATTGTTCAGTGTTATAAATAAAAGATCACTCTGTGGGCTTAGTTATTTTAGCTTTATTTCCCCATCTATGTTGGAGACAGGGGAACACAGAAGAAGCTTGAGACTGTCGTGCAGGATCAGTGATGTTGTTTGAAAGGTCAAAATCTCAAGGAAGAGCCAAAGGGCCATTCTGAACCCTCCCTCCCCCACCGCCAACCCCGCCAGATGGCCCCCAGGCCTGCTTGCAGAACTCTCTTACAGAAAGCAACGTTTTCCTGGATTTTCATCAGGAGGAGATATTTGGACCATAGCTCATGTATGTTATCTTGAACGCCACCTACCTGCCAGACCCTTGGCCAAACCTTCCTCAAGTGTATAATCCTAGATGCTTTGTTGATACTGACAATGGCATACACAAAGGGTACAAGTGTCTATTAGTCTGATTCCTGTTGCTGTAACAAAATATCTGGGACTTGCTGACTTAAAAAGAAAAGAGGTTCATTTATTTCATATGTCTGAATCCAAAAGCCTAATATGGCATCTGCTTGGTTCTGGGTGAGATCCTCATGGTGGATGCATTATATAACAGAAATGTATGTGATTGGGAGAAAGAGGGGAAGCTGGTCTATATTATAACCATATCTATTATCATAATCCACTCTGGTGGCAATTACTCAAGTCCCAGGAGCCCTAGCTTACTCTTTGGAGACCCAATCCAGTCTCAAGAGAACAAATCCTGTCTCCCAGGAAAAAGCATGGATCCATGTGTGAAGGTGGGTCTCCAAAGACAGTCACTCCCAGTGGATCCCATCTATCATGGGGCTCACTATCTCTCAATACCATTGCACGAGGGGCAGAATTTCCAGCAAACAATCCTTCAGGGGACTAACAATATTGAATCCATGGCCCCATCTTGAGAATATTAGACCAGTGTTCTGAAGCATTAAACTCTTTTGTTTGTAGGGCTTTCATGCACATCATCACATTTTACATGGAACTTCAGTAGATAAGACACAAAAGGCAGGTAGGACTCCCAAATAAGCATTCTAGGGTTTTCTATCACGAATATGAGCCTTCATCTTAAAAATTTGGAAGCTGAAATCAGAGTTAAATGCCTTTCTAAGAGTACAAAAGTCTGGTTAGGGGTAATTACTTTCTCAGTCACTCCTCATTTTAGTCTGCAAGGCTATTATAAGCAATCTTCCTTCCTTCCTTCCTTTCTTCCTTCCTTCCTTCCTTCCTTTCTTCCTTCTCCTCCTCTCCTTCCTCCTCTTCTTCTTTTTCCTCTTCCTCTTCTTCTCCTTCCTCCTCCCCTCCTCTTCTTCTTCTTCTTTTTCTTCTTCTTCTTCTTCTCTTCCCTCTTCCTTCCTTTTTATTTCTTTCACTCTTTTCTTTTCTGTTTCCTTCCTCCCCCACCTCTCTTTCTCTCTCTCTTTCTTTCTTTCGTCCTTTCTTCATACCTTCTCTTCTACCTTCCCTCCCTCTCTTTTTCTCTCTGTTTCTTCTTTTGTGCTGATACAGAGGCTTGAACTCAGGGTCTTGTATTCTCACTCATCTTTTCTGCTCATGGTTGGTGCTCTACTACTTGAACTATGCTTCTCCTTTGGCTTTTGTTGGTTCTTTTGAAAATGAAATCTCACAGACTTTTCTGTCAAGGCTGGCCTCAAACAATGACCTTCTAGGTCATGAGTAATTAAGATTACAGGTATGAACATCTCTTGACCTCTAATAGATTGAGCTTAAGTGGGCTTGAATGGGGCACATGAGAGTTGCTTCCTAATCAGCTGGGTTGACCACATGCAAATAAGCAATGGCTTTCTTATGTGCAATCAGATTGGCTATAAGAATCTTATTGTAGGAGTAGTGGGAGCATTGGGAAATGCTCTGGTAAAGAACATGACCAAGATTGTCTTAGCCTGCTCTAAGGCAGAACACAGTCTGTGCTGAAACCAAATGGGGCTTCCAGCCAGTGCCAACTGTCTGAAGCCAACTGCATGCTCAGCCCTGAAACATGGGCCTTGGGGGTTGGCAAAAAAATACAACCACACTTCAATCCTTTCATGGTTCTCGTCTTTCCCGCTCCAGCAGTGTCTCCCATCTGCCATCCATCTTGGCAACTGGGAAGGAGAAGAGGATTTATTTATTATTTTTTACCCTCTCACTCGTGGGCAGCATTCGGGAGTTATAGGCTTTTCACTCTCCCAAGAAAGAAACATTATCTTCAGCCTTGAAGGGTGAGGATTCCCGCATGCAACAGGGCTGAATAATGCCTTTCTCTATTTTTCACACTGGAATTTAAGAGGACCCCAGAGCAGCTGAGTTTATTAGGGCCCATAAGAACGGTACTATAACCAGGACACCGGCAGCCATAAACCTGTACCTTGAAGTTTGCAACAAATCCTGAAATGGTGAACTAGGACGAGCTCTTGTCTCTGTCAGCAGAAAAAAATAAAATAAAATAAAGACAGAAATGCAAACTCCAGCAGAAAAACAGACTTGAGGAAGGACGTCAGGAAGAATGAGGTGGTGGGGGAGTAGTGTGTGTGTGGAAAGAGAGAAAGAGAGACTCGTGCGCACACACACACACACACACACACACACACACACACACACACACAGCCCAAGGTGCTAATAAGAGGATGCTCAGAGGAAAACGCAAGTAAACAATATGAGACATTGGGGCATCTATGCAGCCAGCACCGATGAAGGAGCCACGTGGAGCCATGGCTTGGTGAGAGAGTGGATATGTTTGCATCTGTCTTTGGGTAACTCACATGGTTGCACTGACTTTCTTCTTAAACAATGACCACGAACTTTGTTCTCATTTGGAAAAGAACAAAGCAGAGTTAGAACCTACTGGGCCCATGTGGCTCTGCATATTGAACTGCACCAAACAGAGCAGAGCAGAACTGGGAGCAGAGCTGGATGGATGACCAGTGCATTCTCCTGCTGGGGCAAAGAGCCTTTCTGTAAGCAGCTCCCCTCTACCTTGCCTCAGACCCCACATCACCAGCATAGCAAGCAATGGGGTTTGAACTCGGTCCTTACACTGCTCTATCACTGAGCCAGACCCCCAGTACTAAGCCCTGTTACTTGATAGTATAAAAGCCTTTCTCTTCTCTCTGCTTAACAATCAGAATCCTAGTTGTGGTTGGGCGGGGGAGGCGAGGTATGACAAAGTGTGTCTCTTTTTGTTATTCATCTCCAAGGCTTTTGGGGGAAGAATTTGAGACAATTCTTGTCAATGAGAAAAATGTCTAAGATTGTTGGGGGGCTCTGGGAAAATTGTCTTTCTGATAACAGGAACAATGAAAACAGAAGGCTTCCTCTTAATTCTGTTCTTCCCCCTGAACATGGGCATGATGCCTAGAACTGCAGTAGTCACTTAGTGATCATGGAGTATAGGAGGGCAAAAGCCAACACCCAAAATATGATAAGGCAAATAGATTGAAAACACCATGATCCAGTACCTCCTGTCCCTGGAGGTCTGAGAAAAATAAACACTCTTTGTTTAAGTCACCATGAGGTTTTTGTACTGGCAGCTGAACAGAATCTTAACTGGAACATTCAGGTAAGAAAGGATTTGGCACTTTTTTTGTTTTTTTAACTTCTAACCTTCCTGTTACAGCTTTCTCACCTATGAGACTTCTTATTGAGTAGTGCCAACATTCTTGATGGTGTAAAATTAAGCATTTTGGGTTGCTGGGGAAAGGGAAACTTCCTGGGTCCAGGCTAAATCCCCATGCCTGGTTCCTGGCCTTTATCCTGCTCTTTATCTACCCTTACCTCTGTATCTGGCTCTCTTGAGCTCACCCTGGCCTCTACTCTATGCATACTTCTTCAACGACTCTGACCCAGCATGGGTTAAATTTTTTTATTGATTTATTTTTCTTTTTGTGAGTGTGTAGGGAGGAAGAAGAGGGAAAATAAATTATACATCTCCCCAGATACGATCTGTAGTTAATTCTTAATTAGGACTGACAGATGCTTCCCCCATAATCCCATTCCCAACATGTTCTGTTTGCTTTGTTTGGTGTTGGAAGATGTATTGTGACACAGTAATGACCTTTCTAAGCTTGTCCTGGAGTGTTATCGGCATTCTAATGATTTATTGCATGTTCCACTTGATTACAGGGCCATTTGTCAACATTTTATTTCTCTCTCCATAAACCTGTCTCCTGCGTCACAGACATTCACTGGCATGAAATTTAAACAAATACAGTATATAGCGCTTATTCAACTTCTGTTTTCACTTGGAGTCTATGGAGCAAACCCATCCTGGCCAAGAGAGGGCATTTTATGACCAGCATTGCTATGGTCTCCCCGGGCCAGGGACCGGGTTTCAGTAGAGGCTGAGGAGGTGGTGACTTCCTCCATAGTGATTTGTAATTGCTCATGTTGGGAATATGTTTTTAAGGCTGAGCTGGCCAGGCCAGCTGCCCAATTATTTGTATACACCCAGTCTGTGAGTTTCTACACATGGCCATTGGTGCCTGTTGGCATGGAAGGAAATGCCTGGCTGGAAAAGGAGCTATGGGATCTGTCCTAACCTGTCAGCTGGGCAGATTTAATTCTCAACACCCTACAACCACAGACTCACCACACAGGTGACAGGTCTAAGCAAGCCTGGGGGACATTCACAGGGAATGAGTCATGCCTTGTCTTATTCCTGACTTACTGGGTGACCTTGGGTCTAGCCCCTCCCATACTGGGCCTTGGTGTGAGAGGCTAGTTGGCTTCATGCTGTTCTTGACATTGAAATCTGGTCAGCCCTGTCCTGTAAGTGCCTCACAGAGCTGTCCTGAGGATAAATAGGTCCATTATCTGCAAAGTGCTGAGAGCTCCTTTGATTAAGATGTTACATAAATGCATGGTTATCCTGTGCTTTTATTAAGTCACTCATCAGCATTTTGATCCAATCGTAGGCAAATAGAAGATGAGATTCGTCTGTTTTAACTAGAAAAGGTGCAATCTCTACCTGTACACCTTTTCACACAGGCATCCACATACTCACATACCTGGATGAACAGCAGTTGGTAGTTAAAGATTCAGCCTAGCAGTGACAACGCTTACTTTTCCTCAGATCCATGTGTCTCTAGTAGAGTTCTTCCTGGTCCCTGCCTTTGTCTCTCTTGAGTGATGTAATGAGGCAGAAAGGCTACAACTGAGCTCCTGTGTATTTCAGATTCACTTGCATTTCCCACAGGTTGAATTTGTAATTAGTCTGCCTGTTTCTGTTCCACGAAAGCTGCTTTTTCTATTTGAATTATATTCCTCATGAGATGGCACAGTTAAACATAGGCTCAGTATTCTAATCTCTCTCTTTTCTCAATACTGGTCAATTCTGTGCCTCGTGTATTTATGGGCTGTCAGATTTCACCATTTCTCCCGTGGACCACTGCAAAATACTATTCCTCCACTGGTTCCAAGCAACAGAAAACCAGTCTTACTGTTGCAAAGAAATAGATTCTTCAGGAATGTGAGAAAGGCTATATGATCAAGACTAGATCAGAGTCTTATATAAAACTAGGAGCTGAGAGAATTCTGGGATTATAAAGTAGTTGGATCCCTAGCCAAGGTCATTGCTCCAGTGATCTATTTCTATGTAACAAACTATCCCAAATTTAGTGACTTAAAATGACACCATTTGATTAGCTCATGATTCTGTAACTTGGCATGGCTTGTTGGGTATAGCCTGTGTCTTCTCTGCCTGTCATCGCCTGGGTGGCTCACTGACTGGGGACTGGAATCATGTATCTGATGACTGAGGCTGGTTGTAAGCTGGAATCTTAACTGGGGCTTCTGGCTGGGACACCTAACTACATATGATCCTTCAGTGTGGTCCAGGTGTCCCAGCAACATGGTGGTTGGGTTCCAAGGATGAACTTCTTGAGAAAGACTAGCCAAATAGAAGTAATTTCACAATTTCTTCTAGTCACTACTGAAGCCCTGAGATGTCATTTCTGCTCCATCTATTCCAGAAGGGCCTCGTGATATGGGTTCTATTCAAGAAGGTAAAGAGACTCTGTCTCTTTGTGGGAACTAGCAAGACTCTTGAGTTGGAAATACTTCTGTGGAGATATTTTTGGAAATACAAACGTATTGAGCGACCATCTCAAAATTTGGTGTTCATAGAAGGGAGCATAGGATCTATTGTAACAATCATGAGGCTGTTCCTGGCTGACCCAGAATCTCACCCAGTGAGTAAAAGAATGTGGCAATTTTCTCCACCAAGACTACATGAAATGGGGAGTTTCCCCCAAAGGGGTATCAGAGTTCTATGAGAAAGTTGAGCAGTGAAATAGGGGAGGGCATCATTGAAAGCTAGACAATCAACACATAGAAAATACCTGTCTCCATTGAATTTCCAACCTCTGTGAAGGTCTTTACGTTTTTGATGTCATTGAGAGAAAAAAAAAATCCATTGTGATCATGTGACTCCCACCTCCCAGGCAGCTTCACACAGCTTCAGTCTTGGTCTCCCAATCTGTTTCCAATAGTAATAGATCTGGTACATGGTTCTTTGTTTGACCTACCATATTCCTTTATGGCTCCTTTCCTATTTGCTGTATTTTCTACCTCCTATATAGTTTTTCCTTTCTATATGCTAGGTTAGTTCTATCTATCTATCTATCTATCTATCTATCTATCTATCTATCTATCTATCTATCTATCTATCTATCTATCTATCTATCTATCTAT
>NW_012267220.1:31864505-31871516 GCF_000151885.1 Dipodomys ordii | reverse complement strand
TCTATCTATCTATCTATCTATCTATCTATCTATCTATCTATCTATCTATCTATCTATCTATCTATCTATCTATCTATCTATCTATCTATCTATCTATGGGTCTTCTCTACTTGGAAGCCTTAACTTTGGAGTGAATTCCTCCATCCCAGCTTGAAGTATGGTCTTCTTCCAAGGTCCCACTGCTCTGCTGCCATTCTCATCCTTCAGTGCTTAAGATCCTAAAGGCCAGAGAGTGGCTGGTTGTCCAGTAAAGGCAAACTGAATGGTGTTGATGCCATCTAGATATATATATTTGTTTTCTCTGCCCATCAAAGAACTAAAAAAACAGCAAAGTGTTTAGAATGGACAGAACAAGTTTATTTGAAAGTGAAGGGGAAGAAAAAAAGTAGTGAGACTCTTCCAAGAGATGGGCTCCAAAGAGGAGACCCGTGGAGTACTTTCTGAGGGTAGATTTTACAGCCCTGAGCTCCTCTCATATCTCCTCCCTTGAGCTTTGTACTGATTGCTTGATAGTTTGTGCATATGTCTCCAGGTTCTTTCTATTGGTTGAGTGAGCACCCAGGGCACTTGAGTAGAAACTCACAGACTTATGGGCAGAAGTATTTGAGCAAGAGTCCATGGCCTTATGGGAAGAAAAAGTTCCATGTTAGGCCACATGTTATCTGCCATGTGTTGAGTCTGCCACTTTTTATCTCTAACTACCTAACGGTTTTTCTTTATTTACCTCATTGACATGAGATGTGATAAGGTGACCCCATCTAGGGATGGAATCCTGGTCAGAGGAAATTTTCTCAAAGATGTGTTAGAAAGGCAACTAGAATCTGCTCTCCTCCAGTGGCAATATCATCCACCCACAGTTGGCTGGAGGGGAACCAGCTCAATAAAAATTTCTGGTCCACCAGGTTTCTGGTCTGGGCTTCTATGACTAGTCATCATTGGAGCCTGGAGGGAATAGGCAAATACAGATGTCCATGACACAAGTCTTCACTGAAATTGTCCTTTAGTTCAACATTTCTTTCAAAATAAGTGAGTGGTGGAAACTTCTGGAGGGACATTGGGCACCAGTGGCTCATGCTTGTAAATCCTAGCTACTCAGTAGGCTGAGATCTGAGAATTGTGATTCAAAGTCAGGAAAGTCTGAGAGACTCTTATCTCCAATTATCCACCAGAAAACTGGAAGTGGAACTGTGGCTTAAAACTGGTAAAGTGCTAGCCTTGAGGAAAAAAAGCTCAGGGACATTACTGAAGAGTTCAAGCTCTATGACTGACAAAAAAAAAATTATAAAAAAGAAGGAAAGAAAATTCTGGGGGGAAGTGGTTGGAGGTGTAGCTCAGATCGTAGAGCACTAGCCAACTAGTGAAACCCTCGGACAAAGAGTTTGAGTCCCAATCTAAGATGTAGGAAAGAAAAGAGAAGAAAAGAAAATTCCAGGGAGGTGTACTACTACTATGTCACTGGGAAGGAAACTTGTCTTTTTGATACAACTGCTTTCTCCTTGTGATGTGGGGAAAAGCAGGAGAAGTTGAATGGAATGGGGAGGGCAGAGATGGGTAGATGAGTATAGGGCAGAGAATGCACTCTGCTCCTTTTAAATATAGACCTATAATGGGTTTATGCTTGGGGACTGTGGACCTTTAGGGCTACACAGAGGGAGACATTAGTAGGTGGTAACTCTCTCATTGGATCCAATTTCTCAACCACTGTTAGGGTATCCGGGCGGAAGGATCACCTCACCAGAGATGCCCACACAGGCAACTGGGCAAGAATGAAATCTAGCGCTTGGCTGAAGAGGACAGATGGGGTGAAGAGAAGAGCATTCCCGCGAGATTGGGAGGTTGAAGAGCTCCCAAGCCCAGAGTAAGAGCTGCATGTAACGTATGGCTTAATTTCCTCTCAAATTAGACACTTGATAAAAAAAGTTATTATATCTGTCAAATTGCCAGGGCATTTTATAGGCGTGATAAACTAAGAACCACTGCTTTACAAACCTTGATGGGATGTTTCAGTACCTGAAAAACAATTTTATGGCCGCCCAGGCTACTAACAAATTGCAAATACTGATTAAGCCATAAAGTTACAACAACATTAAAATATAATGAGAGGTTATTGCACGCAGGAAGGCTCTTAAGCAACAGCCACAGCTGCACTCAGCCTGAGTTGGGCTTCTGTTCTCTCTGGCAGAGGGAGGCAGTACCGTGGCCCAGGGTCAGACCGGGGCCCTTGGTTCCTGAGATATTTCCACCAGGGAAGACTAGGAAGAAGCTGCCCTATTCAGGGCGTAAAGACATTCAACATTGGCTGATAAATGTCAGGGACATAAAGCTGGGCAGAAGAGGACCTGATTTGTGTCCTACACTTGGGTTTCTATGCAATACTCTCTGACCCTGTATTTTTCACTCCCAGCTGAATCTTCTCACTGTTCTGTGGAGCTCTTAGCTCCATGCACTGGATGAATCTTAATGGCAGAAGAGCCGAGGGATGTGCAAGTATGAAGAGCAAGCAGGAATTATATACTAAAGACTGGCCAAGGCATTGCACAAAGTCTGCTGCTGGGGAGAGAAGAAGTTGGCATTGTCTTTCTGTTCTCTTTGCCTCACTGCACTTCAGTCAGCTGAGATTTCCTTGAAGTCCCCAGTCTGTCACCCAAGGAATCAACATTTCTTGTCTGGATCACTTCTTGTCTGGATCACTGGTCCATACCTTCAGCAAAAAGAGAATGTCATCTGCAGCTCAGGCCTCCTGAGTCTCCAACTGATTGTGCCTGGCTCCGGGTTAAAGCCCTGTGACAGGGCCTGGTGTTTCTGGTGTGGAGTGCCCCGAGTTTCTCAGTGTCTGAATTTCCTTATCCTTCCTTCACCCTGGGGCTGTGTGGTTCCTTTCATCTTAGAGTCTTGCATTCTAAGAGTCCTCACCACAGAGGTGGGCAGCCTCCCGGAGGCATTCTGTGGATTCTTCAATAGAACTTTTGGTTAGCAAGTGTGGGCCACAAGACAGCACTTAGATACCCTGATTTTGTCCAGCAAAGCTAAAGTGGATGTGAACCCCATTTTACTCAGTGGCAGAGGTAGAATTACACATTTCAAGGAATTTATGTAACTAGCTACTTGCAGTCAGATAGGCCTCTGGGCCCAGTGCCTAGTGGCCCCCACCTATAATCCTAGCTACTCAGGAGGCTGAGATCTGAGGATGGAGGTTCAAAGCCAGCCCAGGCAGGAAAGTAGGTGAGACTCTCCAATTAGCCACCAAAAAGCCAGAAATGGAGCTGTGGCTTAAGTGGTAGAGAACCTTCCTTAAGCGAAAAAGCTTAGGGACAATAGCTGGGCTTTGAGTTCAAGCCTCAGTATCAACACCAAAAAAAAAAAAGAAGAAAAAGAAAAAGAAAAAGAGGGGCCTTTGGTGTCAGAGGGATGGGGTGGAAACCCTAATTGAGGATTGGCTAGCGTATGGCCTGGGCAGGTTGCTCAGTAGCTCTGTGCTTAAGATTTCTATTCATATGTTACTTTACATTCATATATTTATTATTGTACATTGATCCTATTTAAATCACCTACTCAGATTTTTGTGGCGGATTGGATGAGTGAATCTGTGTCAGGTCCTTAGAAGAGAGTTTTCACAGTGGAAACCCTAAATTAATTTTAGCGGCTGTTTACTGATCATTAACTATGTAATTAGGATCTCTTTACTTAACACAGATTATCTTTCAGAAGCCTCCAAATAACTAATATTAGCTCCAATTCATAAATGCAGAAGCTGAATAAGACTCCAGAAGGAAAACTTACTTAGAAATAGTTAGCCTCAACATTGTAGTTCAAAGCTAGATTGGTCTGATTTCCACAGTCATGCTCACAGGCCATAGTTACGATACCTTCCAGGACCTTGACAGAAGTAAGCCCTCACTTGGGGAGTGAGAAGAAAACTCTGTCCCTGTCCCTCTATCTTTTTTTTTTTTTGTGAATTTAGGAAATTTTTTTTTTATTTTATTTGTGAACATACTGTACAGAGGGGTTACAATTGCATGGGCAGGATAATGCGTACATTTCTTACCAAGCATTGCAGCCTCCTCCTTTGTTTACCCTTCCCATCCCTTCCCAGCCTCCCCCCTCCCCCCCATCCCAATCCTTCACCTTTCCCCCCCACCCCCCCCCCCCCCCCCCGCACCGACGTTGTAAAGCTCGTTTTGGACATGACAACTTGTACTTCTCATTGTTGCATCAGATCCACCTGTATCCTTAAACAACTGGTTTTTCCCCATCTCCTCCACAAGTTATACTGACATCAAATATAGTGAAAGCAGGGGTTATACTGTGGGGCCTGTCCCTCTATCTTGAAGAACTTGGTACTCCTTCATCAGAGTCAATCTCTACTCTGGGTTCCAGAAGCAGCTTCAGCTCCTGCTTGCCTTGGATATGATAGGATCCAAGCCATCTGGTGTGCTGCCTTATGACATACTGTCCATCCTGCCCATCCCTCCTTGGCACAGATCCCCAGGCCTTGTGCAGTGAACAGAATGCCTTCGAGCAGCCTTGCTAGGAAGTGACTTAGGATGGGAACATTTTCAGAAGACAGCAGACCTATCTTCTTGACCCTGCTCCTGTGAGAAGATGGAAAGGTATGTAGAAGACAATGGTAAACTGGGAGGACAGCGTCACCTAAGGAATAATTTTATACATCTTGCTTTTTAAAGGTTATAATGGGGTTAAGCATGCAGCAAATAGTTTCTGCTCACTCTGATTTATCCTTGTAAATTTATCAATCCTTAAATACCTGTGAAACAGTCTTACTCTTCCAGACCCTGAAGATCAGTAATTGAACAAAAGACAATGTGAGCTGGACACTACTGGCTCACACCTATAATCCTAGCTACTCAAGAAGCTGAGATGTGAGGATTGTGGCTCAAAGCCAGCCTGGAAAGATAAGTCAATGAAATTCTCCAGTTAACCACCAAAAGGCCAGAAGTAGAGCTGTGGCTTAAGTGGTTAGAGCGCTAGCCTTGAGCAGAAAATGAAGAGGCAGCATCCAAGTCCTGAGTTCAAGCCCCAGTACTGGCACAAAAACAAAACAAAACAACAAAATGATGTGAACTCTAAAGGATATGGATAGATATATCAGCACTCCTACAGTGTGTCAAATAAATAGCTGTTAGCAAGGTGCATGGAGAATAAATGACATTGAGAAAAAGGAGAACTCAAGGCAGATGGAGTCTGGGGTCCAAACCAGAGAGAATTAGGCTAATTGGATTCTTTCTTCTGCTCACAGGAATACTGAGCCATGTACCTAGACTGTAAAAATATAAACGATAATAACTAACATCTGTGTAACACTTCACTAAAGGGCACACGAGCCCCAATAAAGCTGCTCTCATTTGAAGTCCCATATGATAAATTAAGAAACAATGGCTCAGGGAGGAGATGGATTTTCCCAGCATTATGAGGTTTCTCATTGGTTCTCAATCCAGTAGACAGGAACTCCCATGCCAATGTTGAGCTACCATTTTGGTGTGTTTCTGGCTTCTTTAAGAGTGTCCAGTGGTTACTGGATAGTGTCTGTGGATTGAGTGAATGAAACACAGATTTCCTGGGGTCAAACACATGGTTCTTTTCCACTGTGTACCACTGACTCTTCTTGTGTGCTGGTGGCCTCGAGAGTTTCCATGAGTGACTCACTTTCCTTATCTAGTAAGGAAACTGGGCAACTTCAAGGTTATGATGACCTTTTTATGTACAAAGCATACTCAGCCAGAGTCCCTCCCAGGTACTGGGGTTAGAAGCATCACAGGGTGGGAGGTGGAGTGAGTAGGAAGATGGGTAGTATGGGGCTGTTGCACAGTGGTTCCAACATGCGACAAATGTCTTACTATTTCCCATCATCCTGTAGTGGCTCAGTTGGACTCAGACACAAATGAAGTAGCCTTCTCTATGCCAACATAAGTGGACATAAGATCTGTCAGCAAGACAAAAACTCTCCAGCAGGCTCCTCTGCGGGACCTATTAGAAGTGAAGTGGAGAGGCTGCACGTGGTGGTGGGGAGCCCGTGGTTAAGGAAAGGGGAAAATTAGCGCCGACATACTGGGCTGTAATGGAAAAGGTCACCTTGCCTACTTCCTTTGAAATAGTTACCTGTGATGTAATTTCTGATGTTGCTGCCCCCATTCCTCTTCCTAAAGACCTTAGGAGAGGAGAGAGATGGGACTTACAGGGGAGATGCCAAGATGGAACAATCATCTTCGTATCTGCCATATTCTAGAACTCAAGCTGTGTCCAGGCACAGTGATTCAGTCTGTCTCGGGAGTGAAGCCCTTGCACTGTCCCCTTCGTTTAGGTCCATGCAAATACTTCTCATTGCATGCCTTCTGTAAGAGATCTGTCAATGCATGGCCAATAGCAGATGTCCCTGCTGGTCATCCATATCTATGTGCTCCCTATGGTACGTGACTACTGGTCATTTGTAAGTCTTTTGGTCACTTTCAGGACCATTAGCCACTACCATGGTCCCAAGGTGACAGGTTTTGGGAAGAAGGATAAAGGGGGTATAATTTTGAGTAGGATTAAATGTATGGGTGACCATATTTCTTAGAAGCACATCTGGGCAGCACGTCCCTTCCAAAGTTGTCAAGGAAGAGCTGAGCTCATTGGTTTCTCCTTTGCTTTAGGATACCTGTTGTTGCCTGTGTGATCTTGGAAGCTGGGGTTCATCTCTATGGACATCTGGCTATTGCCAAAGAATGGTCATATATGACCTCATCTTCTGCACTATTACTTTTTCTTTTCATCCTTCTTTTTAATTTTTCTTTCAAAAAACTATCATTAGTTGTTCAAAGGTTTCATTTCCACATGTCAGTTTCTGAATACAATGCATCTCGATAAATGCTATCCCTTCCATCATTCTTTTTTTTTTAATTTATTTATTTTTTATTTGTGAACATACTGTACAGAGGGGATACAATTACATGGGCAGGATAATGTGTACATTTCTTACCAAGCATTGCAGCCTCCTCCTTTGGTTTACCCTTC
>NW_012267220.1:31838862-31857989 GCF_000151885.1 Dipodomys ordii | reverse complement strand
AGTCTTGGATCCTGGGTCATCTCTGGTCTGCAAACTGCAGGATGAAGATGTCCGCTCCTCGTCGGTTCTTGCTGGTGTTGAGTAGAATCCGCTCGCCCGCTGCGTCTGGCTCCTTCATCCCGGACTCTCTGTGTGAGCTCTCAGGTATGGCTGCGGTCTCCACCGCTTGGGACCCTGCCGCTGCCGCCGCCGCCGCGGCTGCTGGCGATCGCTCAGATGTGTCTTTTTTGCCTTGGCTTCCCTCTCTTGTCTAACTCTCTGTCTTGTAATGGCACACTTGGTGTGATTCTCTGGCTTAGGACTGTTCACTGGAAATCTAAAACTGCTTTCTATGTGAGAGCTTGTTCAGATTCCAGCTTCTCCTCCGCCATCTTCCGCCGTCCCCTTCCCTTCCATCATTCTTGTCCATCTCATTCCCAACCCTAGCCATTCTCTCCAGTTACCTGGTTCCATTTTTCATATGGGTACATTGAGTATTATGACTATATTCACCCAGTCTTCCTCTCTCTGTTCATACCTTGTATTCTCTAGTTACAGATCTTAACCTGCATCTCTGATTCCTATGCAAGGCAAGAGCACCCTGATTCATCTATTGGTTGATGCAAGGATGTACTGTAGCTGTGTATTCATATCACAATACCATCCAGTGCCTGCAGTGCATTATACTTCTCTGGCTGTCACACTACATGCAAAACCTATTTCATAGCTCTTGCTGGAGTTTCACTGTTCTGACATTCCTATGATCTCTTTTACTTGTTGACTCCAAAGTTTTGAGACTACATTTGTGAGAATTTGGTACATTTGATTTGTCCACACTTTTGCCCAAGACTTTTATCTGCAGTTGCTTTTCCTTCTAACTTTGCATGTACATATTCTTAGTCCTAGCCAACCTCACAGAGAAGTCCCTTACCTTGTTTCTTGGCTTCCTCCTACCTCTAATTCTCTCCATCTTCACACCAACCCATCTGTGCTTATTTCATTGGCGTCTCTAATGTTACTAGAATATCTGTATCTTGTGTTCAGTGTATCCGTTTACTCCAGGGGCCCAGGGTTACTGTCCTAATTTATAGATGATAAGAGTGAGGCCATGAATAACTGGCCCAAGATATCAGATCTAAGCCTAGGACAGAGGTAAGATTCCACCCTACACTGGTCTGATTGTAGAGTTCTCTCCACTATGTTAACTTGCCTCTTTCAGACAGGTTATTACCAGCTAAGATTTTAGAATCCAGTTGTATATCCCAGCTAGTCTTTCTGTACAGAATAATAAAATACTAATACTGCTGAATGTCTCTGATGACTGTTACTATCCCACTACTAGAAATAAACACATCCTGAGTTCTTACCAACTGGGTTGAAAGCACTGTATATAAACCAACATTTTAAGCCTTATAAGACTCCTATCTAAATTTGTCTTTGTTATCTGGATGAGAAAACCGAGGCCCAGAAGGTATAAGAGAACAGTCATCTAATGGAGGCAATGTTAACAACCTGTTAATGAGCTGCTTATATTTCTGAAACAGATCCCGAGTTGGAAAATATCTTAAGACTGCCCCTTTCTTCTACCCCCTCCACTCTATTGAGCAGGATGAAAAGGAAATGGAAGGGGAATGGAGCCCAGTGAAAAGATTGCTTGCATGGCATAATAAGTGTGAAAATGTCTTCATTAAAAAAACACTTCTCAGTATCCTAAATACTCAAAACCAATTTCTTTAATCTTGAAACAGACGCTGTAGGACACTAACACTGGTACTAAGCCATAACTCTGGCTCATAGGACACTTG
This sequence comes from Dipodomys ordii, assembly GCF_000151885.1. Taxonomy (NCBI): domain Eukaryota; kingdom Metazoa; phylum Chordata; class Mammalia; order Rodentia; family Heteromyidae; genus Dipodomys; species Dipodomys ordii. The sequence continues at coordinate 31,856,205 of NW_012267220.1, read as the reverse complement.
CTGGCACCTTAGGACATTAACACTGATACTGTGGGCTCTCCTGGCACGTGTTGCTGTCTTGGGTAGGGTGGTGTCAGAAGCATCCTGAGAGCAATGCCCTAGAATCTTAAATGGCATTCTTCCTTAATAACAAAAATAGAAATGGACAGGTTTGGATGTCCTTCCAGAATGGAGAAGGGAGAAGGGAAAATGGAGAGGACACGTAACTGTTCCCAAGGACTCAGTCACCATGGCATGGGAAAGTGGGTCAGTATTCATGACCCTTGATGGGTAGGTGAGGGAAAGTTCTGGCCTTGGGTTTCTTTCCTATAGAATTAAAGAGTTCATTGCAACAATGAGATGTACAAGATGCTATGTCGAAAAATGAACTTTGCAATTTAGGTGGGGAAAGGGAAATGTAGTTGTAGAGATGGGAGCGAAGGGATGGGAGGGGAAAAACAAAGGAGGAAGCAACAATGCTTGCTAGGAAATGTACTCATTACCTTCCTCATGTGATTGTAACCCCTCTGTGCAATATTTTTGCAATAAAAACTTATTTAAAAAAAGAAATAAAGGTTAGATATTAAAAAAACAAAATTAAATTAAAGAGTTGGGCTCAAAGGGCCTCTCCTGCATTTAAACTCCTCTTTTGGTACCCATGAGGGTCTCTGACTATCTCATTTTGGTCCTTGCTCCACACATCATCCTCTCACAAAGTGGTCTTTTAAAATAGTTAAACTCTGGCATGTCATTCTTTCCATTAAGACCTTCTCACATTGGTGGGGTAAAGATAGAATGCCTTGCCACAGACAAAATAAGCAAGATCACAGAGGGTGTAAGAACTTAAGAAGGAAGTGTGATTTACCTGTCAGCTCTGAACTGTGTATGCTTTCCACAGAACTGAGAGGCCTATGCTTCCCAAAGACCAGGAACATAGCTACAAAAATCTGTAACTTATTAAAGTAGAACATTGGTTGGCCACATTCACTGACCACAGTGCACTATTGTTAGCATTTACTAGTAGACTGAAACTCACCAAACACTTTAGAAACTTAGAATTAAAAATCAAAAGAAAACAAAACTCTTACCCAACCCTAGTGGTTCATGACTGTAATTCTAGTTACTCAAGAAGCTGAGACCTGGAGGATCAAGGTCCAAAGCCAGCTTAATCAGAAAAGTTCATGAGATTGCATTTTCAATTAATCAGCTGGTTTAAAGAGATGGCTCAAGTGATGGAGCACCAGTCAAGCAAGCTGAGTTAAGTGTAAGGTTCTAAGTAAAAGCCCTGTTATTTGCAAAATAACAAACAAACAAATGTGTTCCAAAAATTAAAAAAAAACAAAAGAATTCTTAAGAAAAATAATTAGGTTGGAAAAGAAGTCAAATTGAACTGATATACTTAAAATTATTAAAAATCTAAAGCTCTTCCTATAAAAGTATTGAGCATGGGACTAAGAGCATGACTCAAGTGGTAGAGTGCCTGCCTAGCAAGCCCAAGACCCCGAGTTCAAGCCCCAGTACCACAAATAGATATGGTATGTATCAAAAATACCCTTAATAAAAATGGAAAAGTTAATTATGTGAAAATTGTATTAAAAACTAGGTGTTGGTAGCTCACACCTGTAATTCTAGCTACTCGGGAGGCTGATTTCTGAGAGCCATGGGTCAAACCCAGCTGGGCAGAAAAGTTCCTCTGAGACTCTTATCTCCAGTTAACCACTCAAAAGCCAGAAGTGGCACTATGGCTTAAGTAGTAAAGCACTAGCCTTGAGCAAAGGAGTGCAGGGACAGTGCCCAAGTCACAAGTTCAAGTCCTACCCCCCAAAAAAAAACCAAATTAAATACAAGAGGGGAAATAAAAGTAAAGAAAGTTAAGGAAAGTGAGAGTAAGAATTTTAAACATATTTTTTTTATCATCTTTACTTGTGCAAAGGAGTTTCTATTCAATGAAGTAATTTATAAATGCAATGCATGTTGATCAATGTGACTCCTTTTAGCATTCGCACCCATCCTTCCCAACTCACCCCTTCCTTCACTTTTCCTAATTTTGTAGAATATACACCCCCACCTCTTTTCTCTTCATTTGTCTATCCTGAAAATAAGAATTTATCTTGGCTTCTGCCAAGATAAAAACAGAAATAAAAAAAATAGAAATAATTTTAAAGAGTGGATTCCTGAAAAACACAAAATCAATCTAACAACCAAAAAGTCATACTAACATTTGGTGATATATTACAGAAAGAAAGCAATGAAGAATGGAAAGAAGGAAAAGAGGGAAAAAAGGAAATCTCTTTTTCTGGAAAGAAAAAATATGACTGAAAATGTATTAGAATATCATACATGAAAAAAGCACACCTTGGGGGCTGGGAAGGTGGCTTGGTGGTAGAGCGCTTGCCTTGCATGCTTGAGGCCCTGGGTTCGATTCCTCAGCACCACATAAGCAAAAAGAAAAAAGCCAGAAGTGGCACTGTGGCTCAAGTGGTAGAGCGCTAGCCTTGAGCTGAAAAGCTGAGGGACAGCGCCCAGGCCCAGAGTTCAGGCCCCACGACCGGACCCCCCCTCAAAAAAAAACACACCTTAGTTTCTTGTGGCTAATATAACAAATTGCCACAAACTTGGTAGAGGTCAGGAATCTGAAATCAATTTTATTGGGCAAATATGAAGGTACTAGTAAGCACTTCAGCAGACAGAAAAAGACCCTGTCCGGCCTTTCTAGACTTCAAGCTCTGTCTTTGGTCACTTCATATCTTTTGTGCTTTACGGACTCTTGTGACTACAGATAGGATTCACATAAATAATCCAGGGTAACTATCCCCGCACTTGACTTGAACACACCTGCAAGTTCCTTTTGACATATAAGAAAAAAATAATCAGAACTTTACAGTTCCTGGGGAATTAGGACATAGGTGTTTGTGGGGGTGGGGGGGAGGACTGTTATTGAACCTCTTATGGTTTCATGTCCAGAAAGATGTTGCTAGCTGTTCGAGGCTCACACCTATAATCCTATCTATTCAGGAAGCTGAGATCTGAGGATTGAAGTTCAAAGCCAACAAGAGCAGGAAAGTCTGTGAAATTATCTCCAAATAAGTTCTTCCAAAAAGCTGTAAGTGAAGCTGTGGTTAAAATGATAGAGTGCTAGCCTTGAAAAAAAAAAGCTTAGAGGCAGAGCCCAGACTCTGAGTTCAAGCCACAGGACTGGCACACACACACACACACACACACACACACACACACGCACACACACACACACACAAAGATGTTAACTTAATGCCAATCTTAAGTATTCTAACAACAAAAAGTATATGAGGTGATGGAGTGATGGATCTGGTAATTATCTCAGTTGTGGAAATCATTTCATAATGTATACATAGATCTAAAAATCACATTGAATACTTTAAATTTGTGAGTTATGCTTAATAAAACTGTAATAGAAAAGCAAAAGCAAAACAAAAGTGAGGTAGTATCATATGCAGTATAGTTATATTCAATCTGAAAATGTATTTGAATGGAACCCTCCACCCTAGGATAATGCAAATGTCCAGAATTGACTTTATAATGCATAAGAAAAGGATAAAACAGATGGCTTCCTTTCTGGAGATTCACCATAGGGATAGGTCTGAGGATGAGATCATCACAAATTTCTAGAGTATAAAAAGAGTGTCTTCAACTTTATTATTTTTTTTTTACTCTACTAGTAAAATTCAACAAAGTCTCTCAAATAAAAAATACAGCTAGGTGTTAATGATATTTTCCTATAATCCCAGCACTCAGAAGGCAGAGACTGGAGAATTCCAAATTCAAGGTCAACGGGGCTACCTACTGACCTCCAGATCAGGCTCTACAGTGAAACTCTGTCTCAATAAAATGAAGTAAAATGAAACAAAATAAATAGAATAACCTCACTTGAAAAGTGATGTGAAACCACTGTGAAAAATATTAACAAATTAAATTTAGCAATGCATTAAAGAAAGAACATTTTCATAACCAAGGAGTACTCACTGCAGGAATGATTATGAAAGCTTGATTCAACATGAGGAAATTTATTAATGTAATTTTGAAATAAGATATCACTTATTACATGAATAGATTAAGAGAGAAAAAAAGTACATGATTATCCTGTTTAGGTTTCAGATTGCATTTCATAAAACTCAACATGCTGAAAATAGTAAAACTTGGAAATTGGAAAACTTAATGTATTAGGGCCATTCAGTGTTATTGTTGAAGTATAGCCAAGGAAATGATAAGGAAAAAGAAAACAAGAGATAAATATTGAAAAAGGCCAAAAGATTGATTATTGATCACAGTACTTTTTGTAAACTTAGAAAATGTAAGCTCAAAAGAGAACTGTCTAGGGACCGAGGTCAGTAAGCTGGCTGACATAAGAAAAAAAATTAGTAGCTTACAAATGAATTGACAACCACCAGCTGGAGGCTAAGAAAAGGCAACATTCTATTCATAAATGCACCTAATTTCCAGAAATGGACATGATTCATGGAAGATCTAGGAACACTGTAAAGTGTTACTGTAAGAGTTTAGGGATTAATTTGAGAAATGTATCTTTTTTTTCCCAGTCCTGGTGAACTCAGGGCTTGGGTGCTGTCCCTGAGCTTCTGTGCTCAAGGCTAGTGTTCTACCACTTGAGCTACAGCTCTACTTCATTTTGTTAGTAGCTAATTGGAGATAAGAGTCTCACACACTTTCCTGTGCAGACTGGTTTTGAACTGTAATCCTCACATCTTAGCCTCTTGTGTAGCTAAGATTTTAGGCATGAGCCATTGGTACCCAGCAATGTACCGTATTCTTATTGCAAATATTCTTGCAAATAGGTGTTTTACTCCAGATTAACCTGTAGAAATGCAGCATAATCTTATTGCAAATTTTCTTGCAAATGTTTTATCCCAGATTAATTTGTGGAGTCTATTCAAAATTCCACTGAGATATTTTGGAATCTTTTTTTTATTATCTTTAAGTAGTTATACTTGAATCTGTAAGAGTTTTATCTATAAGTATCTGTAAGAGTTCATCCATGGGGCTGGGAAGGTGGCTCAGTGGTAGAGCGCTTGCCTTGCATGCAGGAGGCCCTGGGTTAGATTCCTCAGCACCACATAAGCAGAAAAAGCCGGAAGTAGCACTGTGGCTCCAGTGGTAGAGTGCTAGCCTTGAGCTGAAGAGCTGAGGGACAGTGCCCAGGCCCAGAGTTCAGGCCCCATGACCGGCCAAAAAAAAAAAAAGAGTTGTCATTCATAGAAGCAGTTTATGAATACAGTGCATCTTGATCAATGTCACCCCTTCCATTGAGATATTTTTGAATTTTACAAATTGAAGTTTCTCTCAAAGATTAAATACATACAAAAGTTAATAAATTTTGGAAAAGAGGAGATAATAAGGGTAGAATTTGTCTATCTACCAAATACACTAGTCATTATTATAAAGTAATTAATAACAACAGTAATTAAGTGCTATTTTATTGGCACAAGAATTGATAAATTGATTTATCACAGTTAATTACAGAAGGATTTGCCTTTAAATGTTACTGTGAAACATAGAAAGGTCTTCAACCTTAGGCCGAGAATAGACTTTTCCAAAGAGCTCCTAAGAATTACATTAAGGCTAAAAACATTTTTAAAAATCAACAGATTTAATTATGTAACTATTGTAACTTTGCATATCAAAGGAAAATAATGATTGGGGAAAATCTGTACTATGTATGATAGCCAATGATTTAACAATCATAATAGATGAAGAATTAAAATCATTAAGGAAAAGCTCAGTAGCAAAACCATGTTAACTGGCGATTCACAGAAAATAATGAAGTACAAATTTCTAATAAAATTAAGAAAAGATCCTCTACCAATAAAAAGCAGTTCATATTAAATCTGAGATTACATTTTTCACATCTTAGAAACAATGGTAACCTGTGTTCTGACAGTGTCTGGAAACATACCTCCAGCAAGGATGTAAGTTGCTTGTTATAATCATCTAGAAAGTTCATCAAACTGTTTTCTATGACCTAGCAAATTTGCAAAAAAACAAAAAAAACCCAATCCATATGCAATGTTAAGTGGTGTGTAATTTACAATAGCAAAAGGTGTTTACTGATACCAAGGCCTACCAGTTAGGAATTCCTTTTAATACATTATGATTGATTCCCACCTCATGCATCTTGGTGAAGGATTAGCTGGCCAATACATACCAGTTCAAGGATGAAGGCAAGAGCATAGAGAACCACATATCTTGATGTACAGCAGGTACATAGAAGACAACCTATGAAAATACCTGAATGAAATGTATCTTAAGTTTCATTTGCTAAAACTAGCAAATGACCAGCAGTGGTCAAGTTTAGTAGTCATGGATCTCTTGGTGTTTTTCTAATTGGTGTTTTCATGCAATTTGTGTTTTCTTGGCAAATGTCAAAGTAGAAGAATTTTCTTAAAGTCATGAGAGTTTTCATGGACTTTGGATTCTGAGATTAATTTTAATTTGGAGAAGTTTTGCTCAGCAAAGACATTGGTTACTAAGCTAGTAACTGTGAGATTTCCTTTTCTCAGCATTGAGGATTCAACTCAGAGTTCTTGGGCTTACTAAACAGATGCTCTATCACTTGAACCAACACTCCATCCCTTTTCTCCATCAGCTGTTTTCAAGGTAGGGTCTTACTTTATGCCCAGGCTAGTCTAGGCTGTGATCCTTCTACTTTGAATCACTGGGGATGACAGTGCTGCACTGTTGTGCCCAGCTGTTGATTGAGATGGCATCTCATGAACTTTCATCCCTAGGTTGGCCTTGAATACAGTCTTCCTCAACGTCCACTTCCTGAATAGCTAGGATTACAGTTGAATCACCCCACCTACTATCAATATGAGTCTGAAAGCAATATATAAATGCAGGAATATATGGATTTCATATAAACTGCTCAAACATTAAATGGATCACCTATGACAAATGTTTTATTAAGAAAATCCTACAGAATGTATCAGTTTTGTCACAAGAGTTTCTGTGGCTTTTACCTATATCTTCACTCTTAAAGCAGTACTGAGATTCAGGTAGAAGTGTGGGGAGTTGATATTGTGTTTTTACTATTTATATTTATACACATATGCACATAGATGTAAGATACAGCCATGCACTGTACAATGATGTCATGGTCAGTAATATGTACAGCAGTGTTCCCAGAAGCTTGTAATGAGACTGAAGATTCCCTTCTAGTGATGTAAACAAGCCACTGTATAGCTAATCAGGTAAAATCATAGCACAATTACATATAGTATGTGGTGCTTGATAGTGATGCTATGTAATGATCAACCCATGATATATACTTTTTCACTGTTATCTTAGTATATATTCATCCTACCTATTTTCAAAAAATTATTATCTGTTTACTACACAGATAAGTAGTTTGATATACCTCATATTTATCAGACTTCTTGCTTGCATCCTTTGCTTTTGTGCATACCTGCATGTTCTCACTGTGATGAAACATTTCTGATGACACATCCCTTTGTTAAGAGTACAGGGCTTATAATATAGATTGATTAATACTATACACTAGATTTCAGCCTCTAGGTGCAGCTCTTGTAGCTGAATGAATGAATACCTTGTGAAACATAAGTTACAATAGGAAGAGAAGGGAGGAAATGGTGACATGATCCCAATGATAAACATGTCTCATTGAATAGGACTGTGGCATTCCTATTTTAAGAGCCAGGGCCACCTGGTCAATGCTTTCTCCTTGCTTCTACATGAGGCCTTCTTTGTGTTGCAGGACTATGTCTAATGTGTGTGTGTGTGTGTGTGTGTGTGTGTGTGTGTGTGTGTACAGTCAGAGCCTGAGAATTGTTCCTGAGCTTTTATGCTTAAGGCTAGCACTCTACCATTTAAGCCACAGTTCTATTTCTGCCTGTCTGCCTGCTTTCCTTCCTTCCTTCCTTCCTTCCTTCCTTCCTTCCTTCCTTCCTTCCTTCCTTTCTCCCCTCCCCCTTTCTCACTTGCTTGCTTTCTTTTGTTAATTGGAGATAAGAGTCTCAGAGACTTTTACTGACCATGCTGGCTTTGAACTGCAATCCTCAGATTTCAGCCTCCTGGGTAGCTAGGATTACAGACATAAGCCAGCCACTCATGGCCCCTGTGTCATCTTCTGACTGGTAGAGGCACACTCCATGTATTTCCCTGTCATTTAAGTACAACTTTCTTGTATTTTGAGGACAAGAGATAAAATAATTCTCCCTTGCTTGGACAGAGCCAGTGAGGAACATGCTCAGGGGATGGGTCAGTCTGTCAGTGTCAGCTCTGAGCAAAGCAAGACTCCACATGACCTTCAGCAAATTAAACTTTCTCATGTCTTTGTAACATATGGAGTCTCTTAAATCAGAAAAGCCACTGTTAGAAGCAGGGAAGGGTTGATAACTCCGAGAAAGAAAACCCCCAGCAGTATTCTTCAGATGGTGGTTTGTCCTGGGGGCAGGTTCTGTCAACACCTGGGGTACAGCTACAGAGCAAGTCTGGTGTAGGTTGGGTGAACAGGGATCATGATATGTCAATCAGCTTCTGACAGTCACCTCGAAGGACCAGGAAAAGAAGGGCTTGGGGTAAAGCATGAGGTTTCGTGAGACCCTTCCTGCCAAGGATAAAGCTTCCAGAATCTTCTCTCCTGGAGCAGAAATGAGACTGCAAAATACCTGGGAACTACCACAGAGGGACTGCCCATGAAGGCCTTTACTGGGGCCTGAAGCTGAAGATATCAGATGCATTGTGCATTTGAGAATGAAGAAGAATTTATAGAGATGAAAAATATAATTTGCCCTTTTTTTGTTTAGTGACTGCATTAGGTAATCAAAACAAAGGACAAAAACATAACAGTCACTATCATTTATTTAGAACTTACTAGATGCAAGTACATATGCTAGATACTTTAAATGCAATGGACAAGCCAAACAAGATTTCTGACTTTGAATGACTTTTCAAGACAATTCTGGGAGTGCAAATTCATGTACATGAATTGAGGACTTGCATTTCAAAGAGTCCCAAGCTTGCTTTCATATGTTGTTCTCAATATCTGAAAATTTGGAGTAATTGTTGACCAAGCTTTGCACAGGGTTCTGCACATTATATCACTGGTTCTGGATGTACATCATTCAGTGGTCTCCAAACCTTGTCACTCATCAGAGCTTTTCATGCTTCCTTTGGCTTCCCAAATAGCCCAGGGAGATTTCTGCTGAGTTTTCCCTTGTTCCAGACACTCCTATTAGGACAGCCTGAGCTCTTGCATTTGTGAGACAGATTGTTTGATATCCAGGGAGGGGTAAAGTGGCAAGGGACAATAATGAGGCCTTGGCTTGTTTATCTAGAACAGAAAGCATCCCTCTGTAGAATATTTGGCACCCAGGGATCAAATGGAGTTGTAATATAGTTACCTTAGAGTTACCTAGATTTATTACCAAGCCATGAGTTCCTTGAAATAGGTTTCATGTTGTTCCACCATTTTATTCCCTGAGCCAGCCCATATGAGATATTGACAGTTCTGTCTTCAAGTAGATGCTCAAGTGTCAGGGACAGTAACTGCATAAAAGGTGGAGGTAGAACAGCTTGTTTTGCACTTCAGAGGGGTGGGATCTCAGAAGAAACTTCCAAAAATTGGAGAGTTTGGAGAGTCTTGCACCTCTAGGATTCAGACTTCTACATGTAAAATCAAGTTAAGGAGGGGTTGACAGGAACAAACAACAGAGGAACCACACAGCAAGGACATGAAGTGGACATGCTTAGTGGTAGACAATCTCACTCTCATTTTGGAGTACCCTAACAGTTCCTCCTGACCCTTCCCACATACGTTAGTCTCATTGACTCTAAGTGACCATTTGAGGTTGGCCGGTATGCTAGTATCTCTGAACCTACTTTTATGTTGTAGGAAACAGAGGCAGATGGAAGAGTTAGGGCCTCAGCTAAAATCACACCGCTTGTTAAGCTTGCATTTGGAAAGGGTCTCTCTGATCTCTAGCTTCCTGAGGAGAGTTAATTCCGCAGGAAGTGCATGTTGCTGGCCACTTTGTCTGACCTGAGGCATCTCAGTGGGTCTCCTTGGCTGTGCAGAGCCATCAAGAACATGTACCAGGCTCCGAAGTTAATGTCTTGACAAAGACCTGCAGCGGGGCCACCCCGTGCTGCTTTCTCCATGACAAGGTGCATCCTTCACCTCCCATCCACCAAGCATTTGGCTTTGAACACGGTGAAGCTTGCAGAGGGCTTGGGGATCCCCGAGGGTGGCAGGTGCTCGATATTAGCATAACATCAACTTTTGTCAAGCAGAACATTCGCTCATGCTGCTGATGCACAGAGCTCCCCAAAGTTTTCAAAATATGCAAAGCTGGCTTGCCAGCATCTTTACACCTGGCCAACCCTCTTAATGGCATCTCTCCCCCTCACTCTGCCCAGCAGCAGGCCGCAGCACACAGCGTGAGCATCCTTCCTCTCTTCTCTCCTTCCCTCACTTCTTCTTCTGTCAGATTCTTCCTCCCAGGCTTTCAGCACCGAGTCATTTTTCTGGAGTTGTCACGGACCGCTCCGCCTAACTGCTATATCTGAGCGTGGCCGAACTAATGATGCAGTAATTAAGAGTGATTAGGGTTATTGATAATAAAGAGACTTCATAAACTTGATTAAATGCCTTCATTAATGAACATGTTATGGGTGCTTCCGGGGGGAGGAGGGAGAAGTTGGGTGGAATGAAAGGTGGGAAAAATAGGCAAAAGAAACTCAATAAATGTCCCTGTGTGTGGCTCTGAAGATGACTAGGTGGAGCTGGGTTGTTGGCTGGGAGATCAGAAATCCCCAGGGGCTTGGGATTGGAGGAAATCTCAGCCCACTTGCTTTCCTAGGGACATCATTCATTTCTGTATGGAGTTAGTGGGAGTGGTGCAAAGGCGATGAAAAGATGTAAAGCAGGAACACCCCCCTCCCCAATCACCTGAAATTCTCCAACGTTGAGAGCTTTCAATGCCTGTCTTTCCTGGGGTTGAGCAGCTGTGGCTGTTATTAATTAACACAGTGAAGCGTGTTCCAGTCTGTCCCCTGCCAGCTCTGCCCACAGGAATAAGGATGGCTCTTTCATTCATGTGCCTTGATCCTCTGCTTGCTGAGAATAATAGCACCCATCAATGCCAGGCTTCTCAGTCCCTCTCCACAAGGCTTTGGAGTGCTTTGGGACCAAGCACAGGATTCTGGTCCTCAGGCTACACCCAGAAACTCGGGAAACCATACAGCCCTTGTGTTTAAAAAGCTTAGGAAAACCTAATCAATTCCGACCTCAACCCAGCTATGACAATTCAGAGAGGAAAGATTTCTAAGTCTACTGCCACACAGCACATGCAGATTCCAGGTGGCAACAATAAATCTGAGTTTAAATAGATGGAAAGGAGATTTTCAAAAACTTGGAGGGGCTGAGGATGTTGCCCTGTGGTAGAGCACGTGTTGATAGGTGGGAGAGAGGTTCTGTTGGATGTATGTATGTGTTTGTGTGTGTGCACGCACTGATCTCGAATTCAAAGCCTGTGCACTATCCCTGAGCTTTTTTTTGTTCGAGGTTGGCGTTGGCACTCTTCCACTTGAGCCACCCCTTCATTTTAGTTGAGATGATTCTTATGGACTTTCCTACCCTAGGCTGACTTCAAACTGTCTTCCAACTCAGCCTCTTGAGTAGCTAAGATTACAGGTATAGTTCACTGATGCCCAGCATCCCCCCAGTTGTTGTTATTGTTTTTTTATTAAAGAGAACTGAGGTTTTTGTTAGAGAAACATTTAACACACTCTGCAAGCACTCAGTTAAGGATAGAATAGTGCATTGCACAATGCACTCTATCTTAGGGTATACTGCCTTGGGATGCCCCAGTAAAGCAAGCCATTATCTTGAGGCTCTGGTGACAAGTCCTTCCAAATAGGTTATCCTCAGTGCCTTCTAAAGCAATGAGTGTTTTTCTTTTTTGTTGGTCGTGGGGCTTGAAGTCTGGGCCTGAGTGTTGTCCCTGAGCTCTTCAGCTCAAGGCTAGTGCTCTACCACTTGAGCTACAGTGCCACTTCTGGTTCTCTGGTGGTTTATTGGAGATAAGAGTTTCACGGACTTTCCTGCCTGGGCTGGCTTTGAACCATGATCCTCAGATCTCAGCCTTCTGAGTAGCTAGGATTACAAGTGTGAGCCACTGGTGCCCTGCTTTGTGAGTTTTTTTTCAATATAAATTATTTACCTCACCATTATTTGGCCTCAGATAACCTGATTGATCAGTGTAATTATGCTGTACTTTCCCAACTTCCATTTGGATTCACCTAGAAGTGTCATCCCTATTCCATGTGCTCTGCTCTAGCTCTTGAGTGTGTACTGAGGCATCCCCAGGTATGATTTAGCAAGTGTGAGGCATGGCCCTTGCATGCTCATGTCTGCAGCAGAGCCACCACTGACATGAGATTTACAGGTCTATCCTGTAACCCATACTGAACAGAAAGATCCAATAGGCCCCTTAGCTTTGTGAATAATGACAATTTCACCCTGAAACCATCTTGATCAGTTGTGGAACTGATTGGGGAAGCTGCTATTCAATGGATAGCATATTTTTTTTGGGGGGGGGACTAGGGAAGGCCCTGGATATAGACTGTAGAATCTTGGGCTTAGGAGAATTGATAACTAAAAGAAGAATCCCAGGATCTCAGGAGTGGATGGTACTTGAGTTTCATTTTCTGCTGATCTCTTTAGCAGCTTTGGGGTCATATTTTTCTCCGTTCACCGCTTTTCAGGAAAGCTCATTTTATTTAGGAAAACTTAGACTGTCAGAAAGCTCCTGTTTAGACTGAGTTGAAATCACCAGGACCTTAAAGTTATGTTATGGGATTGCTTTGTAGGGCCGGCCAAGTGATAATGAGGTCTTTGTGGGCTTGAGCAACTATACTTCCTGGATGGATACCCAGGAGAACACAGAACTCCTCTGGTGGGAAAGTAACTCTGAAATCTAGTCATCTTTAACTGGCTTTTGTTCACCACATCAAGGTGCCTTGGGGAATTAACCTTGGATTTAGAAGCACTTAATATCTCATCGGAGATACAAGAAACACCATGAAGTATGCTGTACTATTTAGCAATAACTTATCAATTATTTGATGAACTGTGGTGCATTTAGAACTAGAGAGAATTGCAATGTACACCAACAGCCTTGGGCATGCACACACTTGGAAAAAGAAATTCTATTTCTAAGAATTTAATCTGAAAAAATAATCTAAGTAAAAAAGATTTACATACAGGACGTTCTTTGCAATATTACTTACAATAGCTAAAACTCAGAAAAAACTTTGATGCCCAACAGTAGGGGACTATTTTGACAATTTGTTGCTACATTTATTCAATGGATTATCAGACAGTCATTGAAAATCATGCTTTTAAATAATGTTTCAAGGGCATTGAAAAGAACTCATAAAAGAAACTTAAGGCAAAATAAACAAAATGCAATGCTGTGTATGTAGCTTTGATTACCTATCATTTACATTTTACGCTGGAAATGATTGTTTTTATATTTACCTATATTTCCCAAAACCATATTGAGTATAAAAGATTAACTTTTAATAATCTGAAAAACTCAATTTCTATACTTTTGCTTGTTTTATGGTAAGAAGGGAGAAGAAAGACTAAGCTGGTTGGGGAAAAGATAGTATTTATAGTCCAAGCAGGAAATTAAGACGGAAGGAAATCTTCTCAACATTTCTGGTCTTCTGGGGCTCTACCTTTAAACCTAGAGGTTAGAGAAGAGACTAAAATTGGGCAAAGATACTTCCAACCATTTCTACATAGACTGTAGGAAAATCAGAAGGGGCAGATTTTTCTGGCATTTCACCTGTGGGTTTGGTAAGGTAAAGGGCTAGAAGGAGGTGGTGGTGGCACAATAGGTGAGAAAATCAACTGAAAAGGAAAAGATTCAGTTAGATTGTCAATTTCAGAGGTCTCAGGCCCTGGTTTCTTGGCTCCATTTCGAGGTCATGGTGAGACAGAGCATCATAGAAAGAAGCATGTGGTGGAGCACAATGATCTAATGAGGGCCAGAAGGCACACAGAGAAATTAGGAAGAGGCCAGGACAAGATATAAGCTCCAAGGACAAGGAGCCTTCCCTTCAACTAAGTCCCAAGTTCTAAGTTACTATCACTTCCCAAGAGCCCATCAAATCATGAACTCATCACTGGACAAATCCATTGGCAAGGTCACAGCCCTCATCATCTGTTACTTTTCCAAAGTCTCACTACTCTATTGTGGACCAAACCTTTAACACATGAATTTCAGGGTGACTTTTAAAATCTAAACTACAGCAGAGGCTACCAGGATGCCCCCATCTGGTGGGGAAGGCATACCAGGCTGCTTCCTTTCGGATGCCTGGCACTCATCGACTAGGGTTCGATTTATTCTCTCATACCTTGAATTTAACTGAAATATCCAAGATTTGAACCATTGCAGCTTGAGCTGAACGCGTCATTACACCTTGTCCATAACATCACTGCAATTCTTGGAGGCACTTTGATTCCCTATTTCCTCTAAGGCACAGGCCTAGCCTCATTTCCTCCAGTACCTGTCCTTCAGGCTGCCCTTTTCCTCTGAACACCTGGGGCACTTCCTTTCCCCTCACCTGCCCTCCTAGCATATCTCTTTGACAACTGTCTGCTGCAGGCATATCTTAGACATCTCATAAGGGAAAGCTGAAACTCTGTCTCATTCTTACTTGTGCTTCACACGGACTTCTTGAAGTACCAAAACTGGAAGGCTGATTCAAAGCAATCTGTCCCAACCACACATTTCATAGGTTGTGAAAGAGTATGAGGAAGATTCAGTGACTGGTTCAAAGTCACCTTATGATGAATGGGAAGCAATTCATTCATTCAATAGCCATTTAGTGAACCCATGTCTGTCTTTAAGAGCAGGGCACTCAGTAAATACTTGTTTGTTGACTGAATGAATGATTTATTGACTACATCCTTGAGGTGGAAGCTCACGTTTAACTGTAATAAATGTTTTCAGCACCAATTATTGCCAGGCACCCTGTGTAAAAATCATTACATCTTTATCCCTCATATCTGTTTTATCCCATAGGATTGAAGCTCTATTTTAATCAGTGAGAGGATAAAAGCCAAGGAGGTTCAACAAGTTGAAAGAAGCAGAATTGGAGTTCAAATCCAGCTGCTGCTCATTACGTGCACTGGCCCCTCCTCCTATGCCAGACTGTCTGGTACAGGGGTCAGGTATGCAGGTAGAGGCTTACATGGAAACTCTGCTTTCAAGGTCAAACACATACTGCCTATTTTTTCAGCCACCTGGTAAAGCTCTGGCCCAAATTATCTTTAGTTTAATGTCCTGTTGTGAGCTGCCTTTAGTATCATTTTCTTCTCATAGAAGGAGACTTGACATTTTGCTTAGGGTGGAGGAAGAGGTGAGCTGTGTTTCTTTACAGTGGCTCTGCACCTTTGCCAATTAGGTCTACAGTCTCGAAAACAACAGCAACCAACCTGCAGTGGGAGACAGAAAGAGAGAAAATTCTATCATGTCAGAATAATGAGATCTGTGATTTCAGCACTTACTGGGTCAAAGACACACACAATGTGTTATCTGTAATGCTTTCCTTCTGACATTTGGGGAAATTGCATTTATGCAGAGGACAAGGGATGCTGGAACGCGGTACTTCACCAATGCCACTCAGCGTTGACAGGCTGCAGTCTGTCCTGCTAGAGTCTAGACCTTGACATTTCTCAGGGAGGCTGATGCATGGCTCAGTCTGGGAGAGAGGGAGGAGGGGAGGTCCTGAGGCCCTGCTATGTTCATGGCCTTTCCAGCAGCAAGGGCACAGCCTTGAGTCCACACAAGTTGCTGGTTAGCCTGTGTGGTGAACAGTCCACTCATTGGATACTCAGTGATGAGGACACATTCTCAGCATGTGTTATTAGATGGTCTTGCTTGTGTGCAAACATCACAGAGTATACTTATACAAACTAATATGGGAAAGTTGACAGTAGGCAATCTAATCTAAGGAGAACATTGTCATGTAGGAATGTCATATGTGATTGACATGTTACTGTGCATGCAGTAATGTTTGTAGCCATTCTGTTGTGTGCAGGATGACATTCTTTTCCAAGACAGCATGTTCTAACCTCTTTTCCCTTCCAGGTTTTCTAGTACCTCAGATATTTTTGACAGCCCTGGACTTCTTTAAGAACAAATACAGATTGTTAGGGCTCCTTACACATTCAGGACCTAAACACAGGCATAAAGGCACGAGTCCCAAAGGAGTAGGTCTGCTGTCCTGAGGCTAAGGCAGAGGCTGGGAGTTTATCACTCCCTGTGCTCCTCCATCTCCTTCCTGTCTCGCCGCTCTCTTTATCTGCAGTGGCAGTGATGAAGTGATTGATTATCCTGTCTCAGATGTCTTGTGTAGTTTTAAATTTAATCCTGCCACATAATAGGCAGACCGAGGGGGAGGCGCACGGGCCTGTGTGTACACAGAAATGCAAAGCAGGGAGACATTCTCTTGGTTGATGATGGTCAAATACTATCACTTCAAAAGAATTTTCACTCTGTGCTCAACCTGAGAACACTTTTCTCATCTAGGTTCTATCTGAGCAATCTGGTGGCATGTTGGTTTAACCCACATGGCAGTACACCTAGGTCCATTGTTTCTCAGAGGCTGGTATTTCCTGTAGCAGACAAATGAGATGGTTGTTTTGATGAATAGCTTCCAAATATTTTTAGAGTACGACTTGTTTTTCCAGATGAAACTCTTACCTGGAACTCTGATTAGAGACAGAACACTAAGATTGGGAGAACTGTGGGTCGAGGTTGCTATTGGCAAGATATTCATTCACTAGAACCTACCTCAATCAATAAAAAGCTTGGTGTAAATATACAAGGACACGTGCACCTCCATGTTTATTGCAGCACTGTTCACAATAGCTAGGATATGGAAACAACCCAGATGCCCCACGACAGATGAATGGATCCAAAAATTGTGGTATCTATACACAATGGAATATTATGCAGTTATTAGAAATGACAAAATAATGGCATTTGCAGGGAAATGGATGGAGCTAGAAGGAATCATGTTGAGCGAGGTAAGCCAAGAGCGAAGAGACAAACGGTACATGGTCTCCCTGATAAGTGGATGCTAAATCCAAAATGTTAGGTGATACGACAAAACTAACAGGACTTAAGAAACAAAGAACTCGACTTGGAAAGGTCAGATAATGTGATGTCAGGAAAATGAACCCTTAGATATGTATTTTAATGTGTTTTCTTTCATGCATGTGTTTCTAACGCATTTATAAGATTATCTCTTTGTTGCTTTGTATGTCCCTCCCCCACA
>NW_012267220.1:31773247-31838207 GCF_000151885.1 Dipodomys ordii | reverse complement strand
AAAAAAAAAGATAAAAAGCTTGGTGTAGTGACAAGCACCTATCATTCCAGCAAGGATAAGAAGCATAAACAGGAGTATTATGGTCCACACTGGTCTGGGAACAAGAATCTCAAACAATAACCAAAGCATAAAGGTCTAGCAGCCTGGCTTAAGTAGTTGAGCCCCTGTCCAGAAAGCAAGAAGCCTTGCTTTCTAGTAGTACTTCCCAAAAGGAAATAAAAGAATTTTATTTTACAACTGTACAAGGATGACATGATTCCAGACAGCCTAACTCTGCTGTTTGGATGATTCCTATCAGTATTGGCAGAGCCACCAAAGTATCGCCCAGGAATGCTAGCTGTATCATCCTTCCTTTTCCTTCCTTCCTTCCTGCCTTCCTTCCTTCCTTCCTTCCTTCCTTCTTTCTTTCTTTCTTTCTTTCTTTCTTTCTTTCTTTCTTTCTTTCCTTCTTTCTTTCTTTCTTCCTTTCTGCTTAGTAGTCTGATTATAAGTCCTTACCAACTTCAAGGGTGTACTCATGGAAGACCAAGTGCATGGGTGGAGGTGCAGTGTTATAAATGAAGGAGGGAGGAAGCCTCTGTATCCTCCTTCCATTTGACCTGGCACGGAGGGGCCACTCGTAAGATGGAAGATGAGCACTTGCTATTCTGGCTGGATGTTTTCTCAAAGACACCTTCAGGGCTAACTCAGGGCAAGGGCAAGCAAACTGGAGATGATGGAGCTTAGAGAAAAGAAAGAGGATAGTCATGAGAAACTTGTCCCTAACTCATGGTTTTGCAAATTCTTTTCGTTTTGGGGGAGGAGGTGCCGCTGAGCCTCGATGCCAGGGTCTCACCTAGCTTGTGATCCTCCTGTCTACACCTCCCATGTAGTTTCCAAGCATCACCATGCCCTGCTTGTTGGTTTTGATAAAGTATACTAACTTTTTGTCTAGGCTGGCCTTGGCTTTCCATCCTTCTGATCACTGTACCCTGAATAGCTAAGATTATAGGTCTATGATACCACCTTGCCTCTTGAAAGTTCTTCCTGGATTAAAGAAGGACAGTGGAGAGAGCTGGCATTGGCTGTCTTGCCTGTATCCTATAGAAGTCTTGCAAGAGCAAGGCAGGGTTGAAGGGGAATGGTATAGAGTAGAGTTGGAGATGGGCCTTGCCATTAAAGAACTGCATGTCATAGAAGACCTGTAGGACTTTTGAAAAGTCCCAACATGTATCACACTAGGAGCAGTAAGCAGTGATCAGATCTGATTAGGGAAATGGAAATCCCAACAGGGGTAGAATTATGATAACACACAAACTTATGTTTCCTCCCCTAACTCAATATGTGGACAGACCACATCTCCTTCTCCAAATAAGCCCCTAATGCCCCAGGTTGTATTGCAGAAGGGAGAGGGACAACTTTATAAGATTTGGGGAGCATAAAATAAGGGTTAAAAAGTAGACTTGATTCTCTGACTGGAAGTGTGGCTCCATGGTTATTGTGCTTCTGTGGCAAACCTGGGGCTTGAGTTCAAGTCCCAGTACTACCCAACACAGAAAGATTTATAAAGAACTTGCAATGTGGTTAATTTGGATTGGCTGTCCACTGTTGTGACACAATATGTAATGTAAGATAAATCACTTATAGGCAGACAAGTTTATTTTGGCCCGCAGCCTCAGATGTATCAATTCGTGGCCTCTTAGCTCCATGGCTTTTTGGGCCTGCAGCAAGGGAGAGTGTTATGGCTGAAGCACAGGGAGAGGAAACCTGTTCATCTCATGGCAGCTGTGAAGAGGAAAGTAAAGGACAGGATCCAAATATCCTATTCAAGGTCATGACCCCAATGACCAATATATGAGGCCTCAACTCCTGAAAATTCCAATATGTCTCCATAATGCCATCAGCTGGACAATCAAGCCTGAAATACAGGGCAGGGACACACAGGATCCAAACCACAGTCAACCTTTGAAAAATATGCAGATAAGATAAAGAACCAAAACCATATCCCTTAGTGTTCACACCCGTGGTCGCTCGCCATTCATATGCATCTAACTTGGGCTGGTTTCAACTAGTAGAATGTGGTGGAAAATTATCCTGTATAGTCATAGGAGCTTTTACTTTTGTGATTTTGAGAGTCCCCATCCATGAAATAGCAAGCCTAGCTACTTTATGGAAGAAGCCACAGAAACTGACTACACAGAAAAGTCTGAAGGAGAGAAGGATAGACTTGGGTCTATCAGATGGAGAGACAGAAAGATCCTAATGTTTACCTGCTTAGCTCAGTCCTGTGCCCCTGCCTTCCATCCTGAGGCACCAGACATGTGTGAGCCACCAGGGACCTTACACTCTTGTCTTCAGAAGGCTGCCGCTGCAGCTGATGTCACATGGAGAAGAACAACTCTATAGCCAAGCCCCATTAACCCAGACTCATAAGAAGTCATTAGAGCCGGGTGCCAGTAGCTCATGTCTATAATTCTAGCTATTCAGGAGGATGAGATCTGAGGATTGCTGTTCAAAGCCAGTCTGTGCAGGAAAGTCTGTGAAATTCTTATCTCCAATTAATCATTTTTTTAAAAAGCCACTAATGGAGCTGTGGTGCAAGTGGTAGAGTGCTAGCATGTGCATGTGCGGGGACACACACACACACACACACACACACACACACTCACATACATGGATAATTAAAGTGTTAGATTTTGGAGTGGCTTGTTAAATACCAATAGATGATTAAGATCAGACCTCTGAAACCGATGGCTTTCCAAATCTACAATATGTTGATGGGAACCCCAGTGGATTACATCTTCCCGCTCTTCCTTGGTCTTAACCACAGATGGAACTTTCTGGAGACAGGAATAGATGTCCTTCAGTTAGCACCAGATAACAAGCACTGTATTCAGGGCTGGGCAGGAGGGGGCATTATGATCCACTGGATGCAGAAGAATGATATGTGATGGTGGCAGTGATGACAGGTCCTATTGTCTGTCTATGGACAATGTTTCATCTCACCTGGAGCTTCCCTGCAGAATGATGGAGGCTCCTTTATCTACACAGCCCAGGAGACCAATAGGGAAACAGCAACTGAGGGCTGAACCTGCCCCAGGCTGAAACCAGCTCCCAGGGGGCTCCTTTGATGATGATGAAATTGACTCCTGGTGATGTAAAGTAGGCTGCCCTGTCCAGCAACGGATCTTTTCAGGCAATTATTTGGAAGTAATGAAAGTGAATGTATGACATTTAAAAAGAAACTCCTCTGTCAGCAGGAAAGCCGCCACATTCTCCAGCACCTCTGAGAATACGCTTAGCTTGAAATAATGTTCATTTTAGCCAAGTTGTAAATTACTAGTGTGTGGGGGTCCGAGGGGATTTATTACCATTTGGAAGGAGGTTCTTGGGCCTTGTGCATGACTGTTGCATACGGTGCATGTAACAAAGTGGCTGTGTTGTGAAGTTTCCAGCAAGTGAAAGAGTACCTTTCTGGCTTTTTCCCCACCTTTTATAACTCCTCTCTGGAGGCTTCTTATTGCTAATCTTTCACAGAAACACTAGGCATAAAGAGCACAAAGTCACAATCTGTTTTTCCAATTGTTGCTTGGATTTAATGTGACATCACTAATGATAAATGACAACATGTCAGTTGTCTCCCTGGGTTGGGGAAGGGCAGGGAAGTTGGGCTGTATGACTCAGTGACTTGGTTGGGCCCCTAGATGGGCTCATGACTGGACAGTCAGCTGACTTGGAGCCTGCAGTAGGGCTGAATTCTCACTGCTATGCCCTGCCATCTATGCTACTGAAAATGTGTGGTATATGAAGAGTCCACCATACTACTGTCAGCTTCTTGTTACTCTAATAACATGCTTGAGGCAATTAACTTACCATGAGGAAAGATGTACTTGCTGAGTTTGGAGATTCAAATTCATGATCAATGGTCCTACTGTTTTGGCTTCTGATGAGTACAGAGAACTTCAATGATAGGAGCACATACTAGAGTGACTGTCATGGGAGAAGGGACAGAGAGAGAGAGAGAGAGAAGACAGATACTGGGCCAGCGTCCCCACAATGTCCTTTGAGGGCATGCTGTAAGGACCTCCTCTCATTAGATCCACCTCTTAAAGGTCTGTAGCAGCTCCCAATGTAGCCACTCTCAGAGCAAAGTCTTTTCCCTTTGGACCTTTGGGGAAAATTGTCTGTAGCCAAACAACAGTATGAGCCAGTGATTGGTGGAACACCTCTCCTCCCCACCACGCTGGTTTTCCTCTTGGGCTTTAAGGAGCAGAGGTCCTCTGAAAGGAAGACTGAGTCCTTGGGACTAAAGTCCCAAACATCTGTTTTATGTTGCTGAAGGTGAACTGGGGCAATGACATTTAGGACAGATTCCTGGTCTTAGAATCCGAAGCCCTGAACTTTAGTCCTGATTCTGTTGTAGACACTTTATGTGACTGGAGAAGTTGGTCAGTCTTCCACTTTCTCATCTTTTATAGAGAAATTCAGAGAAGTCAAACCTATTCTATAGCATCACTACACTGCTTTTGAAGGCTTACTTGGCAAATACTTTGCTCAAGTGTGGTAAGAAGGGACAGGCACTTGACATGCCGAGATGGGTGGGAATGTGTCTTTGTAAGTGATTTGCAAACTGTAGCAGGTATGCATATGACTATGTTTTAATTTGATCACCTGTTACAATGGTTTCTAACTGCTGCCCAAGAAACTACCATCATTTGATGGCTTAAAACAGCTTCCATTTGTTATCTTTGATTCTGTGAATTAGGAGATCAGGTTTGGGTCCTCTAGGTCATTTGCTTAAGGTCTTTCAGGCTAAATCAAAGTTTCAGCAAGACTGTGATCAGTACTGAGATCCTGAGATCTTTTCTAAGCTTATTCACAGAATTATTTCCTGGTGGGTGTTGGAGTGATATCCTTATTTCCTTGGAGCCCAGTTCTAGTCCATGGACTCTACCTGTGCCTACCAAAGATACTTTCTCTTCTGACTATAGTAGTCCTCCTTTATCCTTAGTTCCACTTCCCTTGGTTTCAGTTATTGGTGGTCAACTGCATACCTAGAAAGTTCCAGAAATAAATGATAAGTTTTAAAATGTACACCATTTGGAGTGGTGAGATGCAATCTATTGATACTACCTAGGATATCCAATGTATTCATATTATATCTAGTTCCCACCATTAGCCACTCGATGGTCATCTCTGTAATCAGACCAGCTGCCCTGGTATCACCATGCTTGCACATGTACAGAGTTCAGTATTATCCCTGGTTTTGAGCACCTGCTGGAGTGCTTGGAATGTAACACCAGTGGAAAGGGGCACAATCATATAAAAGTTAACTGATTAGTGATCAAGTCACAGAAGTGATGCATCATCATCTTCATCATTCCTGGTAAATTCCCAAAACCAAGGGATAGGGATCACACAGAATATGTACACTAGGGGGAAGAATCCTATCTTTCTCCCACTCAATCTGTACTTAGATGGCTTGGGTATTGTCAGAGGGCCCCTGTCTTTGTATTGGAGGCAGTTGGACTCAAGTCCTTCCACTGGTTTCTCACGGGGGAGAATGGTGAGGGTTTTGTTATTTATCAGGCCTGGTTTCTTTCTCTCTGCTCCTCCCCAGCCAACCCACTCTTGCTTTGGGTTATCAATGTTCCCATACGGCAGTCCTATCTTCCCCAGGCCCCATTTTCTGTTACAGTCATTAGAGCTGGAGGAGTCAAAGAATGTCAATCTGTCACGCAGTTCCTAAGGGACTGGTGTAAGAATCACCTGGGAACTTGTTTAAAACACAAATTCATAGCTGATTCTATAAAGCTGAGTTGGGTCTAGGAATCTGTTACTTAACAAATACACCAGCTGATTATAATGAATGGCTAGATTTAAAACAAACAGATTACTTAAAATCTGGAGGAGAGAGACAAGCTGACCAACTGAATTTCTGAGTTTTTGCCGCTTCAGAGTGACCTTTGGACTTTGAAGCTATAGGCCTAGGCTCCTCTTCCCTCTGGTGTGTACTGCTGGCCTCCTGAGTGGGTTGTTGCCTCAGGCTTGGAGGAAGCAGGGTCTGCACCAGCTCTGATGGCCTGGGGACGCCCGCTTGCTCCCTTCTCTACCTTGTCATTGAGAATCTCCCTGGTCTCACAGCTGTGCCTCTCCCAGCCACATCCTGAGTGGTGCGCAGGTCCAAATTGAGTTGTAGATGTGAATTATTTAGAAGCACCAGTGGAATATTGTTGTATCAGTAACACAGACGATCACTTTGTGGCCTTGGGGCGGCCTCCACTGCACACTCCATCACTATTTTTCCTCATGAATAATGGAGGAGCTGAATTACTCCGCGTGTGGAGGATTCATACCCTGAGAAAACAAGGTTGCTCTGAAATTAATTTTCTGTACTCAGAGAGGGACAGAAAATCAATTAATCACATATTATTCTATATGGAAACAGAATAAAGGAAATGGGGGATACGGCTTGGGCTATACATCAGCAAAAGCAGAGGGGGATTGAGAGTTTTGACTGAGAGCTCCATGGGTGGTGCTGTGAGTCTCTATGTCCTGCTGCAGGTGGGTGGGGGGACACTGGAGGAGGACCTTTAGGCACCATGCACTGGTAACTTCATTGTCACCCTCTGCTTCCCTGACCCTTGCTCCCTCCCCCCCTCAAGTCACCTTCAAAGCCACCTTGAGGTTGAGTCTCCTTCAAAGCAGAGCACCTGTCTTAAGGGCTTATTCATTCCTACAGGTGAAGGTTTCCTGCCTGCAGTGTCAACTTTGTCCCCCTTCTTTGGAGCATCCTTTCCCCTAAGGCTTGTTTGCTTTACCTTTACCAGTGTTTGATCTCCAGGGAAGATCTCTGATGCTTCTTGTCTTTCAAGTTTAAACACTCCATGACTGGAGGAATTACCTATTGGGATACCAGAACTCTGAACACTAAAGAGTGAGAGTCTTTTCTGGTGGACTATCAGGCCATTAATCATGCCATGAGGGAGGTCATTATCAGGCCTTTGGGGATATAAGGTGAAGTTTTGGGGGACTCTAAAGTGGCCACACCCTGTTTGTAGTTGGCCATTCTGCCCCTCTGTAACAGGCATGCTGTTTACTCATGCTAGGCCACACTTCCTGTGCATACCACAAAGAAGACAAAGGTCTTGGGGACATTGTTTTTTATGGAGAGTATGGAAAAGTGAAGCGCCTAGCACTCTATTTAAAGGAAGAATTGAGCAGACTAGTGGGGGAGCACTCAGCAACTCCATGGGGTTCCACTGAACTAAATGTCAAACATCCTGCAGGCTAGCCAGGACTGGGGAACATAGGCAGAGAAGGAAGGAAGTCCTGATAACCATGTGACTGATGTTCTGCCCTGCTTGGTTTTATCAGCCAGATTAATGGAGCCACTTGACTTTCAGGGCATATTGAGGGGTAATCTGATCAGGTGTCTTTGAGTTTGGATTTCAGAAAGGATGCCTACAGCCACATAATGCTTTGGTTATTTGTGTTTTTCTTATTAGCATCGATTAGTTGTACAAAAGGGTTTCATTTTAAAATATCCGATTATGTATATAATGCATCTTAACCAGTAATCCCTTCCACATTGTTTCTTCTCCTCCCAATTCCCTAACCTGTTTCCTTGTTCCATTTTCACACATAAACATCAAGTATATTGACTAATTTGCCCTCCCTCTTTGTTTTCCCGTCCTTTCCCTAAATATCAGATAAAACATGTTTCAACTTTTTATTATTCTTTTTTGTTAAAGTGCTTGCTAATTGTTGAGAGATTTCATCATGCTATCTCACGTATGTATATATAATACTTTAGTCAGAGTGTTTATCTATGAATGATTCTGTATATGCTTACCTATACATTCATGTTTTATTTCTAACATGCCCATAGGACAGAAAACTCGTCCTTTGTCCTTCTGAGCCTAGCTTATTTTGTTTAATATGATGGTTCCCAGATCCATCCATTTCCACACAAATGAAATAATCTCACGCTTCTTTATGGCTGATTAATATTCCACCATGTACGTATACTAACATACTCAATCCACCCATCAGTTGTAGGGCACCTGGGCTGTTTCCATAGCTTGGATACTGTGAATAGTGCTGCAATGAACATGGGCGTGCAGGTGTCTCTATTATATGCTGGCTTTTATTAGCTTTCAGGATTTTTAGGCCCTTAGTAAAACCTCCTTTTTACTCTCTTGAAACTTTTTTTTTGACATTATGATGAATTGATGTGTTGAAGGCTGTGGAGGTTTGGAAGAAAGTCTTGCTGGCGTATGCTTTCTGCTGTTGTTACTGTTCATCTCCCTCACTCACTAAATAGGAACAAACAGCTGCTTATCAGTTGCCCACACTGCTCCCCCCTGATGACATATATAGACACTCCTGTTGCTTTCTGGGATCCAATAGCTGACAGGCAGGTGTAAGATACCCCCTGGCTAGGCTCCAGGGAGGCTGAGAGTCCTGCTCTCTGGAGTAGGCAGTCTCTGTGCCCCTGAAGTCTTAGGATGAAAAGCAGAAATGCTCCATCCTTGGGCAGTGGCATTGTGACCAGGTTTAGCCTGAGGACAGAGGTAGAGCAGATTAGAGAGCAGCAGAGACACCCCCTGTCCTGGAACAGGAGCATCTGCTTTGACTGCAGGTTGGTCAGAATTTTTCCAAAAAATCATTTTAGTTGCACCATGGGAGTGTCCATTTAAGGAAAACAGATGAGGCTGATTAATCCTTGGTGAGGGGAAATATTTTTTTAGTGGTATGGCTTTTAGATCCTCTAACTCTTGCTTAAATTGCACAGCTCTTGTTTTGTCAGCATGCTTTTCAGTGAGAGTTCAGTGACAGCCTTCAGAGGCCCCGAAGCTCCCAGAAACTGCATTTTCTCCTGCTCGTGGGCATTTGCTTCCGTTCCACCTCTCAGAGAGAGAATCAACTATACTTGCTCTCCTTGCCTTGGGCCAGGGTTCAGTCTTTGCTGGCAGGGCCAGGCATCTGTGTGTGCTGCTTCCTTACCAACGGAGGTTTTGCCTGAGAGGCTAGAGGCTTCAGCAGATTTGGGGTGAGGAACATGAAGAAGTCATGGTCTGGGCATCATTTTGAACGGAGTTACCCTCTCCTCACCTCCTTTGATCCTCCCAACCAAAGAGGCCAGTGAGCCAGAGGAAGCCAGCCAGGAACTCATGGCAGAAATGAAGGGGGTGACTTGGCCCAGAAAGCAAAGACTCAGCTGGTGGAGTAGGGGACATTTCTGGGATTGGGCCTGCTTCTTTCCCTTCCACAGGTCAAATTCACATACAGAGCCAGAAAGGGCAGCTGGACCTGTCCTCTCATCAACCCATGTCTATGGAATTACCAACCTACTTAGCAGCATTTTGGGAAGGGATAGCTTTTTGGCTTTGGGTTCCTTCTCTTCCTGGCATACTTCAGAATTTCTTGCTAAGACTCCAATGGCTTTCTCCAAAAAGCCTTCTAAATCCTTGCAAGGGGGTAGAGCTAGAGAAGGGATGGACCATGTAGATAATATTTTAGTAGAAACCTGAAAGCATTTTCAGCAAAATTTCCTGTCCTGTATGTCCTGGGTTCTTAATTTACACATTTTTTAGGAGGAGGAAGAGATTGTTACTCTTTTTTCAAACATGAGAAAACTGAGGCTCAATTCATCCAGTGACAAAGCTGGAGAAAGCCTGACCTCTGATTCCCAGTTACAACTTCCAGGCTGTACATGTGGTAGAAACACATCATCTCTGTGTGGTGCAAAGGAAAGACATTTGCGCATTCAATAGCTACAGGCAGACAGTTATATGGGACAATCTTTCTAACAATTTGTTCTATGAATATGGACAGAACTAACACTGTGAGTTGGCCACAGGGTTAAGAACTGGATGTCCCAATGAACAAGCTGGGAAATAAAATGCTGAAGTCCTGGCCACCTCAGATCTCTTGTTTCCATTGACCATTCAACTTAATTAGTTTTGTGACATGGCTGAAAAGAGGCCAGGCCTCCATTCAGTCCCTACATTCTGTTAACGCAGGCTGTACACGTGGTAGAGATGGGCAGCCAGATTAATTATTCTCTCTGAGATTCAGTTTGCTTATAATTACATTTTTTACATCACTTAGGATATATATATTTATTTATACAAATACAAATACACACACACACACACACACACACACACACACACACATATGTTTTGTCAGTTGTGGGGCCTGAAATCTGGGCCTGGGCGCTGTCCTTGTACTCTTTAGCTCAAGGCTAGTGCTCTACCACTTGAGCCACAGCGCCACTTCTGGCTTTTTCTGCTTATATAGTGCTGAGGAATTGAATTCAGGGCCTCATGCATGCAAGGCAAGCACTCTACCACTGAGCCACCTTCCCAGCCATTCATGCTTATATTTATATGCATATATAGTTATATATGTCAATATATACAACATAATAATATATAATTATATCACAATATATCTCAATATAATAAGTGATATAATTCATGTGGATTTGCCTCATGATTTATAAGGTGTTACATCAATATTATGGATAATTAGTAAGTGATTATAATAGAAAATAGCCTTATTGCATAAAAAAGAGGAAGTACGTCTCAAGCATAAGATTTTTCTTTCCTCTACCACCCCACAAAAACGAAGGAAGGAAGGAAGGAAAGGAAAGAAGGAAAGAAGGAAGGAAGAAAGAAAGAAAAGAAAAAAAGAAAGAAGTAAATTCTAGCTTGCTTTTCATAAACACATGCTGTTACTTATTTTTTTTCTATTTTTTTATGCTCAACAATAGAGAGATGACTTGGAATTACTGGGTTATATTCTTCTATGTCCTATCCTGAAAAAGTAGATTTAGATTTAAGATTTTTTTGCTACTCAGTGGTATCAAATGCTACATTTGTTGTATAAGAACAACTTTAAAGATCTATCTCAAGATCTCAATTATTTTTTAAAAAAGCTCTTCTTTGTCCTACTTACTGTCTTTTTTGTGTTTTTTTTAAGGAAAAGTAGGAAGAGAGGAGAGGATAAATAAAAGAGGAAGGGGGAGTTCTAATATTCAATGGACATAGCCTATAAAACTAGGAAAATTGAAGGGTTGGGAAGGATGAGGGAGAAGGATGAAAGGGATGATATTGATTGAGACGCATTGTACTTATAAATTGATTTGTTGAATGGTAAATCATTTGTACAACAATTTAAATATAATTAAAATATAATTTTTAAAAAGTAGGAGAAATATACAGATCTCTCTTTAGAGTGGTCTCCTCTTCTCAAAATTCTGCAAGTGGTTGTGAATAAATACTTGCCTGAAAGATTTTTTTTTCTTTTTTGCTGTACTTCAGCTCTTCAGCTCAAGGCTCTCCTACTTGAGCCACAGCTTCCACTTCTGGTTTTCTGAGTGGTTTATTAGATTAGAGTTTGATGGCTTTTCCTGCCCGGGCTGGATTTGAACCATGATCCTCAGATCTCAACCTCCTGAGTAGCTAGGATTACAGGTGTGAGCCATTGGTGCCCGGCTGCCCGAAAGAATATTGTTTGACAACATGAATCAGTATCTTAGACAATAATGACTACTAGCTAATAGCTATGTAACTTTTAACAATTTAAGATGCCATGGAAGAACATGGAAGGCAAAGGCAGAGAACTCTGGGGAGGAATTCTTATTGAGTGCTGAGAACTGACTGAGTTAGAGCTGTGCTTGGTTAGCTGCCTTGAAGTTTTATCTGTGACTCCAGAAAGCCTGATCTGTGCTGGAGGCGATGGAGACACAGCTTCCTTTTGTGTTGACATACAGGTCTGCTTTTGAAGCTGTCTTGTATCAGTCCTTCTCGCTTTTGTTTCCTGGCACACATTTATTGGAATCTCTGAAATATTGGCATTGATTTCCCAACTATTTCTTTTCTGGGACAGCTGTGAGTTTTTGTTCCTATCTTTCTGGAAGACATGGATAATGGCTGATATATTTCTGGCACTTGGCATGTTCCTTTACTGGGAAGGTAGACATAGAGTCAGCTTAAAACGCTGAATTCCAAAGGTGTCAGTGAATTTGCAAGGGTAGTTCTCAGGATTGTTTCTGTGGTGGAAAAGTGTGGAGGTATTCAGAAGCTCTAGGGTCCAAAGATGTTTCAGGTTTTGTGTTTGGGCTGTAATTTGTAATGGAGCAGAGTTGCTGAGATGGTATTGAGGAGGAGAAAACCAGAGTAGAATAAAAATGAGAGCATTTTGAGGCTAACGTGGGAATGGGTATGAGGGAATGAGGAAAGGGATTGCATTTATCGGCAAATGTGTGGATGCTTTGAACTTTAAATTCTCCCATTTGAGGCCAAGGTACTTAAACACCACACTAAGGTCATTTTGACAAAACATCAAACTATACGCCATAAATATTTCTCAGTTAAAAAGAAAAGAAAACTTGGCTTAACGACTCATATCTTTAATCTTAGCATTCAGGAGTCTAAGGCAGGAAGAGTCTCATCTATGAGGCCAGCCAGGGCCATATAGTTAAACCCTATTTCAAAAAAATAATTCTTCTGTGCTTGTGAATGGGTCCCTCCTGAACTGGATGAATATAACTAAGATTATAATTTGGTTTAGGGTGTGAGACAAAGCCATTCCAGGTGCTTAGTCACTCTTTCTGGACCTTGCCTCTCAGATTTTCCTAGCTCATTCATCCATTCATTCAGTAACTATTCATTGACTAACTCACATATGACAGGCATTCTTGTAAGCTCTAAGATACAACAATGTAAAGAAAAATTAAAACCATTTGTATTCTTAGAGCATATGTTCTTAGTGCAGAGCGGCAGAAATAATGAATAAATCGTGACATAAACATCAGACAACATAAGATACAACTATGAAAAAAACAGAGAAAGGAGATAAGGAAATGTAGAAGCCCTGCAGGTTTTAGGATTGTCGTGAAAAAAGCCCATCAAATGAGGTCCTAATTGTGTGGACATCTGCCTGGAAGAAGACAGTAAGCAGGCCACACAGTTAAGAATGTGCAGCAGGAGCTCAGTCGGAGCCCCAGGTGGGAGCAAACACAGTTGAGGACCAGCAGAGGCCCGTGGCTGCAGTGGAATAAATACGGAAGAAGTAGAGATGGGTAGAGATGCTATATGGAAAGTTCTGAGAGGAAATAGGGCTTTCTAGTCTATGGTTAGAAATTCAACTTCTTTTCTGAATCGAGAGGTAGACTTTTAGCTGAATCGTGACATGCTCTGACTTTTGCTAACATGTTCTCTCTAGACACCATGTTGATCAAGTGTGCAATCCTAGCTCTCAAAAGGCTGAGATCTGAGAATCACAGTTGGAAGTCAGTCTGGGCAGAAAAATCTATGAGACTCTTATCCAATTAACCATCAAAAAAGCTAGACATGGATATTTGTCTCAAATGAAAGAATAACAGCTTTGAGTGAAAAAGCTGTCCGAATGCAGGGCTCTGATAGTCAAGCTCCAATAGTGTACACACATACAAAAAGACAAAACAAAAAAGAAATGAAAAGAAACAAGCCTATTATGCCTTGTTTGTAATTCCACGGAAGTCTGTGGGTAATAGTGATGCTCAGATGCTGAATCTTTACTGAAGAATGAAGTGACAGAATTCACTGATGGACTGAACTGGGACATGGCAGAAAGACAAGAGTCAAGGACCACCCAAAGGTTTTGGCCTTGGCAAATGGGATGATGAACTTGTGATTTACTGACAAGAGGAAAAGGAGAGGACCATGTCTTCAACAGTCCTTCCTGCCTCTTTCCAATCAGCTACCTGCCCTGATTGTATGTTATCTGTTTCTTCTTAACCAGAAAAATATTTAAGCAGATGACCATCAGAGAAAAGTTTGTAAGGCTCAGGGTTGTGTAGTGCTGTTCATTATTTCTTAGCCTCGACCTATGCCAAGGCAGCTGACAAGTACTGTGGAGGGCTTATCAGACCCCTCCCATATGACTGACACCAGTCAATGACCTTTCAGAGCTAGAAGCCTGCCTCCACAGTGCCTTCCCCAGAGGCTAGAAGCCACATTTCCAAACGCACCAACCAACTGTACCCCTCAATTAGCCTCTTATTTCCCTAGGCTTTAGCTTCATCTCAGGTAGGAAGAGAACATTTCCTATCTTTCTCATCTCACAGGATTGATGTGGTGACACTCAAGGTCATCCAGGACTATATAGGTGAATGGAAAAAGTGGGACATTCTGGCATTCCTGAGCAGCCAGGAGTGTCTGTGCTTTGCATATGATCAGCGTGCAAGTTGCACACATTCTTTCCTAAAGTAAGAGAAACAAGTTGGCAGGGAAGAGTCTGAAAATTTCCCTCCAGAGACACAGAATGCTCAAGAATGTGATGGTCTCCTACTTAAATGCTAAGTAGCCTTTGGGCTCAAGAAGCCATTGGATAGTCCTAGCAAGATGGTGAACTAGCACTTTTTCAGTGAAGCATGAATCAGGGGACCTCACAATCATATGTGGCCTGAGGGAAAAACCCAAGATATGAAAGATGGCAATGAATTGGGTGGTGTGTGTGTGTGTGTGTGTGTGTGTGTGTGTGTGTGTGTATGATCTGGTGGAAGTAGCTAAAGCCTAAAATGGAAAATCTTCCTTTAATATCTGCTCTTGTCTATCTTACAGTTGCCCAAGACTCTGGTTGCCACATCCATAGCAATAAATGGAAAGCCAGGGTTTGAAGTATTCTCAGGCCCATGGAGGAGAGATGATGAAAATATGAGCTGAATGGAGCACACAGTAAGGGCTGGCCTTCAGCAATATCACAATAGGGAGCTGAAACCCCATGGGAAAGTGAGCTTCCAGGCTAAAATAATGAATACCTGAGAGACAACCAATAAAAAGGAAAGATAGTGCACTGAATGGCTCATTCCAACCAAGGTGGAATCACTAGCACAGAGTGACAATGAATTTCGGATAAGCAAAGTAAATGAAGAAGATAAAGGATAGTTTGGCAAAATGCAACATAAGGAGGAATTATAAGTAGAGCCACACACAAATATTAGGTATGAAAGTGTGTCATTGATACAAAGAATATAACCTATAGAAGACAAGAATGGTAAAAGAAGCAGAACACAAGACTATAGAATTTTCTCTGAAATGCTGAGATTTATGAAGTAGGATTAGAAATACCAAAATTTATTCAACATGAGACCCAGAAATAAAGAACTTGGTTCACCTGACAATAAAATGGGAAGGAAGGAAAAAATAAAGAATATACAATTACAGAAAAATAAAAAGAACCTTATTCTTTGCAAGTCAAGAAATCATAATAGTATTTATACTAGCGTCTGCATGAATTAAAAGAAAAGTTTATAAAATAAAAGACAAATTCTCTAGAGCCTACTGTCATTAAGATGAGCACTATCAAGCAAACAGCAAACAATGTTGGCAAGTAACTGGAACTCTATAATTGGTGGAAATATTAAATGGTGCAGCCTCTTTGGAAAACAGTATGGCAATTTCCTCTTGAATTAAGAAATGGAAATGTCATGTTTTCTGACAATTCTGTTTCTTAGTACATACCCCTGAAAACAGGCACTTGAGGCTATATTTGAATAGCCATTTTCATTGTAGCATCATTCACTGTGCCAAAACATAGAAGCCACCCAAGCTCCATGATGGATGAAAGGCTAAGTGTGACTGAAGATTAATTCTGACTTAAATGGAAGGTTTTCTGATACATGCTAAGACCTGAAGAAACCTTGAGGACATACATAATCCAGCCACATAGAGACAGAATTATATGATTCCATTTATATGAGATATCCAGGTTACAACACCCAGATACATCAAGTTCGTAGACATGGAAAGTAGGATGGATAGCTATTGTTTAATGAGTACAGAGTTTCTGTTTTGAAAGACAAAGTGTTCTGGAGATGGATGGGGGTGAGGTTCACACATAAGTAATGCCACTGATAATGGTCAAAATGCTAAATTTTACATAATCAATTTTACCACAATTTTACAAAACAGGACAATGCAGATTGGATAAAAGAAGAACAATGTACTGTTTTCTAGAGGTATACACAAATGATGCAGAAGTTGAAAATACAGGACTAGATGGGAAGAGATATTCCAGACACACATAAGCAAAAGGAAAGCTGGGACAATAATCTTAGTATGTCATCTTAGAAGTCAAGACAAAGCTGTTATGTGAAACAGAAAGGAGTTTTGGTACAGTGCTGGCATGAAGAACATGGTAAAGTAGAACCAAAGAGAGAACAGTGAAAGGTCTGGATTGGCTTATAAAGGGTGGAAATGGAACAGAAGGCAAATAAGAATCCTGTCTAATGTGGAGAATTTCTCTCCACTGGCTCTGCAAATGTGCTGTATACCCACTGTTTTTTTGTTTTTGGTCAGGAAGCCTGTTTATCATAAATGAATAGATCATTCTAGAGGATGAAAAGGAACTGTCATATATCAGGCATTCAATACCTGAGGGTTGAAATTAGAGTCAGGTCATGGGAACCATCTCCATAGATCTGTAAACACAGATCCCAGCATAGAAATGTTAACATTCCATCACACTATGCACTATAAAAAGAGAAGATTTTGTAAGTAAAAGAATGGTTTCATCCTGATTGATGCAGGCATCACCACTGGCCAAGTAGCCATGGCATGAGACGGTTTGTGGGCATTCTTCCCTCTAGAGCAGGGTTCGTAGAATAGCACAATGTGTATGAGGGAGGTGCCGGAGGCCAGAATGAACTGAGGCCTACGTGAAGGGGCAAGGATGATGTTTACTCTCCTGACCGCAACTGGAAGTAGTCTTCTGACTGCTTGAGCCTTGGAATGTGGCTAAGCAGGATTAAGGGCAGACATGGTTAGGCCAGATAGTCCATTTTGATGTTACTCAGTTCATCTTAGCTAGGCTGAGTAGATTTTTTGGGGTTCTTTTTAATCTGGTGATGTAGGAAAGTCACTGCTCAGTGGATTTAGTTAGAGCAGCTTTGCTGTGAGAGACGGTGTGACCCGACCCTGGACAGCTAATGGTTCTGCCAGTCTGGGGCTTACCTAGACACCTCTCCTGGCTCACTATCAAAGAGGATCCGAATATAATGATTTGAGGATTTAGCCCCTTAGTTCACATAATTTGGCAATTTTAGTTTTTGGTGTTAGATCTTCAGCTTCAAGACAAAGTTTTGCCGAGGAATAAACATGAAGTTATGTTCATTTGTATTATCAATGAATTAGCCTCATGATAAGGTAGAAAATTAGTTTAAATTTGGGCTATACTGAGTAGCCTAGGGAGTTTTACTACCTGATCTGTGAGACAATGACAACTCAGATGCCAGCAAAGTGTCACCGTGACAGAAAACTTGCTCTTCTGCTTCCACATCTGGAAAATAGAGGCTGAACTTTGATAGGATAGATGAGGTAACTTGTGTGAGGTTACACTCGGTCTTGGCAGGGTTGAGATATGAGTTCCATTTTCTAGCCTCTCTGGCCTCCTCACTCTATCTTCTTATTATTTACTTTTCTTCCATTGAATTCATCAATCATCAGATTATTGATGGCTCCATGTCTGTGTTATAAACACGAGAATATTCTTTCTTAACATCGAGAGGGAGATTTACCTAGGAGACACATACAATGTGTCTTGGGTTGGATAATGGGCTGGATGCAGATTGATGTGACAGGAGGCCGACTGGCCTTGAATGACCCTGCTGTCACAGGAAAACCCTGTCTCTAAGCCAGCAAGCCCCCAGATTTTCTCTGACACTTGTTAATTACAGTGACTAATTTGTCATTGGCCTCTAATCATGAACCCAGATGAGATTAGTAATGACAAAACCGTGGAAATTAATGTACAACTATCTACATACTTTTCCTTGACCTGACTGAGCTCACACTTCTCTGCTTCTCTTTCTTATGGGGAATCAGAGGGTCCTCAGGCAGGGAAACAAAGGGTAAATGGATCTTGGAGCTTCTGCTGAGCTAGGACAAAGTCTCTTCTCCAAGTCCCATGAATTGCAGTGGCTTAATGGAGTTAGAAAAACCAATTCATTCATGAATCTAATTGTATATTGCAGTTTCAGGCAAAATTAAACCTTAGATCATGTGGCTCATAGGTGGTGTACAAGAAAAGGTACTAGGAGTTGGGAAACCTGGGTTTAACTCTGAGTTCTGCCTCTTATTAGCTGCTTACAGTTGCTTAAATCATATAATGCTCAGCTTCCCGCCTAGTTAAGTGGGAAAACGATAGCCGATTATATTCTTGAGAGTTGCTCCCAACTTTAATTTTTCCTCTCTGTCTTTTGTCCAGTCCAAAATCCAATGGATGTAGTCTCTTCCTCACTTTGTGGCTTCCCCTCCCTTAAAATGCTACCCTTGTTCTGCCCTAGACTTAGTATCAGAGCCTTACCTTCTCTGATTTGTGTTGTAATAGCTGCTCAGTCATCTCCATGCTTGCAGTCTTTTTCCAAGTCTGCTACAAATAGTAGCAACATCAGCTAGGCCCTGATGGCTAACCTGTAATCTTAACTATCTTAACTACTCAGGAAGCTGAGATCTGAGGATGGTAGTTTAAAGCCAGCCCAGACAGAAATGTCTGTTAGACTCTATTTCCAATTAATCAAAACAACTGGAAGTAGAGCTGTAGCTCAAGTGGTGGAGTATCAAAAGTAGAGTAGCTAGAGTAGAAAAAGCTAATGGATAATGTTCAGACCCAAAAGATAAGGGATAATGTTTAAGCCCCAGTACTGGGCCTATCCTTCCCCATCCCAAATAGCAGCAACATCAGAAAGAACAACCAATGTACCCTCTAGTAGTCCAGTCTCTCCCTGGGTTCTGAGGGATTTTAGCTATTACTCCCACATCCGTATGTGCTTGGCTCTTCCAGTCACACACTTCCTTTGTTTTGGTTCTTGCTTTGATACTTTTTCCTTTTTTAGAAGACTTTTGCTAGTACTAGAGTGTGAACTCAGAGATCAAGCTTGCTCACCTGGTACTCTACCACTGAAGCTGTATCTCCAAGCCTGGCGTTTTTTTTTTTTCTCTCTGATTATTTTGGAGATGAAGTTTAATGAACTTTTCTGCCTGGGATACCTTCAAATCATACTTTACAACTTTGGTGGGGTGGGGGGAAAAGGAGGACCGGGTAGGGATGGTGGGAGGGTTATGGGAAGGGATGGGAAGGGGAAACAAAGGAGGAGGCAACAATGCTTAATAAGAAATGTACTCGTTATCTTGCCCATGTAATTGTAACCCCTCTGTATGGTATTTTCACCATAATAAATAAAAAAAAATCAATCAATCAAATGAAATTCCATTTTAATCATTTTTGTTCACATAAATTACAATACATATGTGTTAATTACATTTGAAATATTATGTAATTACCACATAGAAACTCTGTGCCCATAAAGCAATGAAACCTCCATTCTTCCTTCCTTACTTGTAATGGCCTATGTGCTCTTTTCCTATGAAATTTGTATTCTAGATATTTTATACAAGTGTAGTCAGACATTATTTGTTCTTTTATGTCTGGTTTGTTTTAGTTAGAATATCTTTAAAATTCATTCATTTTGTGGCATGTTCCCAACCAACACTCATTTGTCCGTTTTAAAAATTATAGATATTCTAGGAGGTGTGAAATGGTATCTAGGTTATTGTAATTTTGGTTTTAATTTTCTTAGTTACTAATGAAAAGCACCTTTTGCTGTGCGTACTAGACCTTTTTATATCTTATTTGAAAAATGTATTTAAGTTCCTTGTCCATTTTAAAATCAAAGCATCGTTTTTATTGTTGAGTTGTAGGGGTTATTTAAATATTCTGGTTATTAGGCTCTTACTAGATATATAATCAATAAATGTGTTTTTTTTGGGGGGGGTCTGGTCGTGGGGCCTGAACTCTGGGCCTGGGTGCTGTCCCTCAGCTCTTCAGCTCAAGGCTAGCGCTCTACCACTTGAGCCACAGAACCACTTCCAGCTTTTTTTTCCTGCTTATGTGGTGCTGAGGCATTGAACCCAGGGCCTCAGGCATGCAAGGCAAGCGCTCTACCACTGAGCCACCTTCCCAGCCCCTCAATAAATGCCATTCTGTAGGTTGATTTTTTTTTTGATTTCTGGACAATACCCTTTGATACAAAAAACTTTAAATAATTTGGCTAAAATCTAATTTATTCATCTTTCTTTTGCTGCTTATGCTTTTGGTGTCATGTCTAAGGATTTATTTCAAAATCTAAAGTCATGAAGATTTCCCTTATGTTTTCCTCTAAATGTTTTATAATTTGAGCCCTTACATTTAGGTGATTCATGTATTTGAATTATATTTTTTGTATATGGTGTGAGATATTGTCCAATCTCACTTTTTTGTCTGCAAAACTCCAGTTGCCCTGGTACCATTAATTTTTAAAATTGTTATCATAAAGATGATATACATATGTGTTACAGTTACATAAGTCAGGTGAAGAGTACATTTCTTTTTGGACAATGTCACCTCTTCCCTTGCTCTCTCCCAGATTTTCCCTCCCATCCCCACCTATAAATTGTATAGTTCATTTGAAACATAGTGTCCAGTACTAGACACTATGCAACCACTGTTGCATTTGTTTACCTCTGTCCCTCCATTTCTGCGCCTCCATTTGAGGCATGGATAAATGAACAAACAAGACAAAAAGGAATTAAAACAAAAATAGCAATAAGGAAGAAACCTCTTGTTTCCATTTCTCAGAGTTCATTTCAATAAATTATTTTATATGATCACATGCATATAGCCATTGTGCCTTTGTGTTCCTCTCCCGAGAGCATCCTCCCTTGGTCTCACTGTGTGTAAATGCTTAGAGTCCTGTCTAATTTATTGTGTCTGGGTGTATTTTAGATCTAGCTTCCATATATGAGAACAAACCTATCTCATTTGTGTCTCTGAGCTTGGCTTACCTCACTTAACATGATTTCTTCTAGGTCCATCTATTTCCCTGCAAATGACATAATATTATTCTTTCTAATGGCTGTGTAAAATTCCATTGTGTACGGGTACTACAATTTTTGGATTCACTTATCTATTGTAGGGCATCTGGGCTATTTCTGTAGCTCAGTTATTGTGACTAGTGTAGCAATAAACAAGGGTATGCATGTATCTTTAAGGTATCCCTGCATGTGATGTTCTGGGTGGATGCCCAGGAATGGTATGGCTGGGTTGTAGGGAAGATCTATGTTTAGGTTTTTAAGGAAACTTCAAACTGCTGTACAGAGTACTTGTATTAGTTTACAATTCCATAGTCCCACCAACAGTACAAGAGGGTTCCTTTACCTCACTCCCTGCCTGTGTTTGTTTTTTGAATTCATTCATGATGTTGGCCAATCTAAATGGGGTGAGATGAAATCTCAGAGTTGATTTTATTTGCATTTCCTTTGTGACCAGAAATGATGAGCATCTCCTCATGTGTTTCTTTGCCATTCTCTTAGTCAGTCTCTCCTTAGCTCCTTTGCCCATTTAGTGATTGGTTTTGGAGGGGTTAGTTTCTTGTGTTCCTTCTATATTTTGGATACTAAGCCTTTGTCCGATGAATTGCTGGTAAATTTCTTCTCCCAATCTGTTGGCTGGTTGTCTTTCTAGTTTAGTAAAGATGTCCCTTTTCTGTGTGGAAACTTTATTTATTTATTTATTTTGTTGGCCATGGGGCTTGAACTATGGCCCTGAGTGCTGTTCCTTAGCTCTTCAGCTGAGGGCTAGCACTCTACCTTTTTTTTTTTTTTTTGATTGTGAAAATACCATACAGCGGGGTTACAATTACATGGGCAAGATAATGAGTACATTTCTTATCAAGCATTGTTGCTTCCTCCTTTGTTTCCCCTTCCCATCCCTTCCCATCTCCCTCCTACCCCCCAATGTGCCCCCCCCACAAATTATACCAACATCAAATACAGTGAAAACAGAGGTTATATCGTGGGGGAGGGACATACAAAGCAACACAGAAATAATCTTATAAATATGTTAGAAACAATTGCATGAAAGCAAAAACATTTGAATACTTATCTTGGGGTTCATTCTGCTTAACATCAACTTACCTAACCTTTTCTGCTTGTCTCAGACATATAACAGTTATTGCAAATAAGGCAAACCATGGGACCTATGTTTCTCTGGGCCTGGCTTACTTCACTTAATATAATTTTTCCCAAGTCTTTCCATTTCCTAACAAATGGGGCAATGCTATTCTTTCTGATGGAGGCATAGAATTCCATTGTGTATATATACCACATTATCTTGATCCATTCATCTACTGAGGGGCATCTGGGTTGGTTCCATATCTTAGCTATGCTAAACAATGCTGCAATAACCATAGTTGTGCTGGTAGCTTTAGTATGGCCTTGTTTGTGATCATTTGGGTAAATGCCCAAAAGTGGGATTGCTGGAGCTCTATGTGGAGTCTTTTGAGGAACCTCCATACTGCTTTTCAAAGTGGTTGAACAAGTTTATACTCCCACCAACAATGCAGTAGGGTTCCCTTCTGTCCACATCCCCTCCAGCATCTGTTGTTATTGGAGTTCTTGATAATAGCCATTCTGACTGGGGTGAGGTGGTATCTCAATGTTGTTTTGATTTGCATTTCTTTTATGGCTAGAGAGGTTGAGCATTTCTTCATGTGTCTATTGGACATCCTTCTTTCCTCTTCAGAGAAGTTTCTCTGTGCTCTACCACTTGAGCCACAGTGCCACCTCCAGTTTTCTGGTGGTTTATTGGAGATAAGAGTTGCATGGACTTTCCTGCCTGGGCTGGCTTTGAACCGCAATCCTCAGATCTCAGCCTCCTGAGTAGCTAGGATTACAGGCGTGAGCCACCTGCACCTGGCTGGAAACTTTTTAGTTTGATGTAATCCCATTTGTCAAATCTTTCCATCTGCTGTGCCCCTGGGATTCTTTTCAAAAAGTTTCTGCCATGCCTATGAGATCTAGAGTCTCTCTTATTGCCTCTTTCAGTAATTTAAAAATTTCAGGTCTGGTGTTGAAATCTTTGATTCACTTTGAGACAAACAGGGATCCACTTTAATTTTCTATATATAGATGCCCAGGTTACTCAACCCCAATTATTGAAGAGGCTAGCTTTTTTTCCACTGTGTGTATCTGACTTATCAAATATCAGCTAACTGTAAGTATATGGTTTTATTTCCAGGTCCTCTAGTCTTTACCATGATGTTCAGGTCTATTTTTGTGCCAAAACCTGGTCCATTTTTTTTAAAGGAAACACTCTTCCCTCATTGATGTGGTACTCATAAAAGTTTGACAATAGATGTAAATAGATTTATATCCACACTTACAATTCTGTTCCATTTGCATATATGCATTTCTTCATACATAAAAGTGTCATGTTGTTTTGATTATTGAAACTTTGTGGAAAGTTTTGCAATCAGGAAGTCTAAGTCAAGTTTGCTCTTTCTTTTCACAAGATTGTTTTTGTTATCCAGAACCTTTTGCAATATCAAATGAACTTGAGGATTATCTTTTCTATTTCTTATAAATAAATGTTGGAATTTTTCTAGCTATTGTACTGAGTGTTTAAGTCATTTTGGGTAATATTTACATTTTAATAATATGGGATGTGTTTCCATATTTCTTTCAATAATATTTTATAATTTTCAGTACATAAGTCTTTTACTTCCTCAGATAAATTTATTTTTAGGTATTTTTAGATATTTTTCTTTTATATGGGTTTATAAATGTAACTCCTTTTAAAATTTCTTTTTCAGATCATTTATTGTCATGTTCGTTGACTTTTATATGTTGATTTTGTATCTTAAAACTTTGCTAAGGTTGCTGATTAGCTTTCTTATGGATTTTTTGGGATTTTCTATGTATAGGTTCACATAATCTATAACTAGCGTATTTGTTTCTAGTTTCAATGCCTTTTATTTCTTGTCTAATTATTTTGATTGGAACTTCCAGTACAATGTCTATTAGCAGTGGTAAAAACAGGCTATCTAAATTTGTTCTTGACCTCAGGGGAAAGATTTCAGTCTGTCTCAAGTATGCTGTTAGTTGTGCCTTTTTTCATAAATGCTCTTTATGATATTGAGGAAGTTGCTTATTATTCTCAGTTTTCTGAATGTCCTGGTGCATGTTGATATTACTAATTAATGATTGACTTAGATATTTGCACTGATTCTTTGTATTAACAAAAATTCCTTCCTGTAGCCCAACCCAGATGTCATTTCCCTTTACTCCCGCAAGCTCTTTGTATTTACAATCTTGTCTCATAATTATTTGCCTTTATGGCTGAGTGCTCTGGCAGTCTATTTCCTTGAGTATGGAGACTGTTTTATTCATGATGCTATCTCCAGTATCTAGCACAGAGCCCATGAAATATTTTCTGACAGAATATTGGTTGAGAAATATTGCCTGATTTCTCATCTTCTCAAAACCCTAGAATCTCTGGGGTAAGTTTGTTCATGGTTACTGCAAGGGGAGTCACTATCTCCATCTGACATGTGACATTGTGGGAAAAGTGCTTTAAGAGCCAAGGTCAGCACAGCAAAATCACTTCCTGGAGGTTTCTGACAGGTGAACACCAAAACAGAGAGTAGCTTTCCTACTCCACATTGAACACATTAAACAAGTGGGTTTTTACCACCAGATAACCTCTCACATGAGATTCAAGAATTTTGGCAATGCCAAAGACCACCCAGCTGTTTTTTTTTTCTCTCATTGTCAAATGTGATCAAACCAATGAGAACCGACAGACTCCTCTGTGCTCAACACATTGCTGGCAGCTCTGGAGTGAGGCAAAGAAATTGTACCTGACTGCACACCACTTCACTCATAGCATTTATGATGAAGCCAGAAGAGGAGAGTTTTCAGACCAGATTCTATTGCAGAGGACTGTATTAGTTTTTTATTGCTGCCATGGCCACAAAAATAATGGCTCAAGACAACATAGATTTGCCATTTTATGGTTCTGGAGGATGGAAGTGCAAAGTACATCTCACAGTGTGAAAAATAGGAGGGGTGTTGCAGTAGGACTGTGTTAGTGCTAGAGACTCTGGGACATTCTGCTTTCCTTCTTCCAGCTTCTACTGGTTGCCCGATTCCTTGGCTCATGGCCCCAGTAATCCTATTACTCTGACCTCTGCTTCACATCTCTGCTTCTGCTTCTCTTACTTCCTCCTTCTTTCACTTATAAAGAGCCTTGTGATTACTTTGGGCTTGTCTGAGTCAAGCTGAATAAATTCTCATCTCAAGAATCTGATACTATCTTCAAAGTCCTTTTTGTTTAGGTTATTTTTTTTCTTTTTGACATGCAAAGTTCTGGGGATTTAGGCCTAACATCTCTGTGGTGTTGGTGCATGATACGATCCATAGATACAAGAACTACTGAGAGACTAATCTTTCACCGAGCATAGAGATTCTCTTGCTTGGTCATTTCCATGGTCAAGTTCATGTATCAAGTCTTTCTCCCATCTTAAGGTCTCTTTACTAGATAGAGGTGGAAATTGAAGACTGGAGAGAGATAAAGTGGCTTAACATTGGATGCCATCACTAGGAACTGGCAGAGCTCCGTCTAGAAAGAGGATGTCTGATCCACTGACTTGTAAGATTCATTTACTTAGTGATGGACTAGACAAAGAAGGACAGAAGAAGAAGCTATGAAGTGTTATTACTCCAAATTTCTTTCTCTGGCTATCTACAACCCCAATCATTCAAAGGTGGATGAGCCCATTTTCAGAGTCAGAGTAAAATTAGCTCCTTCAAAGCATGTTGGCAGGGGGTGCACATATATCTCATGTTTTAGTGTCTTGTTACGTTCTTGAGGAATCCTATGTTTCCCCTTTCCATATTCCATGCCATTCTGTAAAAACTCCACTTTGCTTCACAAAGTTTGACCCAATAGGGATTTTCTTTTGAAAACCCAGAGGACCCTCAGGGGTCTTGGAAGGTTCCAGGGCTCAGGAAACCCCAACTCCCCAGCTTGCTCAAGTGACAGATTGCATTTCCCGTTAGCTCAGCCATTAGCTCCTGCCTTCTGTCACTTTGTGCCCACACATGGTCTCCCCACAGACTTCCAGAAACCTGTCTCCTGCCCACCCTTGCCACGGCAGCACTGCTCTCTGCTCGGAGTGACACCCCTCTCTGCCTGCCACTCCCCCCGTTGTCTGACACTAACTCAAAGACTTGTGTCTAGGGCTGGAATTTTGTCGTTGCTATGGAAGTGGAAACCAGCTCAGCCTTCCAAACTCACAGAGTGTCCAAAAACACACACGGCATCTCATGCTGACACACCACTGACAACCTGTGATGACGGGGATGTACTTTTGAGTGTCATCTTGACAAGGAGCAGGAGCCACTATCTGCTGGCCCATCCGCCTGGCCATCTGTCTCCCAAGATTGTCTGTACTTGACTGGCTCCAATCCTGAGCCTCCCTTGCTGGGGTTAGTCCTTGTGTGGCCTGCTGCCTGCAGGGGTTAGAGATAGGAAGAATCCCCTAGTTGGGGGGGGGGAGGGTTGCTCTTTTGAGTGGGCTAAGGAAGGTTTGGGGAAGCTCAAGGTTGCTTCTTGGCCTTGGTTGTTCTAAGACCCCCGCTGGGCATTTCGGCCAGGTGATGAGGGGAAGAGAGCCAGATCTCCTGCAGTGTTTGCGGCCTGAAGCCACAACTTGTGGGATTTCCTCGGCTCTTGGAAAGGCAGCCCTTTGGGGAGGCGCCAGCATTTCCAGGTGGCGTGAGGAGGGCTGCTCACGACACATAGATTCCTTTGCTTCCTGTCTCTAGCTCTCCCTGTGAGGAAGGATGGAGGAATTCCTGGCTTTGGTGGATGCTCCAGCTAGTTAATGTCACCAACTACTCAAGGTGAAAACTAGGTATCAAAAGTGTGGGGGCGAGCCCCTGGTATGAAGAAGGGATGATGATGGGAAGAGCAGAGAAGAGGAAGATCTCTCATTGCTTACAGTCCTCCCTCAGGCCTTCCCTGTGACCCTCATCATATTTTACTC
Organism: Dipodomys ordii; assembly: GCF_000151885.1. Taxonomy (NCBI): domain Eukaryota; kingdom Metazoa; phylum Chordata; class Mammalia; order Rodentia; family Heteromyidae; genus Dipodomys; species Dipodomys ordii. The sequence goes on along the minus strand of NW_012267220.1, from coordinate 31,811,308 downwards.
TCCTATTACAATGCAGGGACATGGCTTTCTATCTCCCACAGTGCCTATCACACTACTGCAGCTGGCCAGGGCCAGGAAAGCACATGGTAGAGAAGTCAGCACCTTTCCAGCCATGGCTCCTTGGTCCTATTGTTTGTACTCTTTCCCCAGTCTACCAAAAACTTTCTATGACCAGTCTCTGTGAATGGCATTGTGAGATCCTGAGCTCTCCTGAGCTAAATTGTGTAGGATGCTAGGTTTGATGCTTTTGACTCAGAGTCTTGAGGACTTTGTTTATCAGACATGGGTTGGTGAATGGTAGTGCTTTGAGGCTGCAGGGGCTCCTGGCCACTGCCGGGAAGCACTGGCTTCTCTCTGCCTTCAGAATGGAGACATCTGTACTGCACTTTCAACGTGGCAGCTTTCCTCCTGACACTGGGAAAGACCAGCCCCAGATGCCATTAGCTGCTAAATATTTGGCTTGTGTCTCCTCCTAAAATTATCCTTATACACGATGAGGGTTGTCAAGCCCTGGCTCTGAGATCTAATTTGAGCCTCCTTGTCTACATCTGGTACCCAGGCTGTCATGTGACTGCTGATCTCTCATGGAAAAAGTGAAGCTTGTATAAATCAACTGATGGGATTCACGTGGAGAAGGTGGTAAACGATCGGAAACATGATATGAGCAGAGTGATGCTTGGCTCAGATTATTACTGGATCATTAAGACTTTTTGGTACAAGGTCAAGTCTTCTAATCATCTATCATTTGGAAAAATTGGGTTGATTCCCATAATATGAGTCAGACAAACCATAGCCTCAGTGTAGAGATTCTCAAAATTCACCCATAATACCCCTCTGGCAGCTGTCCATAGGATCTCTAGCTGTAACAGTCTTTCTAACACCTGCTTTTATTGGGGAGTAAGTGATTACACAACAAAGTCCAACAAGATGAATCAAGACAAGGGAAGAGTTGGTTGTAAAAAGAAAATGGGGAAATATAGCAGGAACTTCTCAGCAAGTTGTTCAGATACTACTTGCCAAACATTATTTTGTTTAAATTTATTTTTCTGTTCAGATTTTGGGAAAGGAAGAACTAGAAACTTGTTGGTTCATAGAATAAATTATTAAAAATCAACATATTTTATAAATGAATGAAAATTTGAACCACTGCTTTTGGGCACTTGCTAACTTCATGGGACTTCTTTTCAAATTGGTAGTAATAAAGAGCGTCCAACTCTTTTAGCTTTTACTTTTGCCTCCCAAGTTTCAAATTTTTGGAAATGACAATTGCATTGTCTCCTCAGCAACAAGCAATGTCTTGGGGTTTGTAGTATTCTCCAGAGAAGGGAGGCCATCTCTGGCCTAACAGCAACTCAGGCAGGTACTCTTAAGTGGCTTATGACCCTCTCCAATTGAGAAAAGGGAGCCATGCACATTTTTAGTAGGCAATTACACAGGAATTATTTTCAGTTTGTAACTGAAGATCCCTTAGCTGCAGATATCTGTTCAGAGAAGAAAGAACCAGAAGTAGGTAAGATTTAATAAGTAGTTATTGAGCCAGGAATTCCCCTGGACACTTAAATACACTGCAGAAGGATCCCATCCCTCACAGGGCTTGCACCCAGAGTGGCAGAATTGTATTGTTGAAAACTTTATTGAAAGTCTTGAGAGCTTCCTGGTGCCTATTTGAGCAGGTGCCTCACTGAGTTACGGTATCTCATTGGCTTCTGCATATCTATCCTTCCTCTTACCCCATGTACTCAACTTGCCATTTCACCTACCCAATCATTTCACCTACCCAAGCACTAGTGAACTGCCTATTGCCCTCCATCTCTACCACTCACCTAGGTCTGAGCTACCATCCTTTTGGTTCGGCTGCTACACATTGCTACATTACTTGGCTTTTGTGAGTCCGCTCTGACAGCCCTGTGTTCATTGCTCACACTAAAGCAGTGATTTTCTTTTATCCCAAATGCAAAGCTGACTATATCAGCACTCCTGCTTTAAAAACTGGTTTCCCGTTGATGTTTAGGATAAAGGTGAAAGAACTGAAAAATTCAGAAAGCCCTCTGAGCTTCTGCTCAGCTCAGGAGCCACACTTGATAGCACTCTTCCTAGTTCTTTAGGCTGTGTTCACGGCCCCCCAGGAAGCTTACACAGCCCTTGTCTCTATCCAGGATACTTCTCCTTCTCTTTATATGTTGGGCACTATTCAATTCTCCATAGAGCTGATTACTGTTTAGCTAAAGGGGGAAACATGGCCTGCTTCTACCCTTTGTACTCTTCCCCTCTTTGCCACATGTTTCCACAGGATAGGAAGGATTTTATGATACTAATGGCACCATTGGATTCATGTCCTTACCCTGAGTAGCCTATAGGCTCCCTAAAAGTAAGGTCTGCAGTCGTTTTCCTTTTCATTGAAATTCTAGTTCCCTGAATAACATCTGAGTACCATGAAAATGAATGAATGGGTGACTGAATGATAAGGGAATAAATTATCTCCTACGACAGACTCAACTATTATCCATTTCAAAAGTTGTTATTATTTCTTTCTAGAAAGAATTTGAGAAATCTGGACTCCTGCATTATTGGTATATTTGTCAAGGCCAGTCATGTTCTTTCTTTTCTATTTGTAATTTTCCTTTCCAGTACCGGGGATTGAATTTGAGGCCTTGCACTTGCTTAGGCAGGTGCTCTAGCTCTTGAGCCACACCCCAGGCTTTCTGTTTGCAGTTGGCTTCTCAGATAGAGTCTTTTCCTTTTGCTTGTACTGGCCTCAGATTATAATCTTCTTACCTCTACCTCTGAAGTGTCTGGGACCAGAGGTGTGCACCATTACACCTGGCTTGTTTTTGACCAGGCTAACATATTGACCAGGCTGACCTTGAGCTAGCATCTCTCAAAACCGTGTACTTTCTAACAACTAGAAGAAAATTGGTCACCTTAGAAGACATAATCCTGGATACTTTTGAGGTCATCAGCAAATATTATTCAAGTGAATTTTATATTGAACTGTGTTTTAACATCCCAGACAAGTACTTACTTTCTGCATGTTTATGAGGGCTAAATCTGCCTCAGATATTGGGGTTTCTGAAGGGAAGTGGGGAGAATAAAACAAGAGAAGACAGAGGCAACTTCCAAGGGGAAGGCTTCCACTCTCTCTGTGACATCAACCAATTAGACGTGCGGTGAATCTGAGCAGGGGGAATTGCCATGAGAAGGTATGCACTGCCCTGACTTTGCTGGTAGAATGGCTTACTGCAGGTCTCTGATTTGCAGTCAGAGAATGGAGCTAGCATAGGATGTGTGGGGTCCAGGGTTTTGTGGCCTTAGGTGAGCTCTAACATCTCTGGGCCTCAGGATGCTGGGAAAGATCTTAAGGGTGTGAAATGAGGACTTCACAGATGATATGAATGGAATGTTCTGTGCTAAATGATTCATATATGAGCTAATTTAATTTGTTTGGGAGGCTCTCAATCATCTGTAGATTCAGTGTCCACTCTGCTGGAAGAATTTTGGCACTAACTCTAATGAGGTCTACAATACCCTCAGACTCAGAGATCATTCATCCTCAGAGCCATGGGACCTGCTGGTCCATGCACCTGCTTTTGGAAACTCTGGGCTGTCTCCTCACCTCCATTTAGCATTTTGATTTGTGCAGTTTTGCTGAGAATCTCTCTTGCAGTGTGTTGACTTATCACTCATCCCAATAAGTTCCCATTCTCTTTCCTCCTGACAGCCTTGCCTAATGTACTTATTCATTCAATTTAAATAAATCGAACATGGGCCTATGACAGCCGATAAGTGAGTCACACAAGAACAAACAGAAGAGAAAGCTCTGCAAATAGTCAAATGTCAAGGAAGAATGGAAAACTGTCCCCACAGCTTCAACGAACCTTGGATGTCTAATATTTATGGCCAATTGATGTCATTAGAAAGTAAATAAGCCCTCTTATGCTGCATTACATAAGATTAACTGCAAGCAATGGAGTTTAAATAGCAGAGATAAGTGCAGATGGAAATAAACCTGTTTAAAGCTAGAAATATTTGATGGGCCTCCTTGCTGCTTTTAAGATAATTGATCTGTATATCTGTATTGAATCTCACCATAAAAGCTTTGAAGAGACTTGCGGCAAAGCCTGTTCAGACCCAAATCTCATTTCTCTGGGGCCACCCTGCCAGGGTTAGAACCTTTCCAAAGGGAAACTTCTGAGCTGGGGTGAGGGGAGGCTGAAAAAAAACTAGGGGAGGAAACAGGAGTCTTCTGACTATAACCACCCTCCCCCTCCTTACCAGCCAATTTCCTGCATAGCAGCTAGAATTCAATACCAGACTGGCAAGGATTTGAACTAAAGTGGGCAGGGTAACTAAGGGAACTGCAGTGATTTAGCTCAGTAAATAAAAAAATATGGAGTTGGATGAGGTAAGAAGGGTTTAATCCCAGTAATACTACATAAAGTCTAGTAATCCTTATCTGGGATTTTACTTTCTATGGTTTTGGTTACCTGTGGTCAACCATGTCTAAAATATCAAATTGAAAATTCCAGAAATCAGTGAAATTTACACATCATGCTGAATCATGATAAAATAGTGCAGCATCTTGCTTTGTCCTGCCCGGGATGTAAATCATCCATTTCTCCAGGGTATCCACACTGTATATTCTTTGCCTCTTAGGAACCATTACGGTTATCAGATTGTCTGTCACAGTTTTACAGTGATTGTGTTCAAGTAACCATTATTGTAATTAATAACAATCCCAAAGAGCAAAAGAAGTGAGGCCAGCAATTCAGATATACTGAAGAGATGCTCTAAAGTGCCTCCTTTAAGAGAAAAGTGAAAGTAAGCGAAATATGGGATAGGGAGAGGTCATTCCCATAATATTTGTTACAATATATTGTTATGTGTTCTATCTTATCAAGTTTTTCTTGTGACTCTTTACTATGCCTAATTTAGAAATGAAAGCTTATCATAAGCATATGTATTCTGGGAGACTATGACATATATGTTATGGCTTGGGTATCAAGTATTCTCCTAGGAGCCCATTTGTTGGAGGGTGAGTTATCAGCTGAAGGTGACTAGATAATGAGGGCTCTGGCTTCATCAATAAATTAATCCATTGATGGAGTCATAATTTAAGGGCATTATGGGCAGGTGGCAGTGACTTAGGAGTTGCAGCTGGTTGGAGGACTTGTCACTGGGTACATGCTTTCAAAAGATATCTGGCTTTCTTTGCTTCCTGGGCACAATGAGTTGAACAGATCTTCTCTACTCTGTCATGATATTCTGTGTCTCCACAGCCCAAAAGTCATGAAGCTAGATGACCATGGCCTAAATTCTCTGAAACTATGAAACAAAAAAAAAAACCTTTTCTCTTTTAATTGTTTCTCCCTAGTATTTGTCACAGTCATGAAAAGCCCAAATAATGCCACTTATAAGGTTCAGTACTGTCTTGCTAGTTTCAGACTTTCCCTGGCAGTGTCAGGGAGCGGGGTGTGGAGGGATAGGTTGTAGATAAAAACAGATTATTATTGTACATATTCCTCAATTCTCACAGGAAATGGTCATCTTTAAAAACACTGAATTCTGTTGTTTGGATCTTAGTATTGGAATCTTTGTAACAGAGTCCTATTGTTATAGCTACCACGAGGTCATATCACATTCCACATTTTATATGAGTTTAACAGCATCTGACTGGTCTCTAGTATGTCCACTAAGACATGCCCACAGGTCATGCTTTTCTTTATAACATGTCAGTGTCCAATCGCTGTAACATTTCGTAAACCCTTATCGCAGATTTGAAGTTGTGGAGGGCAGCTCACAGTTTATGGGCTGGCACTGATCTGCTTAGTACTCTTAGTGCAGTACTGATGTGATTTATTTGTTGTCAAGCTGTGGATGGAGATACAAAGAAAACTATATCCCAACAGAACAAAGGATTTGCTAACAGTTATTACAGATAGAACTTTCAACCCAGTCATTCAGATGGACAAACATATTGCTGCGAACACTTTTTTTTAAATAGCAAAATTTAATTGTTTTAACATACATTTCTTGAGATGAAGCAATTTGAGTTTGAGGGCTCAAACAGTGGCACTTGCCCCTGCCTAGTGGAGGCTTCATAGAGAGAGAAGGCTGGAGGGGGACTGGGAGCCTTTGTTCTGCTTGCCATCTTCTGTCTAACTTTCTTCAGGTATTCTCATCCCATTCTGACCTTTGGTCTCTAGTCCAGGCAGCTTCCTGTAGCATCTTCGTCATTCTCTTTATAAAGTTGAATCACGTTTTCTGGCTCCTTGGGTCATATTCTTGCTATTCGGGGTTGCATGGAAAATAGGCACCCCTTTGCTTTCTGATCTGGGAATCTTTGTAAGGTTGTCCAGGCCTATCGACTTGCTCCCTTTTGATCCTGCATTCTCCCTTGGTTCTGAAATAATGTTCTGCATGGGGTGAATTTGGGAAATCTCAAGGGCCCTTGTCTCTATCATAGAAATGGGCCCTTTGTTTCTATCACAGACATGGAGGGCGTTTGGGTACACACCGAAGACTTTGTGCCCTTGTTCTTCTCTGGGAAGCCAATCACTATCCCTAGGCTCAGCCTGGACAGGTGTCAGTCCCTTCTCAATGACTCTTCTGCCTCTCCTTTTTCTTTCTTTCTTTTTCTTTTTTTGGATTCATGTATTCCTTCCTCTCAATCTTACAAGATGTAATTATTTCTTTGTCTTTTGATAGGGTAAAATGACTCAGACTAATTTAATACTCTCTTAATCCTTTAACTCATTGCTTGACAGTGGCTTTTGAAATTTCACAGTCATAATTTGACTCTTGTCTTCCATCATCCTTCCTTCCCCTGAGGCAAAGGGTTTTAAAAAGTCTTGGTTGTTACCGATGGGAGGGAAAGGCCTCAAAGTAGCATGAATTCCTGGGAATGTAGGTCACATTAGATAATGTATAAGTGTTATTACCCACTGCAGGCAAAAGGTAAGTGCAGATAAATGGTGCTGTCTTTTTGAGGAAGCTAAATTCTCTTCTCTGAAGACTTGGGGGGCAACAGTTGGATAATCTCTGTTGTAGAGGTCACTTAGGGAACAGGAGCTTGGTTCAGAGCCCCTGTAATTCTGTGACTTGAGGATGAGTAGAGTAATTACCACATGGGAGAATTCAAGGGAAGAAACCCAGAGTTTCCACCCAAATATACCTGAATTCATGAGTAATTAGGGCTGGCAGGATGATGGGTATGAACGAGGCTTGATATCTGAGTTCCTTCTCCTTCCTGGGGACTGGTTCTCCTAAGAATCTAGCATATCTGTCTTCTGCTCCCCTTCAAATCAAGGATTGCCATGGTGGATTGAATATGTCACTCTGATTATCTTCTGGCCCCATGGCTATAACTGATCCTCAGTCAATGTCATCTAGGAATAAATGAGGTGTCCTTGTTTCTTTTTGCATAGATGCAGATGCCATTGATAGATCATGTATCTTGATGGCAACATCTATTTTGTCTCTGTATCACTAAGCAAGATCAGTAGCAGAATGGAGTAACATCTGCTTTGGGTTGTCCTCAACTTAAACCAGCATCTGGTCTCGTGCCTCTACTGCACAGGATGTTGCTATGCTGATGTGATGGGTCTGCACATAGAGAAAAGAATTTCCTTTGTCACTGTATATTGGCTTGTACTTGTACCATGTGTTTATTAACACAGATAACTAGTTTTATTGTCTACCGGGTACAAACTAAATTCTGTTTCAATTTAGTTATAGAGTGATTCTTTTTGGAGATTAAATCTGCTTAAATGAAACTTCAATTAGATTTAACTTTCTTCTTTTCTTGTCATCCTCTCTGTACCTTGATACAAAGGAGAAGGATAACTATGTTCACGGAATGTTCTTCCTGCAGAGTACAATGGAAAACAGATGTGTTCTAACTGATCATGGCACAAGAAGTACAGGAGAGACTCCGGTAGATGGAAGACAACAACAGAGTAAGCTTGTATGAGGTTGTGGTGTACTTTAAAATGCATCTTCTCCAAAGAAGTGCAAAGGTAATGTGTCTACTATGACAACACAAAATGAAAATAATAAAAAAAAACAGCCAAGAGGAACCTAGACTTCACATATTAGTGTTTACCAGAGAGTTTGTGTAAAGTATGTGTGTGTGTGTGTGTGTGTGTCTGTGTGTGTGTGTGTACATATAGGTATATTCTCCTTGTGAAAAGTGGCTCATGTGGTTATGAAGTCTAAGACTTCTCACAAGTTGCCTCTATGAACAGAACCAGGAAAGCTGATTATGTGATTCATTGTGAGCCTGGAGCTTGAGATGCAGGAGAGTCTCATGTAAGTATCATTTTGAAGTCAGACCTCTCAGTACTGGTGTACTTGCCAGAATTTTTGGTATCCAAGATGTCAAAGGCAAAAGATTGGTGTCCTAGTGAATAACAGAGCCCATTTGTCCTTCTTCTGGCTTTCTGTTTTGTCCTCAGTATACGGATAATACCCACTCAGTCTCTGATTCAAATGCTCATCTCCTCTAGAAACATAAAAACACCCAAGAATAGTGCTTTACTAGTTATCTAGGCACTCCTTAATATAGTCAAGTTAACATATTCATCAACCACACTCAGTTGTATAATTACTTATTCTATATAGGTCTATGTGTATTTGTACATGTATGGATAGCATGCAGAAAGGCAGAAGCACAGAAGAATTCCTAAATACACTGGATGAGATATGGGGATACAGAGCATATTTTTTGTGAGGTATGTAAAATAAATACACACATACACAAACATAAACGTACACACACATTGTTGGCTATGGGGCTAGAACTACATTACTTTCCTTGAGCTCTTTTGTTCAAGGCTAATACTCTACCATTTGAACCACAGCTCCATTTCTGCTTTTTTTTTCTGGTGGAGATAAGAGTTTCACAAACTTTCCTTCCTGGGCTGGCTTTGAACCGTGGTCCTCAGATTTTAGCCTCCTGAGTAGCTAAGACTACAGGTGTGAGCCACCAGTGCCTGGCCATGGACATTTTTGATGTGTTGCAGTGAATATCGTTTTTCTAATGCATTTGATTTACTCTATTAAAATATATAACAAGGGCTGGGAAGGTGGCTCAGTGGTAGAGTGCTTGCATGTGACCCTGAGTCTGATTCCTCAGCACCACATAAGCAAAAAGAAAAATGCTGGAAGTGGCACTGTGGCTCAAGTGGTAGAGCGCTAGCCTTGAGCTGAAGAGCTGAGGGACAGTGCCCAGGCCCGGAGTTCAGGCCCCATGACCGGACCAAAAAAAATGTGTATATATATATATGTATATATATATATATATATATACATATATATATAACAAAACTTATTACTACCATATGTTTACATATTTAGTAATATATAATATCTGTGCAAATATATAAATTACTAACATGTTTACATAGTATATATATAAACATATATGTAATATGTGCATGTATATAGTTTATCTACCTTTCAGTAGTTTTATGACGCTGATGATTTTCTACCTTGTGGTTTTTAGAATGAATGTTCTCTGGGAATTCTGCTAATAAAGCTTCCAGAGTCCTTCTCATAGAGCCTTGTTTTCATACAGAAGAAAATAATCAGGAGAGACTTTAGTTAGAGTGGATTCAAGAGTTGTTACAAAATACTTGTATGCTGAGACTCAACCAGGAAGCTTATTAAAATATGAACTTCTAGGCCCAATACTTGTAAATTCTGATTTATTAGCATTACTGTGTCTCCTAGTATTGCAGATTTCTAAACATCTCCCAGATATTTGTAGTTTTACAGCTAAATTTGGGAAGTAATTTAAAGAGAGAATTCTGCATTGGGGGAAGCATTATTTTCAAAATGGGAAATTCTGGGGGTGTTTAAGAGCACATGAAATTTGCAAATAAGAAATATTCTAGATTAAGTGTGCTCTGATAGATCCAGATGATGGATTGCTTTTGCTTGCTGCTGGTTATCTGGTGCACTGAGAACCTCATGCAGGTCTGAAGAGAGATGGGAGTAGGTGACTCAGGGCCAGGCTCTGGGGAGAATGTGAGATTTAAATCTGGAGATACCTGACATTCTCCTGAAGAATTCTTCCTGGGGATTGTCTAGCTTGACTGTTCTAATTATCTAGTGACAGTTTCAGGCTACTTAGCGTTTAAATATATAAAAGGTGTGTTGGGTTATCTCTCTTTTAGAAGCTATTCACTGGGCAATTAAAATGACAAACGGAGAGAGGAAGGGTGGACCAATGCAGTCATAATATTCAATGTCCCTCTGCGAAAATGGAAGTAGGTAAACTGAGGGGATGGGGGAGAATGACGCAAGGAGTACATTGATCTAGATGCATCATACTCACAAACTGCCGTGTTGCATGGAAACCCCTTTGTACAACCACTTAAGAACAATAGAATGAAATAAAATGCTTTAGAAAAATCCATGCATATTCACATGTCCTAAGGATCTCCAGATGTTTTCTGGTTTACAAATAGTTACCTCAGGCTGCTGGGGCCTCTCCTGTTTTTAACAGGCTCAGGTTTCAGTCTTTCACTGTATTGATGGTGGCTGTTCATTGAGGTTTTAAATAATCATTCCACAACCTCCCTGACAAGACAGCGGCTTGGTAGTATATGTATTAGTGGCCTGGGAAGCTTAGCAGAGAGCTGGAGTTGCAGGCAAGTGGTGGGGCTTGGCCATGGATATGGGGCAATGGCATGTAGGTTCATGTTGGAAGGATTGGGGCTTAGAGGTGCAGGTGGCAAGTGCAGACAACTGTTGAAGCCCCACCTTGTCCCCTGCGCCATTCTTGGCATGCCCACTGGGCACCATCTGCAGACCAAGAACATGCCAAGGCAGCATTGCTACCACTATTTCCATTACAGAAATGTTTATTTGATCTTCCAGTGTTGCTTTCAAGATGATTAATCTCAGCATGGCCGTGTGTTTAGGCTCTCCATAAAGGCAGGTGCATGTGTCCGTGCGCTGCTCTGTCAGGACTGCTAATGTAAGCGTCTGTTTTACAGCCCAAGTGACAGCTGTATTGTTCTGGCAGGGTTGCAGCTCTGACATGTGGAATCAATCTTTTTAACCTGTCAATTAATCAGCAGGCAGCTGTCAGCCCAGCTGAAAGGCCTGAAGGACAGTGCCCTTTCAATGGATTATACTGGGGGCATGGCGAAGTAAAATTGAACACTTCAAGCTTCAAGGAACTCTTGTTGCATTCAAAGCCAGGCTTCACTCTCGCTTAAAGGAAACAGGCCATCACTCCAGCTTGAGCCCTTCCCAGGAGGCTCTATTGAGGTGTCCGGGTGAAGAGGAGAGAGAAGGTTCCTGTAGTTACCTCGCCATGCTTAAATGGGGACCTCTGTCTTCTAGCAGGGGAGCCCCAGCCACATCTGCACTAGGTGACACTACTGTCTGTAGTGTTCGAAACAAGCAATGGATCATGGGACACTAGGTCCTTGGGAAGATTTACAGAGCACCTGCTGGAAGGAAGCATGTGCATCAAGCCCAGTTTATGAAGTCCTTCCTTTAAATAGGGCATGGTCCTAAGTAAGCAGGGAGAAAATAGCAGAATGAAACAAGGCTTCCTCTTCTGCTCATATCATGAGGCAGAGACCTGAAGGAAAGGAAAACATAGAAATCCATCTCTATACACAAAGAATTAGTGTTTCCTAAGGACGTGGGTAGATATAAACTAGCATATGTGAATGGACAGCAGGATGTTGCTAAAGTCATATTTTGAAGAGTTTCTTGGGAGAAAAACAGGTGCCAAGAGCTGAGCTGCAGACACAGACTTCTCCAGGAATGGGTAGTGAATCCCTCTTGGAGCCCATACTGGTTTTGAATTTCATGTTGTTTTTTCTTGCTGTTCCATAAATAGCTTACTTTCTCCTTTCTTCCTTCCTACAAATATTTATTTAGCACCTAATATTTGCAAAGCTTTGAATGAGGTGCTGTGAGGAATATAAAGATGCTTCAGACCAAGATAAATTTAAAAGAAAAATTTCAAAGCTCCTATCTCTTACCAATGCTGTGAAGGAAGGCCTCTCTCCAGCTTAGCCCAGTGAATCTATACCTCAGAGGGGCTGAGGTATTCAATTGCTTGTTAGTTCAGGACTATTTGTATCTTTCCTTTATGGATCCTGAAGTGAGAACTGGATTCCTTTTGTCTATGGGACTGGTGAGCACTTGCTTTTATCAGCATATCAACAGAATCCCATTATCATGCCCTTCAGCCAATAATTCATATTATCTCTCCAGTATGAATCCAGTGTACTTTTGAAGCATGTAGGTATGGACTGAATCATTTCTGCCACTTATGAACATTGTTAACTTGGGAAAATTTCTTGTCTGAACTCTATCTAGCCTGTTTATCCCTAAAATGTGGATAATGAAAAAGAAAATGCTGGTCACTGGTGGCTCATGCCTACAATCCTAGCTACTCAGGAGGCTGAGATGAGGATCACAGTTCAAAGCTCGCTTGGTCAGGAAAGTCTGTAAAACTGTTATCTCCAAATATAACTAGCAAAGAGTTGTAAGTGTGGCTGTAGCTCAAGAGAGTGCTAAAAGCTCAAGGACAGCCCCCAGGCCCTGAATTCAAGTCCACAAACTGACACAAAAAAGCAAAATGAAAAAACAAATTGTGGATAATGTAGATGTCCAGCTTCAAAGAATTATTGGGAAAATGAAGTAAGATAAGAATTGTAAAACACCTAATTGTTGATGATAGGGGGTACTCAAAAAGTTATAGGTTCTGTTCATATTTTTTAAGGGAGAAAACATGGCTAACTTTGGGCATCTCCCCTAGTTTCTTTCCTGTTAATTGCTTCAAAGTATGTATACATAAATGCTTTAGTGCTGTGTAATTGAGGGCTGGACTCAGTGCTTCATGCCTGTAATCCTAGCTACTTGGAATGACACAGGAGATTCATGGTTAGAGACTCGCTCAGGAAAAAATGTTAGCAAGACCATATCTCAAAGGACAAACTAGGAACATCTATAATTCGAGCTATGTGAAAGGTCTAAACCTTGAGAATCTATCTGAATAATAACTGAAAAAGCTTTGGGAATATGGCTCATGTGGTAGAGCACTTGCCCAGCAAGTCTGAGGTCCTGAAGTACAAGGCTGGAAACCACTCATTCCTCTAGTTAAGAGCAACTGTTAGGGTTTTGAGAAGTGAGTTTCCATCCCAGCAGACATCTCATCAGAAGCAGGATTAGCCCAGTCCTCCCTCCTTCTGCCACATGGCGTTCAGCATCTGCTCTGAGCACACCCACCCACGCCTGTTGAGACTGGCATCTCAAAGCTGTATTTTTGGTAGGATTCGTGTCTGCATAGTCCAGTGACAGGAGCTAGAAAATCCTTACTCTTCACAGAGAGGCTTATCTACCATCTTGTTACTTCAGAGTAGCATATCATTGAATCATGTGGCCTAAATGGTCACTCAGAGGTGGAATAGAGATTTTCCCTGACAGACAAGGATAGAGAGTTCTATCCCCTTCAGAACTGGATGTATTGCTGGAGCCACCCAGTAGGGGCTGGGTCTTTGTACCACTCATTTGTACTGGGGTGTACTGCTATCTTAATAAAAATTACTTCATGGTGGCTAACTACAGGGAATAATACAACTGAGTTATAGTTATTATCAGAGTTGTTACTTGATACCATATGGTATTTTTCTGTGTTATACTTATCCTTGCTGTAACAAAATAGCTTTTGTAGCCAATTGAAAAAGAGCAAAGGTTTATTTTGGCTCACAGTTTCAGAGAGTTTAGTCCATGGTTGCTTGGCCCTTGTACTTAGGCAGAATAGCATGGCCCCAGGAGGAGTCTGTTCACCTCCTGATGCACAGGAAACAGAAAAAAGAAGGGACTGAGAGTCAGGCACAACCTCTAAAGGCATACTTCCATCTCCTGAAGTTTCCAGGAAACAGTGGCATCAGCTGAGAAAGAAGTGTTCAATCCATGAACCTGTGGAGAATATTTCAGATTCACCCACTGTGTGGCTAGTGTATGACTTTTTCTTGACTCTGCAGCATTCTTGCTTGAAGATGTTACACAACTACTGTGGCAGTTTGCTTAGCCTTATTTGTCAACTTGGAATTATTTTGCAGAGTTGATAACATTCTAAAATGAGATAATAAATAATGGCAGTTTGCAGATTTTTGAGCTACTCAAATCATAAGGACAGATAACAGCCCTTTCTTGTGCCATCTAACTCCATTGCCATGAAATTGAATAGAACAAAGAAGGCTTTCCAAAAGGTAATATATAAACCAAAGTGTGTAAAGCCATTTGTGGAGAAACAAGGGATTTAAGGACACTAAAATGCTTAGCAATACCACGTCTTTTTCTCCAGAAACCTTTGGAAATTACACAAATAAGAGCAAACTGACTATGTGTTTAGGGATGGAGAGTGAGAGATCTGTTTTGTGTTTACAAAATCATTCCCTTAGGAGGAATATGATAGCAGCTTTAACAACAATAGTATTAACCCTCTTACTCTTTTACCTTCTAGCATGTGCTCCATTCCATATTAGATCACATAGGGGTAGACCCTCCCACTAGCAATACAGCAGGCTGTTGTAAATACTTCTGAGAAGCTCTGCCAAATTGTTGGATGGGAGATGTTAGAAGAGTAGGATAGAATTTGGTCCAGTGAGTGAGAGAGCTCTGTGTGCACTGTGTTAATTCAGAAAAATGAGAGATATGAGCTATAGAGGTGGTACAAATCCCCAAAAGTGGAGAGGAGGAGGTAGTGCAGAAAGGTTTTCAGAAAGAAGAGGAACTTTATCAGATGAGCAATTATTCTCAGGAAAATAGTTGGAAGTCTCTGAAGTGAAAGGTAATTTGATAAACTCGACACATGAAAGCCATCTTACAAGAAAAGAAACAAGAGGAATTGTGATGCTTTTCAGATGCACTGTGGATCGTAGTTAACAGTTTCCGACAGATCCTTGAGTTTTTCATCTTCCCACAGGAGGCTTTCAAAGCACGTTTTCCTCCGTCGTGACTGTACTGAAGGGGCTGGAAAGAATTGAGCATTGACTGAAAGTAAACCATGACTTCAGAATGGAAGAAGCAAAAATATATAGAGACAAATATAGTATAGCCCTCACTTCTAAATGCTGAGCTCCAAACAGCCTTCTTCAAGGACACTTCAGTTCGGAAGGGAGACTTTTAGATTTTAATGAAGTCTTCTAGGTCAAAAAGAATATAGTAAAAAAACCATGGCCCAAACCCAGAACAAAGTGTTTTCAGCTTACTCAACTGGTGCTCTACCACTTGAGCCATGTTTTCAGCCTAGCCTTTTGCTAGTTGTTTTGGAGGTGGGGTCTCACAATGTATACTTTCTGAGTCAATGATTTTTTTTCAGCCTAGGACAGGTCATTCTATCCTAAATGAGACCATTTCCTACTAGGCACTAAGAAAGGAATCTGAGGTTGGAAATGAAAAATACTATCCCACACTGCACAATGAGTCCATGAGCCTCAGGTTGTTGTAGCAATTGTTGAAAAAAAAAAAACAAGCAATGCTGTCTTTCCCCCCATCTCCTGCTATCTCTTTTAAAAGAGGAATTTCCTTGTGATAGTTCCATATATGCATGTAATGTACTTTGGTCAAATTCATCTATTACCCTCTATTCCTCCCTCTCTCCTTCCCTCCCTCCCTCTTTCCCTCTGTTTATTTTTATTTTTTGGGTGGGACTGGAGTTTTAACCCAGGGCTTCATGCTTGCTCAGTTTGCTTACTTAGATGGTCCTCTACCACTACATGAGCCATGCCTCCAGCCCAGCTTTTAGCTCTTTATTTTGGAGTCTCGCACAGATTGGCTTTCAACCTTAATTTTCTCAGTCTCAACCTCTTGAGTAGAATGTAAGCAAAAGCCACTGGTAATTGGTACTATTACACTTTCTTAAGCTTCCCTCCCTTCTCTCTCTCTCTCTTTTTAATTGTGAAATACCATACAGAGGGGTTACAGTTACATGAGCAAGGTAATGAGTACATTTCTTATCTAGCATTGTTGCCTCGTCCTTTGTTTCCCCTTACCCTTCTCTTTTTTAAAGACAGTGTTTAGTGTGCTTTATTATGTCATTTTCATACATCTATAATGTATTTTGATCATATTCATCCATCATCCTTTCACTCCTTTCCCTCTCCCAGATCCTGCTTCCTTCCCAGTCAGTTTCTCTTTCTCCTCCTACTCCTCTTTTTCTTCCATCTCCTCCTTCACCTCCTCCTCCTCTACTGCCTTATTTTGGTCTAGATTCTGCATACAAATGAAAACCCATGGATTTGCCTTTTGAGTTTGATTTATCTTGCTCAGCACAATGATCCCCAGTTCCATCCATTTCCCTGAAAATTACATAATTTTATTCTTCTTTATGACTGAAAAATACTCCATTATATACATATACCACATATACATAAGTTCCATTCATTGTTAATGGACTGCTAGCAGAATCCATAGCTTCACTATTGTGTGTAGGGCTGTAACATACATGCCTGTGAGGATATCTGCATTGTGTCTGGACTTATCTCTGCTCTTTTCAAGATGTCACCAAATAGCACTGGGATAATTCCATCACTGCCAGACTAGGCATGTTCAATTTTCTAAGGTTCCTTCATCCTTCTCTTCTCTCCCTCCTTCTCTCCCTCCCTTCCTTCATCCCTTCCTCCCTTTCTCCCTTTCTCTCTCTCTCTCTCCATATATATATATATATATATATATATACATACATACATAAGTATGCATAAATGTATATATATATGTGTGTATATATACATTTGTGCCAATATTGGATTTGAACTCAGGCCTGGGCACTGTTCCTGAACTATTTTCTCAACACTAGTGTTCTACTACAAACCACAGCTCCACTTCCAGTTTTTTAATAGCAACTGGAGTTGAGTCTCACTGACTTTCCTGGCTGGGCAGGTTTCAAACCATAGTCCTCAGATCTCAGCTTCCTGAGAAGTGGGATTAGAGGTATGAGCCAACAGTGCCCAACTTCTTTTTTCCCTCCTCCTTATATTTCCACTTGCATTGTGAAGTTAAATTCATTAAGAAAAAGGGTTAACAGTGATGACAGCCATAGGGCCCACGTTTAAAAAGTGTTTAAACATGTTAGTATCAAGTTATTCTATACTTACCTTTGGCCTATTGCTCTACCTTGGAGCTACTACCCATTTTCTAGATGGAAACCAAACAGAATTCTCTCTTGGTTTCACGTTTTTTCTCTTTCGTATCCTAATTAAAAGGTCTCTTTTGTGTTTATTTTCTTCCCTTTTTGGTAACTTCAGGCATACAGGGTTGAACTAATTCTGTTTTTATAGTGTGCTACTCTGCACTCTGATTTCTATTATGGAAATTTGGGGGGATATAATGTTCATACAAAAATAGATTAATAGGGCATACTTCCTGTGCCAGTCTGGAACTTTAACTCAGGGTCAAGGTACTCTCTCTTAGCTTTTTCAGTATAAAAAATGTAAAAAAAAAAAAAAGAAAGAAAGAAAAACTCTGCAGGAGGATTTCTGTCCCTCCATATTCTTCTAACATTTATCTATTTGATTTTTAAATTCTGGACATTTGTGTAGTATCTTATTATTTTTTATTTTTATTTTTTTATTTTTTATTGTGAGAATACTGTACAGAGGAGTTACAATTACATGGGCAAGGTAACGAGTACATTTCTTATCAAGCATTGTTGCCTCCTCTTTGTTTCCCCTTCCCATCCCTTCCCATCCTCGTCCCACCCCTCACCACAGTTGTAAAGTTCGTTTTTCAAAATAACGACTTGTACATCTCATTGTTGCAATGGGTCCACCTGTATCCCTAATTAAAAGATTTATTTTTGCCCTTCCCTACCACAAATTATACCAACATCAAATACAGTGAAAGCAGGGGTTATACCGTGGGGAAGGGACATACAAAGCAACATAGAAATCATCTTATAAATATGTTAGAAACAATTGCATGAAAGGAAAAAAAACAAAAAAATTGAATATTATTTTAGTTTAAAGTTACCTACTTATTAGTAAAGCAGGATATTTCTATACCTATGTTAGCCATTTGAATTTCCTCTTTCGTAAATTGTTTATTAGCCTCCCTTTTCCATTCTATCTATTGATTTTCCATTTGTTGTTGTTGTTTGGTCAGTCGTGGGGCTTGCATTCTGGGCCTAGGCGCTGTCCCTCAGCTCTTCAGCTCACGGTGAGCGCTCTACCACTTGAGCCACAGCGCCACTTCTGGTTTTCTGGTGGTTTATTGGAGATAGGAGTCTCTTGGACATTCCTTCCCCTGGCTGGCTTTGAGCTGTGAGCTTCAGATCTCAGCCTCCTGAGTAGCTAGGATTACAGGCATGAGCCATGGCACCTGGCTCCATTTTGTTTTTGATTTTTGAACACAAGTTGCTTGTACATTCTAGACAATAATCCATTTGTTAATTTTCAGCATTGAATGTAACATGATTCTCTCTCCCACCATGTTATTTTGCCTATAATATTTTTATGGACTAGAAATACCCCATTTGAATATACAAGGTCTTTTTACAATATGATTTGTGTGTTTGAGGCTACAGAGTATTCTCTTTCATATGAAATTCATATTTAGAGTTTTAGTTTTATATTTAGATATCTAATCCATGTCAAAATTTTGTTGAGCTTAACAATTTCCCTCATATAATACTGTAGTTTCCCAGCGACATCTATTAAAAAACCATTATTCTCCACTAGTACCCCCATTTTCCACTGGTAACATTGCATAATCTATTACATTTCCATACAGAAATACATATATGTTTTTAGGCCCATTTTGTTTACTAGAGTATTGCTTGCTAATTTCTATTGGACAACATTTAAAAATTTTTATTTTCAAACCTCCTTCCTTCCTTCCTTCCTTCTGCTATTTAATCTGTTCATTTTCTGAGACAGTATCTTGCTACATATTCTAGCCTGGCCTTGAACTTGCTGTGTAGCTCAGGCTGGCCTGGAACTCACAAGCCTCTTGCTTCAGCCTTATTAGTGCTAAGGTTATGGTTGTGTGCCATTACATACCTATAATCCAGCTTCTTATAACTTTTACATGCATTTATTTCCTTTAAGTGACATACTCTTTGGAGGGCTTTGAATTTCTAGATTAATTTGGCTAAAACTGGTATCTTCATTCAAAGTACAAAGAAAAAGGAATGCCTCTTCTTTTTCTTCTTGAGATCAAAGTTTTTCTCTGTAACATCTTGCAGATTTATTTCATTTCTTGGTGTACTCTATTTTGCTATTTCTGTAGCTATTACAGGTGTTTCTGTATTCAAAACTGAACAATGCTATGGGCCACCTAAGCAAGCCAGGGAGAATTTGATAGGCTCAGAAGATAGAAACTAGTTGTCTCATTGGAGGATGCATCTCGTTAGTTTCAGGCTCAGTATCAAATAAGGTGAGAATTTCTAGAGCAAGGGACTGTGAGAGCTTTTCTCTCTCCTATAACTTTGGCTCCATCTGCAAAACAACATTAAGTTGAAACTTTCAGATTCCCTTCTCTATCCAATAAACTATATTCAGAAAAGACAGAAAATTCACATCCCCTTGATAGCACAGTATGTTGGCCATAATGTTTTCAGCTTTTCTCATATTCAAATAATTTGAGAAATTGCTACACCTTCTCAGGAATTATTACAATTCTGGGATGTTATGGCTGTCATTGTAACTTTGCTACTTTGGGGTATGTGAGAAGGGAAACAATAGTCTCTCCATCCACCTTCCTGACTCATCCTGACCATTTTTCTTATCCCCCTGGATTCTAGTTTTATGTATTTTTTTTTCCCAGCATACGTCC
Organism: Dipodomys ordii; assembly: GCF_000151885.1. Classification (NCBI taxonomy): domain Eukaryota; kingdom Metazoa; phylum Chordata; class Mammalia; order Rodentia; family Heteromyidae; genus Dipodomys; species Dipodomys ordii. The sequence goes on along the minus strand of NW_012267220.1, from coordinate 31,791,502 downwards.
TATTTGATTTTTTTCAGTTGTGAGAAAGGGGGAAGGGAGAAGGAGAGGGAGAGGAAGATAGGGGGGAAAGAAAGAGAGAAAGAGAGACTGTAACATGTGACCTGTACAAAACCAATGGTATAGCCGGGCGCTGGTGGCTCACGCCTGTAATCCTAGCTACTCAGGAGGCTGAGATCTGAGGATCGCGGTTCAAAGCCAGCCCGGGCAGGAGAGACCGTGAGACTCCTATCTCCAATAAACCACCAGAAAACCGGAAGTGGCGCTGTAGCTCAAGTGGTAGAGAGCTCGCCTTGAGCTGAAGAGCTGAGGGACAGTGCCCAGGCCCAGAGTTCAAGCCCCACGGCCAACAAAAAAACAAAAAACAAAAAACAAAAAACCCAAAACCAATGGTATATTGTGACTCAGGTCTTCAAGTCCCACGAGCAGCTCTGACACTTACTGCAATATACTTTGAATGACTTGAGAGCCACTGAAAAGAACAAATGTAAGATTTCTGTTCAGATTAGATCTCTCTTGCTTGGTGAGAGAAGTAGAAGCTGGCATGTCCATTCATGAGGATAATACTTCATGCAGATGCAAATTCATGTGTCCTTGGATAGGCCACTTAAGCCTCTCCATGCTTCAATGCTCTCAAGTGGGGAGAAAAATAATATTTACTGTGTATGGTTGTTGCAAGTCACAATAATGTATTTGTAATGGCAATAATATAGTCATTAAGTACATATAATTTGTCAGTTGTTTAAAATATAGTCATGTACTGCACAGTTATGTTTGGTCCTGTAGCAGGCTGCAAATATAATGGTGGCCCCATAGATTCTATAGTCTTGTAGCATCATAGCTATCACACTGTGTGTAGGTACAATCTATGATGCTCACACAATCACAAAATCACTTAACTGTGCATTTTTGTAAACATACTCCATTGTTAAATAACTTGACCTTCACAAGGTCACGGTGAAGTTCTGTTTAACGCTGAAGCGCAAAGATGTTAACTTCCTCCTAGGGCAGTAGTGTAGTGGAATTTAGACTCAGGTTCTTCAGATATCAAGGTGTCTGCTTGGTCCTCTTGAGGTGATTTTAGTGGCTTCTGATAAATACCAAGTCTGTAGCTTTGCATGAAAGGTGCTGTTTTGCCCTTTGAAAAATCCCTCCCAGTTTCTCACCCTTAAAACACATGTCTAAACATCTTGGGTAGGCCAGCAGCATTGAGATGAAAGGACATCTAGCCTGCTGGCCCTCCCCCTGTAGACATCATACCTCCCTCCATCAGCTTTGCTTCTGAGGAGGAGGAGAGTACCTAAGAGAAGAGCATGAATTTGCAGAAAGGCCAGGAAAGTGGCCTGGGAAGTGGTCACTGTCATAGCAGCAGCAGCAGAAAGAGCAGCCCCTCAACTGTAACCACAAAGAAAGGGCAGTGTAAGGGAGAAGGAGTAGCACCAGCTGGAGAGGTCTGACCTTGAGCAGGGTCACACTTCCCGTCCCCAGAGCCCAGCACACCAAATTACCAGTTGAACAGCCACTGATTTGATTCATGGGACGATTCTGAGACGATTTCCCAAGGTCTGTCAATCTAAATTTCTCTCATTTGTAGACAGCATGTAGAACCTTCTCCATTTTGTCCAGCTATTTAGGACCTCTGATTTCTCTTTTCCACGGGGACCCTGGTGATCCAGGTCCCAATGGCAAAAATGTTTCCTCTCCCCATGCAACCTAATCTATTAGTGAGCTAGTGCTGGCAGGAGACAAGGGGCAGGGGGTCGTTTATTTGATTGTCGTATCATTTATGTGGCTGTGACTTCCAATGCTATTATCTTTGTTTAGCACAATCAGAGAGCAGTTAGTGCTGCTGGTAATCTATCTCAGAATCAAAAAGCTATGGAGACAGAGACAGCCTCTTCTCCAGTCTTTATCTCTCCACCATCATTTTCTCAGCTGGGAGCAGCCAACGTCCCAGCTTCCAATATGCTGCTCAATGATTTTAGATGATTGATCTTTCTAAAGTGCTTTTCCGTTTCTTGCCACAAGACGCGGATAGATTAAGCAATTATGGATTATTTCAACATCAGATGGCCCAAGACAATTAGTCAGAGGGAAGCAAAGAAGACCCTGCTGGCTTTTGGGGAGGGGAAGTTTTGGGCATTTAAGGCAGAAACTAGGGTAGTTTTGCCATTGGGATAGGAAGAGACAGGGGACAGAGGTTGTCTGATCTCAAGAACTTGGGAAGAAGATAGATATTTCTACAGTGGCAGCAGTTTAGATTTTTTCAAAATTGGATTATGGCATTAAAAAAAAACTCCTTACTATCTTCAAATCAAACCAGCACTTTTGAATAGCCTTCTTTGAAGGGCGATGCTATTGCTGTTGCAAGAGGGAGAGAGAGGAGAGAGACCGAGTAGTACGTGTAATAAAAGACAATAGATTAGATAGTCTCTGAATGGGATTCTGGGTCCTAAATCAATGCTGAGGCCTGGCTGCCAGGGCGCAGACTTCCCCAGCAGGGCCTGTGTGTTTTATGGTGGTGGCTACACTCTGGGGAGTGAGTTACAACCCTGCTGTCAATGGGCAGTTATCTGTTATCCTCCATGTAAACAGGTATTCAAATCCTGACTCCAGAACCTTCGCTTTGGCATTTAATCATTCTGGTAATCTCACCCCGCTGTCCCCAAACCAAGGTCGCTGTTGGGACTGCATGACTTTCAGGCTCTTTTCTGGCAGTGAAGGCAGGAGCAGCCCTGCTGACAGCCGCCTAACTCATCAACTGGGCTGACAGCCCCCAAAATTAACTTTGATATTTTGTGTGGAATAATTCAGTGGCAATTGGGCCAGATGATGTTCTGTAACCTAAATTCAATTTCCATCATGGGAAGGCGTCGTGGAGATTGCCAGGAGCACCTAGGAGTGTTCATGTGATTGTGTACGTAGAGATTGTACACAGAACACCAAGTATTCCTCTTAATAGGTAGTAGATTAATATGCCCATGATATATTTCCTGAGTTTCTCATCGATTATCGGGAAGATCATTACATGGGGCCCTGTTCTGTCCTCTTTCACCCTGCCTGTGTTAATTCTTTCCTTTCCTGTGGCGAGGGGCAGACGGGAAGGAGAGGAGTGTGAGAGAAGGAGGGGAGGTGTAAAACCCCTCCATTATGCTTCTTAGCAGTTCTCAGAATGAAGAGAATGAAGGAAGATGTTGCTTTAATTGTTGCTTTAAGGATAGTGGCCAGTACCACTGTGAGATGCATGGTACAGGTGTCTCTTGGGTAGAGTAGCAGTGGGCAAATAGCAGGGACCAGAGTTGCTGCATCTCCTTCCAGATGTGTGGCCTGGTGGGTTCATTTCACCCTTTGAAGTCTCCATTTCTCTTCTTTTGTAACATGGGATAAATAGCATTATCCTGGTGCCTGGCCCAGAGTAGATTTTTTTTTTTTTGTAGGTGGGAACTGTTGTAGTCAGCTTTGAATCCTGCATCCCTCTTCCACCCAGTGGAAAGGCTTCTCTTATTACGTGATTTCCATCCCAGTGGTAGCCATTGTCACATCTCTGGAGACCAGTGCTTCTCTCAAAGGAGGATGTGGTAGCCCTAGACAACAGCAGCGTCCACATCAGTCACAAAGTCAAGAATGCTGGGACAACCTTGCTCGTGTGATTGTAACCCCTCTGAACAGTATTTTCACAATAAAGAGCTTATTTTTTTTGGGACAGGAGGAACCTGGAGGTGGATCTCTCAGGTGTGGGCCCATTAATGAGATACTGAGTGGGATCAGACTATGCATGCAACCGTTCAGCACTGATGGCTCAGAGTTCGCACAACAAACACTACTGGGCTTGCTTACAGTGCTGAGCAAGTCCCCTCCACTCACTCAACCCTTGAGGGTGTTACAGACTTGATCTTGGGGCCTGGCTACCGGACTGTGTATGGGCTTGTTGAACATCAAGGCCTTTTTGGAGGAGGGCTGGACTCTTTGAGGCACTGTGTGACATATCCTGATCATTCAAATACAATGTTCCCTGAGGATGTGTGTGTGTGGTGGGGAGGTTGGAGTGGGGCTATACCTCCATTGCCATTGATTTGGGTATTGTGGGTGGAAAGTGCTACCTGTTGCTTTGGAGTTGGGGGAGGAGATTTGTTCTAAAAGTAGAGAGGAGAGAGAGAGTAAGTATGAGAAACTATCCCCAGGGGTCAACGCAAATACCCTCCTTCATGACACCACATGGGCCCTAGTAGTCACTATCCTATTTGGAAAAATCAATCTCTGAGAATCTGTGACACACAGCTAAAAAAATGGTAGAGGTAAAGCTTTAAATCTAGTGCCAACTTTAACTCAGATGCTGTTGTCTGTGACATCTTGTTGCCACCAAAGGCAGGATCTGACCAGATTTATGTTCAGAGTCCCAAGGCTGGGTCTCCAATTCATGTCTTTTTCAGATGAGGCTTAAAACTTAAATACTGTGAACCCCCTCAGCCTTGGCAGTACATGGAAGGCCACTGGCCAAGTGTCTGGATCGTATTTTGTTCCCCTCAGGTCTCTCCAGGAAATGTTCTTGTTCATTTAAATACAGACGTGACTATCTTTGTTGGGGACTGTGTACTTTTTTTCTCCTTAAATGGAAAGGCCATGTGTGTAATGTTTTCTTTGAAGAGGAAAGCCCAGGGATCATCTGTACTGGGCTATAAAATGATCCCAAGGTCCATTCCTGGCTCTAAGCAAGTTGAGTATACATCACTTCGTTTAATTCAGCAATATCATCAATGTCAGTGCGTATCCACCGGCTGTTGGCTATTGGTCATCCGGACCTGACACAAACTCAATAAATACTCCATAACCCCTGACAGCCGCTAGCAGATTAGCCTGAAATGAGCGATTGCCCAGCCAACACCTGCTGAACCAAATCAGCTCCGTGACGGATGGGCCTGTACTGAGCTCTGACCAGGAGTGAGATCAGTGGAAGAATGATTTTATACTTTAAGAAAAGAATTAGAGATGGTGGTGGCTGGAGTGATTGGAAAGCTTTCAGAAGGGGCCGTTTTTCTTCTCTTTCTTCCTCTTCCACTGACAGATGCCCTGCTGTGACTCTCCTCCCACACCTGAGACCAGATGTGTCCTAAGATCCTGGGCCCATGGGAAGATCAAGAGTGGGGGAATGAGAGGCAGCCGAGGCCTTGCTGGGAGCTGCTTTGGGCATGTGCAGAGCGTTGGCTAAGACAGGGAGCCACCTCACAGCCATCTGGGCAGGGCATCCATCTGACTCCATGGCAAAGTGGGACAACTGGTCAGGAATGGGGCACATTGTGGAAGGAGATGGAAAGCGCCAGTACATTCTGGTCAGAATATGATTTTGAGTTTCCTCTGTCCTGTACCTACCACCAACTTCATCTTCTTACCCCAGCAGCCACCTTTAATTATATTGTTTGGATTAGAACACAGGCTTGGTGGAAAAACCAGTAAACAAAGCCCTTTGTTTGACTTCTTGGGAGAAGGCTGAGTTCTGACTCGTCTGGACAATGTTTGCATTTCAGTTCTCTCTTCCCATGTGAAATGAAGATCATTCACCCAGGCTAGTTTCTCTAAAAGCTACTTTTTAATTAAATCAGACTTTGGTACTTGGAACATGTGTACTGGTTAACAATTTGGTACTTATGACATCAGCCTACACTGAGGGATGTTTTTACAAAACAGACCTGTGAAACTCATTGCCGTGTTTATAAAAGGACTGCTTGGAGGATGTTATTCACTAAATCATAGAGCCCTTTCCACCCTGGGGATCTGGGGGAGGCACCGCAGCCTGGCTGCAGTTCCAGGAATGGTTATGTTTGTCTTGACTGGGTGTTTAGATTTGATGCTGTGAACCCTGAATTGTGTAAAGGATCCCATTTCCTTCTTCGATTTGGTGACATGACACTAGAACAAACTCTCTCCTCCCCACTGGCTAGGGCATTATATTCCAAGATGGCTTTGTGGTGGGTACTAATCTCGTTCATTTTGTGTTCATTTCTCTTATTTTAACTTTATCTGGTGGAACAAGGTGCTTGTTATATAAGGTACTCCAGATCATTTGCTGGTACTTGGTGGGGACGTGGGTACATAAAATGACTGTCTGGTAAAGAATCCTGGACTTTGATGCCAATGTGTGGGTGCAGGCAGGTAGTCTGGGCACTGGGCTTTTTATCAGCAGCTCGAATGAGAGTGGAAAGAGACTCCTAAGAGATGACTTTTTAGAAACGATCTTGTTTTTAAATCTGAAAGCTTCTCATCACAAAAGCCAGCCCTGTATGATACCTGCCTCTTGTCCAATCCAATTTTCTGTCCACTAGCCCCCAGGAGAGGGAGCCCTTGGAAGCTCCCATCTAATCTCACTCGCACCAACTTTACCTTGCTAGTTTCTCCTGGCCAGCTTAAATAGTAAGGTGCCCCCCCTTTCTTTGAATAGCACAGGAGGAGAGGTTGAGCGCTCTTGGGCTCACTTGCTATGGGAATGGACACCCCTAAGAACCACATTTTACTCTAAGCCTCCTCTCTCCAAGGTTGCACTCTGCTTGCTCATCTTGCTTAGTTACATACATACATACATACATATATACATACACACATATGTATACATATGTACACACATACGTACATACATACATATATACACACATACATATGTATACATATGTACACACATATACATATACATATATACACATATGCACACACATATATACATATACACATATACATATATGCATACATATACATATATGTATCTCTATGAAGTGATTCTTGGGGAGCCAACCTGCCCCCAATGTCTTTTTTGTTGTTATTTAATAGTTCTGAAGTATAAACTCAGAACTCATTTGCTAGGCAGGTACTCTTCCACTTGATCCAGATTTTGCTTGCTCTACTATTCCAGGCCTTTTAGCTTTAGTTATTTTTCAGATAATATCTTGTGTTTTTGCCAGAGGCCAGTCTTGAACTATGAACCTCCTATGCATGTGTTAGCCCAATAAGCTCCCTTCCAATGGCTTAGCATGTTCCTTCCTCTTCTCATAGCTTAGCATGCTCCTTTCCTAGGCAACACTAGGCCCATTTAGTAAAGGCAGTAAATAATAGGCTTCCAACCCTTCTTTACCTTAAGATGGAACTCTTCTGGGGTAGTCACCACCATATAAAGCAGCAAGATCCCCTTAGAGTGACCTTCAGGTCTGGGTACCTGCAAGACCCCTTATCTACTGCTTGGGCAGCAGCCATAAATCCTAGTCTGACATGATGAAGCCCCTGGTCCACATGTCCACACCAGGGTCTCTGCCTCCTACTTCCTTCTATCCCCTCCTTGCCCCAGTAGGTTCTTTAGGTCACCTCAGACAATGGTTGTCACTTCTTCTCACTTCTCTCTTGTGAGATGGGGTCTTGGCAGTCTCTTTACTGGCAATAAAACTTTTCTTTGTTCTTTGTACCTGGATGTTTGTGTAGTGTTCTGGCAAAGTCTAATATACTCTAACCTGTATGCCTCCCTGTCTCTTGGATTATGGGTGCATATCCCCATGCTCAGACCAAGATAATTGTTGATGGATCATTCATCTGAATATTTCCCTTGAAGTTTGACTCCTGTCCCCAATTCTCAATGCCCTTCATTATATGGACTGCTGACCAGAAGTACATCTTTCCCTTTCTACTCGCTTCTTCTCAATCTAACCTTTAAAAGCAGCCTTTAGACTTTATGGCAGCTATGTAAGGGCATGGGTGTCTTCCTTGAAGCCCTCTGATTCTATGTATTCCTAAAAATAGGAATAGACAGAAAAAGTTGGAAGGCAGAAGGTGGACGTTCTCCTCTCATGTGGTATATTGGAAGCATGGAGAGCTCTTGAAAGCTACTGGCTAGGACCACCACGTCAACTAGAACTGACTGCCCAGTGGCAGAGGGGTCTTGGGTATCTGTGCTTGTCAAAGCTCCTGGGGTGGGGGATCTCGTATGCAGGTTCAGGTTGAGAACAACCACTCCCAGAAAGAACCAAGTCTGGCCCAGGGTCCTGAATGTCTCCAGTTGTGGCTGAAGCTTATGTGCTGATGTATGTGCTGTGCGGCTTGTATTCAGGGCCCCATGCTCTCACTCAACTTTTTCACTCACAGCTGGCACTGTACTATTTGAACAGTATTTGCCTCTACTTTTGGCTTTTTGCTGTTTATAATTAGGGATAAAGGTCTCTCAGAATTGTCTGCCCAGGGTTGGTTCTAATTTGGTTCCCAGAGATCAGCTTCTTGAGTAGCTGGGATTATAGCTAGGCATTTGCTACCAGTGCCGGGCAAGGGCTAGAACGTTTATGAGGGGCTGTGCATGCATAGAAGACTGGTGTGAGCAGGGGATATTTAAACTTATAAGAACTGGGAAGATACTTGATTCACGAATCCAGGCTGAGGGTCTGCTGATAGTAGATGGCTGTCATTCACATGAACATAGCTTCGGGGAACCTGAAAAGAGGTAGAAGGGGCTGCAGAAGAGAAGACAAGGAACGACACAAGTCAAGGCAATCTGCCTCCATTGCCCCCCTTCCCGTGAGGTGGGACCCTGTGCTCTACTCTGCAACGTACACATTGCAGCTCCCATAGCAAGGTTTGCATCAGGCTGTTGGAAGACAGACGGAAATTTCAGAACATTATGAGCTACTGGGAAGGTTACCGGGGTCTATTTTCTTTCCTCTGCTTGTCATGGCAGCCTTTGCAGGTACAATCCCACCTCATTTATCTTCCACTGTCAGGGGAGTGCAGTGTTCCACGTAAGTGAATTTTCCTGAAATCCCAAGCTTCTTCTTGCAAAAGCCAAAATTGCATTTATTTTAGCCATTCTGGATGGAAGGGTTTCTAAAGTGCATTATACACCTCCTTACCTTCTTAGCAACACAGCCAAACTTAACCCTTTCTGGGGGACCCTGCCTCACGTCCACCACCATCCAAAACACACGACACCTTTGCTCACTTCCCTTTGTCCATTTGATCTGTTCTCCAGCTGGCTGCTGTCACTTCTCATTACTGCTGTTGAGCTATCTATAGTGTTCCCTCCTTCTTTTGCTCAAGTGTCTTCTTCCCTATGCATCATCTGCTCTGAAGTGCTATCTGTGGTTGTTAGAGTTCCATGTCAAGCAAAAAAGAAAAGTCCTTGAACGCATGCCTGGGTCCTTTGGAACAATGCCCCCCCATGCGTTCGATGCACGGCTGTGCCATCATTATTTTTAGCATTTAGGTTTTATTCTGCTCGCTCATCTTGGAAGTTACAGAAGTCAGAATTTAGGATAAGTAGGGTGATGCCACAGTGGGTCGAAGAACCGTGTAAGTATTTCCCCTGACTGTTCATTTTCAGGAATGTCATGTGTCTCATCCAACTATCTGAGTCCCTGCATTGGACTTGCTATTGCCTTCACCTGCCAAACTACCTGTCACTAAGTTTTTTTGTCTGACGGTTTCATGAACCTGGACTTTGTCTGACAAAGGGACTGTCCCACATGGAAAGAAACGAAGATCAAACGCCCCTTCAGGAGTATGTCCAGGTCTTCAGACTGAGAGAAAGGGCCCTGGTTTGAAGGGCTGTCAGGCTCAGACAGATGCAGTGACATTTGGAAAGTAATTTGAATTACCAGAGGGAGGACCATGGATACTGGCTGGTTGGCAAAGATGTCTTCCCCCACACCTGCTGTCAGCACCAATCAACACTGGTCCAGCTTCCCCCAGAGCCCTTACCTACATTTGGGGGTCTTGCAGAGTTATATTATTTGGGCTGGCAGCCTGAGTATATTGCAACAAGAAATAATAGTTTACACCTGGAATGATCGGCAGGAATGCTTCTGGAGTTTAGAAAGTCCAGCTTTGTCATTTTTAGTTTCAAGTCCTAAAGGTAGGGACTTGAGTACTTCCTTTAGGACTGTCCCCATTACCAGGAGCTGTCTATCATCACCATGTGTCAGCAAAGCCTACAAGGATTATGAATCCTATTTTAAAGATCAGAAGCTGACTTGGAAGTAAGGTGCCTTTCTTGAGGTCATATAACTAGAAAGTGATGTAGCTGTGATTAGAACGTGAAACAATGGCCAAACTTAGGGCATTGGTTTTCTCTCTGGGCCTCTTTGCCATTCCCTGTATTATGGTAATACATACAGATGCTGACCTCACACTCTTTTATTATGGAGTCACAAGGAGATTGGAGTCCAGAGCTAATGGGAAGATGGTAATCAAAGCTGACTTTTCCTGAGATGGACCGGGATGCCCCTTTCACAGTGCACAGAGCTCAGACACAATATTGCTGCTGTGTTCTCTGGTTGCCCTCAGTCCGCAGTGGAGTTTGGATCCTTTAGCTTTCAGGCTCTTTCCCACCCCCCCCCAAGATGTAGTGACATAAATAATCCTAGAAAGACACTGCTTTCACCTGTAACCATTTATTTGTGTCTTAGATAAAAATGAAAAATGAGACAAATAAATTTTTAAATTGTCTTTAAGTAGTTATACAAAGAGGTTTCAATTCAATGCATCAATTTAAAAGAGCAATGCATCTTGATCAGTGTTACCTCTCCCATCATTCGCCCCATCTTTCCAAACCACACCCATACCCTCAAATGACCCAGTTCCGTTTACATATGCACATTGCTTATAATGACTGCATTGGCCCATCCTTTTTTTTTTTTTTTGCACATATCTGCCTCTTTCCTCCCCTAGCCCTACTCTGTGCCCCAACAAAATATGTGCCAGCTTCCTGGCATTCATTCTGTAATCATTTTTTTTCTTGAGAATAGATTCTTTTCTTGGAAAGGGCGGATCAAGGGAAGTGTGAGCAATATGCTTCCAGTTTGTCTCTTAAGGGATAATAAAGGTGCAGAGGAAGCAGGCTAGGTCCAGCTTCATCTGGGATTCATTTGAAGACAAGGTTGAGGTTACAAAAGAAGAGCTATACTACAAAGTACCTGCTCAGCATCTCTCTCTCTCTCTCTCTCTCTCTCTCTCTCTCTCAGTGCTTAGAAGAGTTTTGGATGTGGGATTGGGATCCAAGCAATAGATTGGTAATTTGGGATCCATAAATATTAATCATGACCACGCTGTCTTGCTTAGTTTCTACTTCCTTTTCCAGTCACCATCTGTTTGAAACTTAAAGACATCTTGTAGTGCTTTAAGCCTCAGTTATGTTCACTCAGTATTAAAATTTCTACCCCAGATACACGTTCCCATGGTGGATGAACTTATTGAGGCAGAGATGTCCCCATTATGTGCACAGGGTGGTAGCAGGAAAACACCCTGTGTTGACGCTCACATTCTTGTCCGCCAATGTAGGAGTCAGAGGACAGAACCACCAGCAGAACTGTGGAGGTTTTCTCTGTTTTTCTTCAAGCCCAAGTTAAAAAAGCTCATTTCTCTGGATTGGCAACCAAGGAGAAAGTGAATGAACCTAGGTTTAACGTAAGTTCTGTGTCCTCTGCTTTAGCACCTCACCAACAGTGGCTAACCCCTCATTCCTTCTTGGATTTCAGCTGCTTTCCCAGTCTGTCCTCAGCTCCTCTCTTTGGCCTCTTCTTCCTGCTTCCTTCTCTTCCAGTCACACTGGTTTCTTCATTACCTCCAACCACATACTGTCTGGATCTCTTCATCTTTGCTGAAGCTCTTCCTCCCTGCTGGGAATACCCTTTACCTGGAGAGCCAACCCTTACTGGGATCCCAGGATGAGGATTATGTTCTGATATTTTAGCATTCTGTGGTTGGTACTGCCATTTAGAACTTGGGATTTGCTACTTTACCTTGGTTATTTTGAGAGCAAGGCCTATATCGTAGGTATCTTCTCTGTGCTACTTAGCAAGATGCCTGTGGCCCCAAATGGCATGATAATGATTTGAATGTGGAAGTATTTCCAGGTTGGCGACGGTTTAGCATGCTAAGAGGTTTTCATTTATGTTTTACGGAATATGGGATTTCTGATCACATGCACTGAGACTCATCATGTTTTTGTTTCCCGAAGAACTTGGGACTTTACATAACCTGCAGCAATTCTTCCTTGTTTATTTGATCATGGGACCTCTCCTATGGTTCCACTAACCTTGGCACATGCTATCAGTATTGGGTTGGAGCTGATGCTAGCTTGTGGAACCAAGTGTTAGATTTTTTAGGAATTTTGCAGCAATGAGATATACAAGACATTATGTTGAAAAATGAACACAACTTTGGCATGGGGGGAGTGGTGATGGCAGAGGGGTGGGGGAGATGGGAAGGGTTGGTAAAGGGAAACAAAGGAAGAAGCAACAATGCTTGATAAGAAATGTACTCATTACCTTGCTCATGTAATTGTAACCCCTCTGTACGGTATTTTCACAATAAAAAGAATTAGGAATTTTGCAAGCCTGTAGATGTCCTGTTGGTATCTTGAAATTGGACCACAGTGCATGAATTTACACTATGGAAATTGCTAAATGCTACAAATGAGGGTTCTTTTCCCAAGAGAGAAAGTCATTCAATATTTATTAGCACACAGCACAATTCTGAAGTTTACATCTGGGAGATCCTGAAAGCCAGGGATGAAGGGGATGGTAGGAGTGGGGCAGCAAAAGGAAAAGAAGGAACAATTTCTCCATTCAGCCAAAAGGATGCAGGATCCTGTATGAACGTTCCCGAGGGAGATGTACACAGCACAGTGGCTTTGGGCCATACAAGTGATAATGAAGATGACGAGACCTAACAAATGTGCGCTTCTCACTCCAACTTAATTTGCTCCTTACTGCTTTACAGAGCCTGCTGCCAATTAACCAATTAGTAGCTAATTTAATTTCCTCACTAGGTTCACAGCAGAAGGTTTTCTGATTTGAGTGTGAGGCATGCCAGGGCAGGTGTAGGCATGCTTCTGTGCCTGTTAGTGGCAACCTGGCCTGCGTAGGCCCTGCCTGTCTCCAAAAAGAGACAGGGAGAAGGGGGGAGTGAGACTGTGTCAGAGACAGAGACAGTGTAAGAGAGAAACAGACAGACTAAGCATTCATTCCAAATATGTCAGCCTCTGGTTGAGCGACCTTGGACAAGTCAGTTATCCTCTCTGGGCTGAGTTCCTTGGCTGCCAAACAAGACTAAACCTGTCAACTCCCAGGTCCCTTTGCATTTCCAGTCTCTGCCAGTTGTGCTCTTCTTCCAGGTGGCATTCTTTCTATGGTGCCCCAAAGAGACAGGCCAGTCTACAGCTTGGTTTCCTGGGCTGTCAGCTCCCAGAGGGATGTGCACACAGCTCTGATACAATAACCAAGGAGCTTTGGAAACCAGAGTTTCTCCTGAAGGTGAGTAGTAGCCTTTCTGAGCACTACCTGCATGTACTACAGCAACTGAGAGTACCCAAAACTCAATGCATCTATTTCTTCCTCCAACAATTCAGAAAATGCGGCACTCTTTTGACTTAAGTAATGTCTTTTTAAAGCAACCCTGCTAGATTAAATACAAACTAGACCGGGAATTGATTATCTACTTTACAGATGGACCATCATTCTGAAAAATGAAAAAAAGACATCCTTCTTAGTGAATTACACCAGGAGGCAATTTGGTATGCATTGTTGACTGCTGCTCCTCTGTCATTACTCACAATCAACAGTAGCCAATGGGGTCCTATCTTGTCGTCTTCTATCTGCTCCCTCTGGATGGGACCTCCTTGCCTGTCCCCATCGCCTGCCAGCCCTCTCCACAGCATATACCATGTCTAGCTCACCTTCCCTGGCATCTGCCTGGGACAGAACTTTACATCCAGGATCCTGTACTCTTATTCCTCTGCCCTCCCCCTGGCCTTCTCTAAATTTTAGTCTGAGTACTGAAGCAAGTTCTGAATCTAGAGGCTGGACCATTTAGTGTGGGGACTCACAAGAGTCACAGGAATTGCCAGGGATTGGTATTGGTATTGGAGATGCAAAGACACAAAGTATTATTTTATTGTGAATGGTGGAAACTTTTACATAGAAAAATAAATCATACCCTGAGAAATGTTCTTTGAGAGTCCACTTTTCTTAAAGCCTCGGTATCAGGAGCATCCTTTCCTCCTCTTTACAGGCTGTTTTGGTAGATAATCACTGTATAGCGGCTTTGTTCAGATGTAATTTACATTTTCTAAAAGCCACCCATTTAAAATGCATGTAGTAAGCCGGGCGCTGGTGGCTCATGCCTGTAATCCTAGCTACTCAGATGACTGAGACCTGAGGATCATGGTTTGATGCCAGCACAGGCAGGAAAGTCTGTGAGACTTAGCTCCAATTAACCACCAGAAAACTGGAAGTGGTGCTGTGGCTCAAAGTAGTAGAGCACTAACCTTGAACGAAAAAGAGATCAGAGACAGCGCCCAGGCCCTGAGTTCAAGCCCCACAACCAACAAAAAAATTTGTGCATAGTATTTTTAGAAAATTCACATAGTTATAAAGTTAAAATAATCAGATTTAGAATATTTTTTCACTCTCACAAGAAACCTAGAACCCATTAGTAATCATAATCAAGTCCATTCCTGCACCCTCTCCCTGGGCTGTCACTCATCATTCTGTCTCTTCTCTATAGACTTGGCTGTGGGGGACATAAATGAAAGGGTTTATTTCTGGACTCCCAATTCTATTCCATTGATTAATATGTCTATTCTTGCCTAGTACTCTATGATCTTGATGACTTTAGCTATGTGCTAGTCTTTGAAATCAAGATATATAAATTATTATAGTTCTTCCTTTTTGCAAGATAATTTTGATTATTTTATGTCTATTTGAAATGCTATGTAAATTTGAGGTTCAACTTCTCAATTTTTACAAAAAGGCTGAGACATCCCATTGAATCTATGAGTCAATACATGGAGTCATGCTATTTTAACAACAGCAGTCTTCCAGTCCATAAAAATGAAATTGCTTTCCATGAAGAAGTATAATTAGTTTACAACAATATGAAATTTTTCATAAATTCATCGAAAATATAGAAGAGGGGAAAATACTTCCCAGTTTATTCTATATTAGACCAGAATTACATAGATGTCAAAAGGAGGGATTTTGAGATATATTTCTTAAAATTTTTTCTGAATCCAGCAGTACATTATAAGGATTATATACTATAGATAAATTCTACTATTTCAGGATTGTAAGGCTGATTTAACATCTGAAAATTGCCAGTTGAATGCATCATTTTAACCGAATGAAAACAAAAATCACATGATCACCCCAATAGACTCAGGGAAATATTTGACAAGATCTAGTCTTATTCCCTGATAAGAAGACTCAGCAAACTAGGAATAAAAGTGTTCTCAAATTGAAAAGGGGGCAGCAATACAAAACTATAACTAACATCGTCCTTAATAGCAAAAGACTGAATGCATTGAAACAAGACTCGTACGTCAACTCTCATTTCTTCTATTCGAGCTCAAATTGGAGATCCTAGCTAGGGAAATTATAAAATAAATCCCATCCAGATTGGAGAGAAAGATAATGACATTTCTATTTGCAGATCATATAATCTTGTATGGAGAGCATCTATAAAAACCACCAAAGACACTATTGAAACTAATAAGTGAGATTCACCAAGATCACAAGGCACAAATCATCAATAAAAACATTTCATTTCTATGCATTCACGATGTCCAATTAGGAAATGAATAAGAAAGCAGTTTTATCTACAACAGTATCAAAAAGAATAATTTGCCTCTGAAGTGAAGTTAACAAACATTGAACATTGAGAGCTACAACATATTTTGAAATAAATTAAGGCAATTCTAAAGGTCAGCATTGATATTCCTTGTTTTATTCCTGGTTTTATTTATTTTAGTCCCTCTTTTGTGATGCTAGTCTGTATAAAATATGTCAATTTTGCTGAGCTTTTTGGAAAAGAAATCACTCTTTATTTTCTGAATTTCTTTATCATTTTTTCCTAGTCTCTATTTCATTTGTTCTTTTTTTAACCTAAAACTCTTTTTTTTATTATTAATGTTTTTTTTTTTATTGTGAGGGGTTACAATTACATGAGCAAGGTAATGAGTACATTTCTTATCAAGCATTGTTGCCTCCTCCTTTGTTTCCCCTTCCCATCCCTGCCCTCCCACCCCCCATACCCACCAAAGTTGTAAAGTTCATTTTTTGACATAGCTTCTTGTACATTTCATTGTTGCAATGGGTCCACCTGTATCATTATTTAAACAATTTGTTTTTCCCTTCCCCTCCCCAAATGAAACCAACATCTAATACGGTGAAAACAGGGGTTATACCGTGGGGAAGAGACATACAAAGCAACCAAAAAAATCACCTTATACATATGTTAGAAACAATAGCAAAAAAGAAAAAAACATTATAGGTGCTAGCCCTGGGACTTGAACTCAGGGCCTGGGCTCTGTCCCTGAGTTGCTCTGCCACCTGAGCTACAGCTCCACTTCTGGCATTTTTATGGTAGTTTAATGGTGATAAAGAGTCTCACAGACTTTCCTGCCAGGGCTGGTTTCTAACCACAATCCTCAAATCTCAGCCTCCTGAATAACTAGAATTACAGGTGTGTGCCACTGGTACCCAGCTTGAAATTGTTCTTGAAATTTCCATAAGGATATTTTAACAGGAGGAAATAGGGAGAAATAGGAAAATCAAAAAAGAGAAAGAGAGAAACATTTCCTGCTTCCCATATGGGAAATGAAATATAAATGCCTCTCATTTTAGCTCAAGGTTAATGAATGTCTACCACTTGAGCAATTCCTCCATTTTTGGCTTTTTGGTGGTTAATTGGAGATATAAGTCTCAAGGACTTTCCTGACCAGGCTGGCTTTGAACTACAAGCCTTAGATCTCAGCCTCTTGAGTAGTTAAGATGACAGGCATGAGCCATGGACATCAGCTTTTACGTCTTTAAAATATTCATGTTGCTAATCACTCTTTTTTATTGGTTGCATTTTATTCATTTATATGTATTTACTGATGAAGTAGGTTTTAGATCTGCCATTTGAAGTTGTTTATTATATCTTTTATAATTTTGTTCCTCCATTACTTTATTGCTTTATAGTCTCATTTATTATATATATTTATTTAAATTTTAATGGTTGTATTAGGACTTATAATTAGCATCTACACTTACAACAATCTATTTTTGGTTAACACAAACTTCATTTCAATATTTTACAGAAAGTTGGCTTCAATACAGTATCATCTTTCCCTCCTCTTCTGTGCTATTATTGTGATACAAATAACAACATCAAAAGTTGTAGAATTCTTATTCCTTTTCTTTTTATATTAGCATACGTTAATTGTACAAAAGGATTTTATTGAGATATTTAATGCATGTATATAGTGGACTTTAATCAAATTCCCTTCCTCCATATTATTCTTTCTGTTGTGACTAGTTTTCTCATATTTTATCTGTGGATGTTTTAATTTCTCATGTGTTTAAATGATACTTTTTCTGAATATGTATTTTTGGGTGGATTGCTTTTTGTTTCTGCATATTCATTATGTCCTCATTGCTTTTATTCTTAAGGATTTCTTAGTCTGGCACCGATAATCAAAGCTGCTCCGGAGGCTGAGATCTGAGAACCACAGTTTGAAGCTAGGAAAGTCCAGGAGTCAGGTAGGAAAGTGGAGGAGTCAGTAAACTTCAGTTAACCACTAAACAAACAAACAAAACAAAACAAAGTAATAATAATACAAAGCCAGAAGTGAAGCTATAGCTCAAATGGTAGAGGGCCAGTCTTGAGCAAAAAGGCTAAGGGATAATATCCAGGACCTAAGTTTAAGCCCCAGAACCTGTATAAAAAATAAAAAAAATATTTCTTACTGTTGGAAACCAACTGTTAATGTAATTGAGGTTCCCTTATTTGTGATAAACCATTTTTTTCTTATTTCAAGATTGTCTTTGTATTACAACAGTTTGGCTATGATATTTGCACATTTGAATCTTCTCCATTTTGTTGTGTTCAGAGCTTAATGTGGTTGTCAAGTATATAAATTATTTTTCATTAAATTTTGGAAGTTTGCATCTGTTATTTTTTTCAAGTTTTTATTTGTTTGCCTACTTCTTTTTGTCATCCCTTCTGACACTCCCATATAGGTATATTGGCTTTTTATTAAACTACAGGTCTCTGAAGCTCTGTTCATGTTTTCTGATTTTGTTTTATTCTTTTTTTTCTCTTTTTAAAACTGCATACAGGGCTGGGAAGGTGGCTCAGTGGTAGAGTGCTTGCCTTGCATGCTTCGAGGCCCTGGGTTCGATTCCTCAGCACCACATAAGCAAAAAGAAAAAAGTGGCGCTGTGGCTCAAGTGGTAGAGTGCTAGCCTTGAGCTGAAG
>NW_012267220.1:31673656-31772852 GCF_000151885.1 Dipodomys ordii | reverse complement strand
TTCTTCTTCTTCTTCTTCTTCTTCTTCTTCTTCTTCTTCTTCTTCTTCTTCTTCTTCTTCTTCTTCTTCTTCTTCTTCTTCCTTTCCTCCTCCCTCCATGTATGTGTGTGTGTGTGTGTGTGTGTGTGTGTGTGTGTGTGTATGTGCATGTGCACATCTGAACTTAGGGCCTGGGCATTATCACCTAGCTTTTTGCTCAAGGTTTGTATTCTATCACTTGACCTCCACTTCTGGATTTTTGTTGCTTAATTGGAGATAGAGTCTTTTGGATTTGTCTGCCAGTCTGGCTTCAAACTGCAATCCTTCCAGAGTAGCTAGAATCATAGGCATAAGCCTGTAATGTTGAATGTTGCATACTTTCAACTACAGAATTTCTAACTCTGCTTCATCTTCTTCCTTTTTCCCTGCTCTTACATTCTTCCTCTTCTTTCTTCATTATCTTCTTTATTTTCTTCCCCCTTATCCCTTTTCTATTTTCCTTTAATTTTAATTTCTAATTTTCCTATTGGCTAAAATAGTGTCAAATTTAAATTCTTTTGATTTAGTCTTCTGAACATATGTATCTAAGTGTATTTTAAATCTTTGGTAATCACCTTCAGAGACCCTCCCTAAAATAATTTTTACCTGTCCATGGGGCATAGCACTATGTTTTAAAAAAATATTTTATCAGTTATTTTCCTCATAAATGGAGGCATTTCTGGAAGCCAGATCTTACTCCTTCAAGAACTCGTTTTGTTGCTGAGTTTGTTTTTGCTATTATTTGTTTAATAATATTCCTAGTCTAGTTCTCTAAAGCATATTTTCTTTACTGTAGGAGACACTAAAATTTCTGATAATGATAGATTGCAGATTGCCTTCATCTTTTGCTGAGGAAGACTATATTGGGAGAGGCAGAGAAAGCTTTAAATGTTCAGTCAGCTTACAACTCTTCTTTGGCTTTAGCTTTCTTTTGGAAATGAGAATCCTTGAGGTGTTCCAAACCCAGTTCCCAAAAGAACCTCTGGTGGTTGCAGAGCAGAACCAGCCCATGCATTGCCACATTTCTTTTTCTTTCTTCTTTTTTTTTTGGTCCGGTCGTGGGGCCTGAACTCTGGGCCTGGGCGCTGTCCCTCACCTCTTCAGCTCAAGGCTAGCGCTCTACCACTTGAGCCACAGCGCCACTTTCGGCTTTTTTCTTTTTGCTAATGTGGTGCTGAGGAATCGAACCCAGGGCCTCGAGCATGCAAGGTAAGTGCTCTACCACTGAGCCACCTTCCCAGCCCCTACATTGCCACATTTCTATTACCCATAAAGAGCAATTAGGAAGGAGATGAAAATAGATCAATGTACAATACTCAAATTTCTCTTATTCTGATCATCTTTCCATCTAGGTCATCCAATTTTGTTCTTTATATTATGTCCTTCAAGGATTAAAAAATGGATTAAAAATGGATTTAAAAAATAGCATTTAGCAAAGCAGCATTTTGACAGCGAGTGGTGAATAAGTCCTGGGATTTTTTTTTTCCGTGCTCAGGACTGCTTTTGGAAATAGGTGGGTCAGTAAATTCTCTAAGAATTACAGTTTTAAAACTCATGATATTCAAGCTGGTGGCTCACACTGTAATTCTAACCATTTGGGAGCCTGAGATCTGAGGATCATGGCTTGAAGCCAGCCTGGACAAAAATTTCTATGCGATTCATCTCCAGTTAACCACCAAAATCCAGTGGAGCTGCGGCTCAAGTGGTAGAGCTCTAGCCTTGAGCAAAAAAGCTCAGGAACAGTGCCCAGGCCCTGAGTTTAAGACTCAGGATCAGTACACATGTACACGTACCAACTCCCCCCTTGCCCCAAACACACACATACCCATACACACAAACCCCCCAAATTAATACTTACATAATATTTTACAAATTCTTTCATAGTCATGACCTCATCCAATTGCTCAGCAACTTGCGAATTTAGATGTGGAAACCTTGACTTCTGGGCCGCTCCTCAAGGTCACTCAGATGGATTCTGACACATAGTAGAGGCAGCTCATAGGTTTCTGCCCTGGGCTCATGACTCTTTCTATTACATGATTGACTGAAATTCAAGTCAATCAATTTATGTACCATCAGGAAAACTGCTAAAACATTGGTGAGGAGCAGGTGAATCAAATAGTGACAACGAAGCATTTGGCTCCATCCATCTACAGTTTGCAGAGTTTCAATGATAGGTGCTACAGAAAGATCCACTTTTCTTGGACTTCTCTACTGGTTTCTCCTCTAGCTTCTAGTTATTTCTCATCTCTCACCTCTTGGCTTTCTTCTTTCTCTCATTAAACTTCTTTCAACAGAGAGTGCTACTTTCAGGGTAGCTGTTAAGATTTGAAATCACCTCTTGTGTGGAATTTCCTCTTGGGTTAAGTCCCATAGGATGGGCTCTTCTTTGTTAGGTGCTTTCATATTTGGAATCCCCCGAGGTGATGCTCCAATGCAACTCTGCTCTTGAACTTGGTAAGGAGGGTGCTTGGACAATTCAGTCCTACCAGAAACACTTGTTCCTCTTCGGTTCCTTCATATTCTTGCTCCTATTCCAGTGAGCAGTAATCAAAAGCTTTGCAGATCTCTGGCCTTCTAGAGTTTGAAGTAGTTGTTTTCTTTTTCTGATGATGGCTTGCCTTTTCAGAGATGATTTAGCAAAGCCCAAGTGGGAAGTCTGTAATTTGTGTCTATGGGGAGGAGGTGCTGATTCTTCCCTGGCTGTGCCCTGTCCCTGAGTTTGCTTTCTCCCTCACAGAACAAATTGTCAGAGTAAGTTCTTGGCCTCTTTATTTCTGTGATGTTGTTCACATTTGAACCTCTTAGAATCTTACCCAATTTGAGCTTCTGAGTCTGTGGGATTCTTAGAGGACAAAAAGCAGTCAGCAAATGATTTCTGGATGAATCAATGATTTAAACTCTTAAACAGAAAGGTACATAGACCATGCTGCTTGTCAATACCATTGAATAAATGTTTCTGTTTGTGGTAGTGGGCAAGAAAAACTGAGAGGAGAGGGAGGATGCTTTCCTTTATGCAGCCACCTAACAGAGATGGAGGAAGACCAGCTTAGAACCCAGATAGGACTGTATGTCTGGAAGGGTATCAGCCTGAAATACTTCTTGGGAACATCCAGAAGCCAGAAATGTCAATTTTCAGCCAGTCTTGTGTTTACTCTTAGTGCTTTTGTTTCCCCAGGTAGCTCCACTCAAGTTCCAGGTACTATATATTTCTACCAGGAAGTCCTTGAGATCTCAATTAAAAGGTACTTTGTGAAAGCTGAGGCTCATAGATAGATAAAGAAAGGCTCCATATGTACATCTTCCCTGGAAGGTGTTGCTACATTTCATGTAGCAACAGAACTCTTAGAAAGGTGTCCATAGGAGTCCCATGGAACTGAAGAAATAATTCTCTTAACACTCAACTTCATTGACTGAGCCTGAAGAATTAGAGAGAAAGAGCTTTCCTAACTCTTCTCAAGTCACCCTAGGCACTTATTTCTGAGTCACTGTTCCTGGGGCACACCTTCTGTCAATGTAAGAATCACAACATGTTCTGCAGCTCTGCCTCTCCAGCTTCTCCGGTCTTTTTTCATGCTCATGTTTCTACTCCTATTCCATCTCCAATCCGGACTGACACTCATTCTGGGGACAGAGGGCACTTGATGCTGCTGCCATTGATTGGCTCCTGTCACTCCTTGTCAACTGGTGTCACCCTCATTTTTGTTTCCTCTTCACAGTCCATTAACAGTAGCCATCAGAATCCTGGGAGGTTTACCTGCAGCGCTTGGCCCTTGGCCCCAGGTATCACGTCGCAAGAGAGAGACTCTTGATGAAAAAGAATGAGTAAATCTTAGGCTGGCAAGCCCCCTGTCACCTTTTGAGGAGATGATTCTTGAAAGGGTGGAAAATCCTGAGATGTTTTATACATATATATTTTTAAGTTAATTCTGCAGACTGCTGTGTTGGTGACATTTCCTTCAAACTGCAATAACTAACCTGTCACAGCCCTACAAATGCTGACAATACAGCACCATGTGGGGTTGACTTAATAAACCTCATTTACATTCATTTTGATTCACTCAGGCGTTGAAAAACATTTCACAGAAAAACTAGGAACCTCTCCAAGACGACATGATGTTTGCTGATACGATATGAGCAGACTTAATAGGCAGCGTATATGAAAACATGAACTTCTTAGGTGATTAGCAAGCTCAGTATTTTATTCTTTAAGAATATAAAAATTATTCCTTTGGATGTTGGGCTTCTAATCTGTGAAATGTGTCAACATTTATGGAGTCTTTCTATTGAATAGGTGGGTAAGAGCAATAATTAACCCTCTCCTTTTGAGCTTTGAATGAATTTTTAACCTGCATATATCTCAAATGTTTTTGTGTTTAGTGGATATTTTAATTATACCTGTTTAACTACATTATTCAGTTTTTGTTGCAATAGGACTGCACACCAAACATCCCTTAAAACTCAGTGGCTTGTAATTATAAGCACTTGTCTTGTGTTTACTGATCTCTGTGGTTCTGCTGGGCTTGGAAAGATCAGTTGCATGTAGCTGTAGGCTGTGAGATTTAGAACTGGTCTACATGCCTTCTCATTCTTCTTGGATTTCTAGCCTCCTTCGATTACATATTCCTCTGCAAGTGGGTGATGGAAGCACACACAGAGAAAGCTTCTACTCATCTCACATTTCTTTGCATTCATTGGCCAAGAGCAATGACAATGGGCAAATGGATATAGACTCCCTCTACTCTACTGGAAAGGACTTGCAGGTTACACAAAAGAGAGAAGGAGCAAAAAACTGGTAATACCCACCATCCCATCTCATAGAACCATTTTGAGAACAGGAGGCAATGTGTATGAGAGCTCTATAAATCATGAAGTGTTATGCAGATGTTAGGTGTTGTGTGGTAATTCTACATAGGTTGTGATCTCCAGAAATGCCTACTTAAGGTCTCTGCTACTTAGTTACTAGTAACTCTGGTCTAAGACATTGTTGTCTAATTCAGCCTTCTTTTCCCTCATGGCCATGTCATACCAGCACTATGAATCTGGTCAGAGATGATCCCTTACCTGACTACTTTTATGGTCTTCTTAGCTTTAGCCCCTTCCTAACTTGTCCTTTAAGCCATAGCCTCCTTGTTCATCCCATTCTAAACACCACCCTTAGATTCATGTTCCTGTTGTGTAGCTTTTGCCATGTCCCTCCTTTGCCTCAGGTTGGATTTCATAGATGCTAAGACCCAGACATGGACTTCATACAAATGATTTATCCAGTGAATACTCTCGGGAGACACCTGTTAGGGAATAAGGAAAGGAGGATAGCACCGGAGAAGCTAGACACAGATACAGTTTCAGGGAGAATCTAGCCTCTCCCTGATTGCACAGGGAACTCAGGAGCATAAATTGCACCAGAGAGGTTCCTTTATCCAGAGGCAGGAAGACAGGCTGTTTATTTCTTTGTGACCAGTCTCTGGCTACTGGCCATGCTAACCAGAAATACAGGAGAGCCTCTGAAGCAGAAGTCTGGGGTGAGCCATGGGTCATGTTATGTACATCACTTGGATCCTTGTGAGACCCCAGCCTCAACTACCAACCCTCCTATCAGGTGCTCACTAGCTCTCATTATCCTCAAACAGTTTCTCCAAGAAGTTCAGAAAAAGAATGCAGAAAACAGAGAGACATTGTCAAAGATATAATACAAGAGAGAGTCACAGGATAGAAGCATGTATTTTGCCGAGTATAAGAGTCTAGCAAGTGTTCAACTCTGTCTAATGATTGAATTTCAAACCACTGGGAGTGAAGAAAAGTTCCTATGTTAGAGAGGTTATATGTGAAAGGTTTAGAAGTCAGAAGTTTTGGCAATAGAAATAAAAGAAGTTTTAACAACTCTGAACTTAAATACCCAACACAATGATCAACTCAGAGGCATTCAAGTTCTAAACACTAAACAATCAAACAAATAAATACATGAACAAATGAAAAATCCAGTTGCCCTGAAACCTTCTAAATAGATGCAGTTTATACATGGGGAAAAGTGGAATCTAGGAGGCTGGGGCCCTCCAAAGTATCAGCAAAGAGAATACAAAGAACAATATCACAATCACCTGCTGAAGACTGCTCTGGGTATGTGTGGAAGAGATCCACTTGTTTCAGAGAAAGAAAACACCAGAAAGAAAGGACCGGACCAAGCAATTCCTGGATCCCCACAGAGATCAGCAAAATTTGTTCCTTCAGTTACATTTAATATCCATTTTGTTGTTATTCAACTTTCTAGGAAAATTCTTTGCATTTACTTCTACATTCTAGTTAATTTTCTAATGTATAATTATTTTTTAAACATTTATAAGGTCTCTTTATTATACTTGGAATATTCCTTATTATTTGTCTTTTCTGTGTCTGTCTTAATTAAACCTGTCTGGTTTGTGATCTTTCCAAACAACACTCCTTAGGCTTGTTAATTTTCTCTGTCTTGCGTTTTTGCTTATGTGGCAGTTTCGACTTTATTGCCTCTCAGCTCCAAGCCCACATTTGCCCTACCAACTTGCATTAGATACAGCCCCAGTGGGCAGCTTCATCAGTAGAGGATGCTGAAGGATACACAGGAGCAAAGAGCTTCTCTTCTGGGTTCTAATGAGGCTTCCTCTCTGCTAACTTTGGTGCAGCCTGCTGTTAGGCAGGGTAATCAGTGGAGCTTGCCTGCAGTAGGTTTTGGCAGCATGATCATGCACTTCCCTGTGCTTCCATAGATGGTCCAGCTGCCTTCAAAGTGATGACTTCAGCACAGCCACCAGAGGATGGGAAGTGACATTCCAGGGGGAAAGTTCTTGCCTGCCAAACTTGGCCCATTGATAGATATCCTGCATGACAGTTCTGTCCTGCCACTTCCCCGATCACTAGTTTTAACCCAGTAACTGAAGAGCAACTCTAGCACAGGGCACTCAGCAAACTTCTCCACAGCCTTCCAACAAACAATATAATCACAATCTCTTCAACAAGATTTTTATTTTGCATGCAAGAACTTCAATGAGAACTAAAGAATGGGTTAGTTCTCAGAGTGAAATAGATGGGAAGCCAAGAAAAGTTTTTCTCCAGAAAAATTTGGCAAAAGTCACATGAGACACCAATTTCCAGGTTGTCAATGCCCAGATCTAGAGCCTCTTAATTGAAGGGGTCACTAGATTTTCTCCAGGGAAGGTCTACTTTTGATCTTCTTTCAAATGGATCTAGAGTTTTTGGATAGAGTACTTGGGAAAAAGGAAATATTACAGAATGTTTGGAGATTACTAGACCCTGGTTATGGTCTGACACTGACCCTTGGGAACCTACATGTGTGTATAACTCACCTGGTCAAGGGGAACCTTGGCAATCATCCTTGTTCATGGAACCTTTTTTTTGGTGTCTGATTTCCAGAGCCTAATTCATCCATAGCCCTACCCAATATTTAATTCCCTCAGATCTTGGATGTATGTATTGTTGCAGTCCACGTACTTGCAAACTGGAAGTACTTTCACATTGGTTTTAGGATCCACAGGATAAATTCCATCATGGTTGGAAGGACTAAATGAACCCTCTGGAATTTCTCCTCCTCTTAAGGTAATAAATAAGAGACAATAATATATTTGGAGGACATTTTTAAAAAGATTTATGCCAAATACCAAAACACAGAATGAAGCAATAGCTATCACATTCCTAGACAATTCACCTGTTTGGACCATGCAGCAGTTGGATGGGTTTTGGAAAATGAATGGATTCAGGTGGTGGGCCAATGCAGCTGTTTCAATCCTAGAGCAGATTAGCTCAACTTCTGGCATTGGGTAGGTCATTACTGACATGGACAGTGCTTTTTCTCTCCATACCAATTTGAAAGACTCACCACTGGCAATTTGCTTTTACCTGACCATGCCAATGATATACCTTCACGGTGCTGCTAATTATTTCTGCCCCATCATGCAGTCTTTGGAGCTCTCGATCATCTTCACATTCCATAAAGCATCACAAAGCCCTCTTCATTGAAGACATTAGGCTGTATATAGGGTCAGATGATTTAGACAGCTATTGGGGGGGGAGGGTCACATTTACTAGTCTGAATTCTTCTTTGAGTTCTAGGTTGGTTTCATGCTTGCTAACTTGGCCTGCCAGAGGGGGACCAGAGATGATTACACAAATCTAAAGAAGGTCTCTGGAGTTCAACGGGCTGACATGCCACGCTTTCTAACAAGGTTAGGATCTCAGCTTGGGATCCCAGCTTGTGGCTTTCTTGGGTATTCTCTTCTAGACCTTGGGCATTCTTTAGCATTTTCTTTCTTTTTATTGCCTCCATACCATTTAATTTCTTACCAATAGTTCACAATTATTTAAATTAAGCAATACTTTTCTAGATTATTAGAGTGTTTGCATCTCTGGACTGGACTATGACTAATGAATTTGTTTTTGTTATTTCCTTTCTTGTCTTTTTTGATTTAATCTATTCCTTATTTCTATCTTATGTTAAATCCTTAGCCTATTTAGTTTTTATTTTTCTCATTTAAGATAAATTTGTTTAAACTTATAAATCTCCTTCTAAATACTACTAGTTTTCCACTGCAAATGATAACATGTCACTTCCTTATTGTTTAGCTCTAAATATGTATTTTTTCTTCTTCCTTTTGTTTGATGGGGGCAATACCAGGGGTTGAAGTAAGGGCTTCACACTTTTTTACTTTTGACTGGCACTTTAGCACAACTCTAGTACAGCTTTTTTACTGGTTAATTGGGCATAAGAGTCTCACAGACTTTTCTGCCAAGGCTTGCTTTAAACCACAATCCTGAGTAGCTATGATTACAGCTACCACTATCTAACAAGATTTCTTATTTTATTCATCATTTGAATTTTTATATCAATTGTTTACTGATACGCTATTTAGTTTCCTAACATATGGAATTTGAAAACAGATTGCTTGTTATTGATATAAAGTTTTACTGAGTTATAATTACAGAACTTGGTTTGTATGATATAGAATTTGAGTGTTTCATAAAAATTTGTTAGGGCTCCTTAATGACCCAATATATCATTTCAATTTATAGATGTTCTGTGAGTGTTCAAAATGACACAGTTTGTGTATTTATTTTGTGTAGGGTTCTGTAGTTATGATTGTTATTGCTATCTTGGGAATCTACATTTTCTTTCTTTCTTTTTTTTAAATGCCAATCCTGGGGCTTGAACTTGGGTCCTGGGCGCTGTCCCTGAACTTCTTTTGCTCAAGGCTAGCACTCTACCATTTGAGCCACAGCATCACTTCTGGCTTTTTTGTGTATGTGGTACTGAGCAATGAAACCAAGGGCGTCAAGCATGCTAGGCAAGCACTCTACCACTGAGCCACCTTCCTAGCCCGGAATCAACATTTTCATTCAGGTCTTTATCCCTTTGAGCTATCTGGTGTATGGGATGTGACTATTGAAATCTTCAAGTATAATTGCTGATTTATCCCTTTCCCTACTTTCTGTGCTGCAGTGATGACAGGTAGGTACCATCACACTCAGCTATCATTTGAGATGGATCTCATTAACGTTTTGCCTATTCTGGCCTTGATTTGCAATCCTTTTGATTGATTTCTGTCTTTTCACTGGATAGAATTCCAGGCTAGAGTCACTGTGGTTAGCCATTTTCAACTTTTCTATTCTATTTGTTCTGAGTATGTTTCTTATAGAGATTATATTGCTGGATCCATTTTAAAATCCAGCTTGAATGTCTTATCCTTTAATTAGTGAGTTTAACCCATTTACATGTTCAACAATGACTGTTAAGACTTACCATGTCTCATTGCACATCTTCCGTTTGCTGTTTGAATACCTTTATCCCCTCTTCTGCATTCCACTTTCATATTTCTTTAATGCTAGTAAATTTCTCTTTGTTAGTTTTATCAAAAAATATAGCATATATTAGATATAAATAGATAGAAACCATATAGATACAGTTTGAATATAATAGAAGGCTTCATCCAGATATTTGTGGCTTTAGCCACACAGTAGAATTCCAGTGACTTATCACAAGTACCCTGAGTTGATGTTCTTCATCTCTCTCTTGCCTTCCACCTAGCTATGAGCACTATCTTGAATTTGGTTTGAATTAGTTCTTGCTTTTATAGTTTTTACTACCTAATATATATCCCCCAGCAACACATTATTTAGTTTTCCTTGATTTTGACCTTGATACAAATGGAATGATACTATATTATTTCCTTTAAAATATGTGCTTAGCGTAATATGTTGTTGAGATCTATCCATGTTAATAGCTGAATCTGAACTTAAATTCTCTTTATTGTTATATACTCCATTATATGAATATGCCACCATTTATTTGTTAATTGCACCACTGATGGACATTTGGATTTTCCCCAGGTTTTCCTATGAAGGATAATGCTGCCATATGCATGCTTTTATGCATCTCCTGGTGTGCACACATCTAGTGGTGGGATTGCTAGGATGTAGATCATGTGCACATTTAACTAGATAATAGAATGTTTCAGGCTGAAATGTTTTCCTCAGCAACTGAACAGGTTTATACCTCACCAGAAGCAGTTTTAGGTTTGGTCTATGTCTTTATTACTACTTCAACTTGTTTCCCTTTTTGTATTCTATCTTCTTAATATGATCTGTAGTTCTTAGCCACTTCTTTTAGACATGTTTCTTGGCTTTATTATTTTTATTATTACCATTATTTTATTTGCAATCCTGGAGTGTGAACTCAGAGCCTTGTGCTTACCAGAAGTACTCTGCCACTTGAGCCATGACTCTTGCCCTTTTTGCTTTTGTTGTTTTTCACAATTGTGCCCATGCCAGAAACCACAATCCTATTCATGATTCCCAAGAAACTGGGATAACAGGCATGTATTACCAGCTCAGATTTTTATTGTTTGAATTGGGGGCTTGAGACCTTTATTCCCTAGCAGCCTTGAACCTCACTTCTTATTATTTTTATCTTCTGACTAGCTAGGATTATAGGCATGAACCACTGTGGTTGGCTTAATCTACCCTTATGTTTAGTGCTGCCCTGCACACCTGCTACTACAGGGATTCTTGGTGCTTCTGATTCTTAGGCCTTTGGTACTGCATTGTGAAGAATCTGGTTCTTGAAGCTTCTCTTGCTGCCAGTGTAGAGTCTAGCTTTCTCTTATTTGTGATTTCATTCATCATTTACCATTTACTTCCTAGCTTTCAAATTTTTGTTGATATTTCCTATCAGCTCCAACTTCTTCTGTAGTTCTCTGGATGACTTGCTGATTTTTTTTTGTCATTTTAATGTTATTAGTCAGAAGAAAACAAAACAGCTATCTTCAATCAGCTATTCCACTACCCTACTTTTAAGCCATCATCATCTCTCCTCTAGCAATAAATATCATTTGAAACAATGAATGAATAAACTTTGACATGCAGTGAGGCTCATGGTCATGAAGAATGAAGCATAATCTTGCTTTGTCTCATTGAAATGCATCTCCCTCGTGTCATTCCTGGAACATCTCCTACAGCTTTGGACATAGATGCTGAATTATCGCTTTAAGCAACTTTCAGGCTTTAATTAAAGTACAGGGTCTGACTGGTGGGATTTGAGATAAATTTCACTGTCTCACAGGCAAGATAAGACGTGGCTTTGAATTAAGGCAATGAGACAATTCTTAAAGATGTAGCTTATGAGGTCATGAGAGAGCTCCATTCTAAAAAGAAAGAAATCAGATACCAATGGGTGGCATGTTAATTGTCTTCTGTGTGTGGCTGTCCCCACTTAAGAGGCCAGAAGACTTAATAGCAGAGTTTTGCTCATAGATGACCAGGCTTTAAACTGATTTGGGTAATCTTTTCAAATATTTCTTTACTTAAAAGAAGACTATAACCTATTTTGGTTAATAACCTATAATCTATTTTGGCTATTAACCTGTGACCTATTCTGGTTATTCTATAACCACAACTACCTGTCAAATCTGGAACTAAGAAACAAATCTAGGAATAGTTGACAATATTCTGAGGTCTGGTGATCCACACCTATAATACTAGCTACTTGGAGGCTGAGATAAAGAGGATGGAGACTCTATGGCGATCTTGGAAAAAGTTCATGAGACTCCATCTCAATTGAATGAAGCTGGGTATAGTGGCAGGTCCCTGTCATGTTTGTTATTCCAGGAAGACAAAAATAGGCGGATTGTGGTCCAGGGTGTATCTGGGGGAGACAGTGAAACCTGATCTCAAAGACCATTAAAACAAAAAAGGCTGGAAACATAGCTCAATGGTTGACCACCTGCTTGGCAAATGTGAAGGCCTGAATTCAAACCCATGTACCACATACACACATAAAAACACTTGTGAACACTGGGTGTTTCCATGCAAATCAATTGCCTGCAAATGGAGTAATTAGGTTTGCATTGAGTCAGTTCATGACTGAAACTGTTAAAATGAACAATCTTCTAAAATGTAGAAGTAGTCAAAATTCAGAGGCACAGAATGGATAAAACAATTATCATCCTAATTTCCATTTGTCCTATCATATAGTCTATTGCTTCAATACATTGCATTAATTTGCTAGGTTGAAATAAAAATACCCTAGTTGGGTGACTGACAATTTCATAGTTAGGCAGACAACCCAGGTGTCAATAAGTATGACCCCCCGCCCCCCCATTGGTTAGTTGGTACTGGGGCTTGAATTGAGGACCTTCAGCTATCTCTTTGCATTTTTACTCAAGGCTAGGGCTCTACCATTTAAGCCACACCTCCACTTCCAGTTGCTTTGCTGTTTAACTGAAAATAGACTCTCAGATTGTCTACTAGGGCTTGCTTTGAACTGTGCTCCATAGATCTCAGCCTCTTTAGCATCTAGGATCATAGATGTAAACCACCACTGCTTGGCATGACTTGTGATGTCTTTCTTCTTGGGTTGTAGACAGTTAATCTCTTTGTGTCCTTATGTGGCCCTTTCCCTGTGTGCATGTTTTCCCTGTTTCTCTTTGTGTCCACAGTGCCTCTTTGAGGGACATTAGCCAGAACGTGAAAGTTCACCCCAATAACCTCCTTTTAACTTAATTGCCTCTTCAAGGACCTCTCTATGAATGCAGTCACATTCTGAAGTCGCCAGGACACGGGTATGTGGAAATGGAATTTAGTCCATAAGACATGTCCTTTTTCTGTGAAGTATTCTTACAGGCCTCCTTAAAGGGTCCCTAGTTCCTTCTCCATGAGAATTAACCTGGACAGTAAACTGAGTTGGGGAATAGCTGGACTACTGTCTTTGACCACTTAATACTTGGAGCCAGAGACAGCTATTGAATTGTTTTTTTGCTATGCATCAAAGCCCATTTCTAAATCATTCCCCTCATTTTGCTTCTGTGAGCCAATTTCTTTGAAAAACACTGCATCTTTGAAGCATTTTCTTTTCTTCTTTTGATGCAGAGACCTGGAAGGATGCTGTGTGGTTTTATTATGGCTGTTGATTTTTTGTTGTTGTTTATTTCTTGAGATCTTTTCAGTCAAACACTTGAGTGGCTCACTCTGGTTGCTCACCTTTCTCTCCCTATCTCTCCCTACTTGCTCCACCTTCTCTCAAGAAAACCTAAGAAAATTGACAAGCAACAGGACAAGGGAAATTGAGCTATATTATTTCTCCTTCGGGAGCCTCACTTTGCTGCCTTTATCTGAAAGCTATCATTTTCTACATCTCTTGGCAAGAGTTCTTATCGACCAGTGACCCCTAAATGCCTATGCTGATCAATAGCTCTGGTATCTTATTGACATGCTCATTGACAGCTCTTACCGTGCACAGGAACCTGGACTGGCAGCCAATTGCAATCTGTTCAGGCTGCTTGAGAGGCAGGGAAGGACCGGGGCTGATATTGACACTGCAAATGGAGATGGTTTACTTAGCACTCAGTGAAGATGCATTTGTTAAGGAGAGCGATAGATCTCATTACTATTTAAGGGCAGAGGCTCTGCTAGCAACCCATGGGGTTTGCTTCTTTCAAGCCTTTCCACTTTGAGAGCCTGGCAAAACAAACTCTGAGTGATCTACTCCCTTCTCACTTTTTACAAAAAAAAAAAAAAGGACCAACAGGAGGAGCTGAAAGCAAGCAAGGACTAGACACAGAACTGGACAATGAGAGGCTGTGGTGAATGGTCTTTTGGCCCTTGGCTAGGCAGGACCTTCTTTCTTAGACATGGTGAGGTGACTGTTTAGCTTTCTGAGAGGGTGTGGCCTTCTGTGCTTCCACTAAGCAAGGGGAAAATCAAGCCTCAGAGGACCTCCAGGAGACAGAGATTTCAGGATTCATGCATCACTGATTTCTGTTCAGTGCAGGCATCCCCACATAACTTCCCCTGATGTGTCTACCTTGCATTTCTTAAGTTTCCTTCAATGACACAGAGCTCAGAGTCTCATCATGTGGTAACTTCAATCGATAGAAAGACCTTCTCTGGGGCTGAAATCTACCAATAGCTTCTGCTGATTCTTAGCTCAGTTTTCTGTAGCCTGTACATGTACTGAAGGCACCAGCTTGGCATTTAGCATTCTTCATTCCTTTCTCTGTTCACAGCTTCTGAAAGATGCCAACAAGGCTTCCTTGAACCTCCACCCACCACTCTGCATTTTACAGATGGGAATGCTACAGTGTAGGAAGTTTGGGAATTTGCTCAAGGATACAGAATGGAGAGTGCGTGTGCCTGGATTCCCTTTTTTTCTATAACACTGTCTTATCTTCTGTCCTGTCTAACTATCTTTCTCTTACTAATGGTAAGAGAATATACCTGTATTGTACTGCTACCACTCTGATTGCCGAAAAGTGTTCTTTCCCCCTTAACTTGCCTTTAGATCTCAGCGCTTTGACTTGAGAGTCAGAAAAACTTTTGGGACTTCAATTCTCCTTTCTCCCCAGACAACACTGCCATTCCCTACCAAGCTTGCTGCAACTGTTCTGTGACTAGGCTCCACTGATACTCTGCCAGTCTGAATTTCCTGGCTGCAAGACCAGGTAGGTGTAGCCCCACCCTGCCTTCCAGTTTGTGGAGCAGGCTAGGAAGCAGTGTGCAGACGGTAGCTGGAGAGTAGGTCACAGGAGTGGAACTACATCACTTTCTTTTGGATGATAGACTAAAAGAAGGATAGAAATATGTTGGAGCTCAGCCAAGGTTTCTACCCAGCCATGGGAGGTGAAGGCTAACAATCATGTGAGGGGTTAGATAACAATATGGTGTGGAAGGCATTTAGGAATCAGTCAGGATACATAAAGGAATGGGGCCTGCAGGAGAGAGCTAAGAGTAGAGGTCAGCTGTGTGGGTGGAGGTCTAATATCACCTGCTTTTGTGGATATTGGTGTCTTTGAAAGTAAGGGTGGGGTAGGAAAGCCCAAGATATTTTTGGTTTCTAGGGAGAAGAGGACCATGGAGAGTCCTGGCTACGCAGAGGATTTTGAAAGGAGCTTCCACAAAGCTGGCTTTTCGTTCACCTCATTGGAACAATTGGGAGGTAGAGAGTGGGACCAGAAATAGTGAGCCCAAGTGGTCAAGAAGCAGATTTTTGAGATTAAATTACTCCTGGGTGAGTTCTCTGACAAGCTGACTGTGAATAGGCTGTGGGGGACCATGTTTATCCAGAGTTAGCAAGACTACACTTAAATACTGGTTCTGAGCATGTGGTAATATTGGTGATTGTTTTCTAAAGTAACTGTAAGTGAAAGATGACAATGGCCACAATTGACTTCAGTGCATTTTACAAAGCCATGAAGAAGCTGGACAAGGTCAACACCATGTTCCTCAATGTCTGTAAACATTCCAACACCTAACTGAATCCCTAACTTCTGCCTTGCTGTCCTGAGCCCCCTCAGCTTGCTATCAGACTATACAACTGCAGAGTTGGAGGAAGTCAGCCTGCTCAATTCTTCATAGTGTTCAACAGAAAGTCAATGTTCTTCACCATGACCTTCACAGTTCAATGTGGCCTAGCGTGCATCCTGCCTCATGTCTTACTTTGCCAGGGTGTGAACATGCCAAGTACTCCCAAACCTTTGTACATTTCTTCCTGCTATTTTTCTCTTCATGACAAGATCTTCTTTCTGCTTTTGTACCTGCTACATTCCTACTCATTAACTGAGATACGCCCTGAAATTGCTTCTTTCTTTCATCATGACAAATTCTGCTTTTATGCTCAACTCTAGAGCATTGGATTCACCCTATTAAACATTGTGGTGAAATGTTTTTTGCATATCTTTGCTAATTCACGGTGTATAACGACTATAACTCCTCAGTCACTGTATCTCTGGGTGTTCCAACAGCATGCCTTACTTGGGTTTTCATTTCTTTCATTATTAGGAATTAAGAGGTAGGTATTTCTGAGGGCTAATAGACCATGGAGTATGGCCAGATAGCCCTGGAGTTTTGCTTGTAGGAGAGGAGGCTAGAGTTTGGAAAGGTCCGCATTCTTCTTGTCCAGGGATCCTTCCTAGACCATTTTCCCAGCTTACTTAATGCTCATGAGGTGGCCAGTAGGATGCGAGCAGGACTGATGGGTGCTTTACCTGGAGCACCTAGCCTATGTGAAGCAATCTCTCTTTTCCTGTCTTGAATGTGGAAGGCTCTCTCAGAACTTAGAATGCTGGTAGAACAGTGGTACTCAAGATGAAAGGCACAGGCCTCTGATGGGCCTTGTGTAGTAGCGTCTCCATCACCAGCTCCTAGCACTTTGTGTAATGTCTACTTTGCATTGGTCATTAGTTAGATGTGAGTTTAGAAAGCATACATCCTACCCTGTTATATACTGCCATTGCTGTGTAAGGAGAAGGAAAGCACAGGCAAGAGTGGATCCAGCCTAGGATGGATTGCAGTGGGCAGTGATGCTTGCTCTTCAATGGAAAGAGAACTAAAGCCTTTGAGGTTAATCATCTCTTTCAAACTTGTTTTGCACCTGAGAAACTTTTAATTTTCATTTATCATGTTAGTTAGTATCTTATCCCTGGAGGCACTTGAGTTTTACAATGACCACCTGAAAATGTGTCCTGTGAGTAGGTGGAGCCTCTGGAGGCTGAGAGGTAGGACACAAGAACCACCATGACCAAGTAGTTTTGATTCCTGGTCTGACTACACACTGGCCATCTCAATATTTCCTTAGTTACAAAATGGAGTCAATAATAGTCATTGCTTCATGTGTTAAAGTTAAAATATGCAGAATTATATGAGTTAATAAAAGTGGAGCATGCCACACTATACTTGAAGCAAGCCCTCAAAATGTTTAATAAGTTCATTATTGCTATTTTATAAAAATCAATGTTGCTGGCATGAACTGACCACATAGATTGGTTAGGTGTTAACTGTAAGGATGAAAGGCATGTTTGTCTTCCTTAGTCTGTGTAACAGGCATCTTAGTTTGAGAATAAACTTTATTCAGGGACATGTTTATCTACTATTGAGGCTTTTTTTTTTGTCTGTTGAGCTTTCAGTTGTTTTCTTATATGCTGTTGTTGAGAAATGTTTTTTGTTTTTCTCACGTTTTTTTTTCTTCTTTTATATTTGAGAAGTTGATAACCATGGACTCAAGTGTATGACTTTGTTTGTTCCTTATTTTTTACTTGATTAGACTTAGTCCCTTGTTCTGGCCTGTCAAGATTAGTTTTAATATTAAATCTGTCATCCAATGTACTTATTATCCATTTTGTTGTTTCATTATTTGAAAATCTGATAAGCTTCTCAGCTTTGTCTTGGTCTAAGAGATTGGAAAAATACTAAGAAGGAGAGAACTGAGGATAGAGGCCTAAAACACACCTTTAAAACGGTTAAAATATAGCCAAGTGCCAGTGTCTCACATCTGTAATCCTAGCTACTTGGAAGGCTGAGATCTAAGGATTGCAGTTGGAAACCAGCCCAGGAAGAAAAGTCCACAAGAGATTTTTTTTGATTGTTTTGTTTTTGTTTTTTGTCAGTCATAGGGGCTGAAATCTGGGCCCAGGCAGTGTTCCTCAGCTCCTCAGCTCAAGGCTAGCACCTTACCATTTGAGCCACAGCTCCACTTCCTGCTTTTTTTTCCTGCTTATGTGGTGCTGAGGTATTGAACCCAGGGCCTCATGCATGCAAGGCAAGCACTCTACCACTGAGCCAACTTCCCAGACCCCCACATGAGATTCTTATCTCCAATAAACTACTAAAAAAAGTCAAAAGTGACACTGTGGCTCACATGGTAGAGCACTATCCTTTAGCACAAAGATGCTCAGGGACAGCACCCAGACTTTGAGTTCAAGCCCCAGGACCAGCCAAAAATGAAAAAAAGGTTAAGGTGTCCCTGGCAGTATTAAGTAAAATCATTGTGGATGAAGCCATCTCAGTGTTTGTCATTCATTCACTTATTCACCCAAAGATAGTAAATATCTTAGTTTTTCTGGGCCTTATAATCTCTTTCATAACTATTAAGCTCTGTCACTGTTGTATGGAAGTAGCATGGACCATATGTAAATCAATAAACACAGCTGTGTTCCAAAAAAACCTTAATTTTAATAAAGAGGCTGAGAGTTGGATTTGGCTTCTGGGCTATAGTTTGCTGATCCCTGATCTAAGGTATTAATCATTACACTTGAAAAGTACTTAAGTGTTCAATAGCCATCATCTCTGGTTGAAAGAGTACTGGGAAAGAGGTAGGTGTGTTAGAGCCAAGATGACTCATTACTACTGCAAATGGAAAACTCTTGCTCCATCTATCCTGTTTACCCTCTTCATCAGAAAGAAGTTTAATGCCTATTGGCATCCAGGAGGAAAGAAAGATTCCAGGACACCCTAAGCCACAATTCTCCTCCTTGTAGCAGTCAACTTCTGGCAATGGAGGTGAGAACTCCATTTGGCTACTACAGCCTCTTGGGTGTTTGATTACAGAGCACCCCTGCTAGGAAGAAAGCCATTGCTTTGAGCAAGTGCTATATGCCTGTAAGGCCATGTCTTAAGGGTGGGAAATTGTGATATGCTCATTGAGGACTATTGTGATCCCCATTTCTGACTCTAGAATAGCCTTCTGTGATGAAAGAATTCTTCTTATTTCATTATTTCATTGTTGGACATCTTTTTCTAATAATATTGTTAATAGACTTACTCTCCTTTTAACAAACATTTAGATCTCTGACCAAATTCTCATATGCTAAAGGCTTAGTCCTTAGCTGGTGGCATTGCTGAAAGGTGATTGGATCATGAGGATGCTAACCTCATCAATGGATTAGTCCATTGGTAAGTTCATAGCTAAATGGAGTATTGGGAGGTAGCTTCTGGTTGGAGGACATGAGTCACTATGGAAATGTTTTTTAAGCATATAGCTCATCCCTGCCCTTTCTTCCTTATTACCTGCCTCCTAGTCACTATGAGGTGAGCAGCCTTGCTCTACCATACAAGCCCTTTCTACCATGATGCTCTTGCCTTATCCTAAGCCCATAGTGATGAGGCCAAGGAACCATGCACTGAAATCTCTGAAGCTGTAAGCCAGAACAAACATTTCCTCCTATAAGTTATTTTTCTCAAGTGTTTTGGTATAGGAATGGAAATCTAATTAACACACAAAATTTCACAGATACCTGTTTTTATCTGTGCTGTGTTTTGCAATAGGGGTATGGAGAACTAAATATGATCCCCTTTATAGGATAGTATTCTCCTCTGCCTGTCCATCTACCTGTGATTTAGGTTTGACAAGGAGGGAATGTGTGCATGTATGGGTGTGCGTGTGTGTATATCTGTGTGTGTTGGGGGTGGGGGTGGGGAAATGAGCAAATGCATGAAAGGGAATATTGAACTTCTAATGCATAGCAATTACTAAATGGTCCTGGCTTCAACGTGATGGGTCCCATTGGGATTTATTGCCGTATTAACAGTGGCTTTGCTATTGCATTACTTAATGAATAATATCTGAGCTAATAATCCACTAAAAAAGTCCAGCAAGAACAGCATAACTCCCTTTCACTATAATTATTATTTTTTTCCTAATGTGGTGGTTTTTATATAAATACTGATTATCTTTTTACTAGGTTCTTGTGTAGCAACTACTTGTCTAAAAAATGGGCCCCATTAAATTGCCATCAGTTGTAGCATACTGTATGTTAGTATTTTACTGATTTCTTCCCCCTGAATGGACTTGGATTTGCAATCTGTTTTAGGGCCCTGCAGGAGGTTCTGCCTACCTCTGTCCCCTCCCTACCCTACTTGCCCACCCATCTCCTCTCTGTCCCTCATTTCGCCCCTACCTGGAATTGATGGCATTTAGAGAAGCAGGAAGAAGGCCTCAGCTGTGCAAACACAGTGCTTCTGTTTATTTTGGTAGCCTCCGAAATATTTGTTGAGAGTTATTCGAGCAGAAAGGCTGAATGGAGATCATTGCAATGTGTCAAATTAAGGAGTGCTTAATGCCTGCCTAATCTCTTGGTAATTACTGTTGTGGCAGCGGAAGGCTTCAGAGCCTGGTAAGAAAGCTAATGATAGTGAGAGACATAAGGCTGCCCTGGCATCCGTGGCATCGCTGCTCAGCACAATTAGAGGCCCCACTTGATGAGAGAGAGGGAGTGTCTGTCACTCAAGATGGGGAGGATTGGCCTTTGGAAGGGAGGGGTCAGACAGGGGTGTCAGCCCAGGTCATTGGATAGGGAACTCCTTCAGCTGGGTGTTGCTTTCTTAATGGTGTACTAAAATGTGCCAGCCTTAGGTGTATGTGTGTGTGTGTGTGTGTGTGTGTGTGTGTGTATGTGTGTGTGTGTGTGTGTGTGTGTGTGTGTGTATGTATGTGTGTATGTGTATGCATGGTGGATAGGAAGGAATATGACCTCAGGGTGTGTGGAGAGAGCGAGAGAACAGAAAGATATCTTTCTAATTTTCCCATCTGAGTCTTTCTATATGTCATGTAATTTCTCCTTCTTGATTCTCATTTCTTTCCTTCTTTCCTTCTTTCTTTCCCTCTCTTTTCCTTCCTTTCTTCCTTTCTTTTCTTTCTGAATTTCCACCTTTTCTCTGTCTCTCATAATTTTGCCTGCTTTTTCCCCCCTAGTTTCCCTACTCTGTGTGTGTGTGTGTGTGTGTGTGTGTGTGAGATTTGGAAAAATCAGTTTAACCTCAATAAATCATACATTCTTATAGAAGTAGAAAATAGTCAAGAACAAATAAGGAAGAAAACAGCCCCTTAATAATCTTCCATTCTCTACTTAAAAGGAATAAAGACAAACGGGAATTTAATGAACCCCAGTAAACAAATTCACAAAGAAATAAGTTGGAACTTGGAATCCAGCTCAACACTCATTCTATCTCCTGTGACATGAGAGAGGCCCTCCATGTGGGGTCAGCCAGTGTGAGCTTAAGTCCCAGGCTCTCCCATCCACTCATTCTGGGGCTTTGAAGATGTACTGTCATCATTTATAAAATGAGAAGCTATTTAACTTGATTGAGATGGTGTTATAATTACAGCAAAAGTTTATGAGTGTTCTGAAAGGAATTAAATCCTACACATCAGCCAGTCACACTACTAACAAGATATCAACAAGGGGGCTCGGAAGGTGGCTCAGTGGTAGAGCGCTTGCCTTGCATGCATGAGGCCCTGGGTTCAATTCTTCAGCACCACATAAGAAAAAAAAGGCATAAGTGGCATTGTGGCTCAAGTGGTAGAGCGCTAGCCTTGAGCTGAAGAGCTGAGGGACAGCACCTAGGCCCAGAGTTCAGACCCACGACTGGCCCCCCCCCAAAAAAAAGATATCAACAAGTATTTGTGAACAATACACAGTACTTAGGGTTGACAGGCTGGGGCGGGGCAGCTAACCACTCATTGTGGTCACTCAGGTCTCTGCTGTTGAGTTAGTCATGAGCTGCTACTTTGTAGGGTTGCTCTACCAATCTTATATGTAGGTTTAGATAGAAGTGTTGGAAAGGCAAGGGTAGAACATAGGGTAGAATCTCTTCTGAATGCAATTCGAATGTCACCCCAGGAAAAGGCAGGGAGATTTAGAATAATTTCATTCCATAATTATATATTGATGATTTCTATTTTCTCTGTAAGGTCTAGAGTACTAGAAGGGAGGATATATTTAGCTCATCCTACTTCCCTAAGTCTCCATTTCATGTTGAGAGGAACAAAGTGATAAAACTAGTATCTTGGGGACATTTACTATGAAAAATATGGAAGATATTTAATCAAGAAATACTTCAGCCTCCTTATGGAAGAAAATTCTGGATTATTGGGTACGGGAAAAGTCCTTCAAAGGAACGTCTTAGGCTTGTATTGTTGTAGAAATAGCTGAAACCTGAGGATAAAAAGGCTTTGATAGATTGGTAACCACCTAACATTGCCTTCAAGAAGTCAGGGCTAAAGACTTTCTGTTGTTGAAAGAAGCTGGGTGAACATTGGTAGATTTTCCAATAATCAGCTTAGAAATAAGTTGCTTTCTCAAGGGACAGTTCTGTTTGGACAGATGCACTGTCTGCAGGTTAGCCCCAAAGCCTGATCGTGGACAAAGATAGTCAACTGAGCAATCTTGTAATCTGAGACTTTCTCCCCATGATGGGGCAACTGTGTCTTCTCCCATAGATGTAGCTAGAAATCCAGACTTGTATAGAAGATCCAAGAAGGCTAGCCAGAGACTCTTTCTCTCTTCCTGCCACAGACAATTTGCCGGGGGGCCGAATGCTGCTTGGTGATAGAGCAACAACTGGGTGTTGATTTGCAAGGCCATCTTTTATTAGCAGAATGGGGGCTCTGTGGAGTGAGAGTAGAGAGGAAGGTAGAGGATCTGGGGGTTTGTGCTGCAGCTTGGCAGAGGAGCAGAGGACAGATTAAACTGGCTGATTCCAGTCACAGAACTCAGCAAGCAAGAGGTTCATCATTAACTGTCAAATGGCGGTTTTAATCAGCTCTGCTCCTCAGTGGAAGATAGATTTAATATCAAGGCACATTTTCAGAGCCATTAGTTTAATTATGACAGGTGTCTGCAAGCTGGACGACTCTGCTTTCAGACCTGAGTGACAGCATTTAATTCTCCAGGCCCAGGGGAAACTGGGGTACTTTACCAAACGGAGCCTCCATTAAAAGTCCAAGTGATTTCCCCCCACCCCCCTCTCTCCTGGATTCTCCTTGCTTTCTACCTCCTGTCTTTTTATTCTACTGTACACGTCCAAAGGAGGAAATTGAGAGAAAATTGTGCTTCAGTAGAAGAGAAAATAATTTACCTTGTCCATTAG
The DNA here is from genome assembly GCF_000151885.1 of Dipodomys ordii. Lineage (NCBI taxonomy): Eukaryota > Metazoa > Chordata > Mammalia > Rodentia > Heteromyidae > Dipodomys > Dipodomys ordii. The sequence goes on along the minus strand of NW_012267220.1, from coordinate 31,749,656 downwards.
AACTCATCTCATTGGGGGTTCAGCAGCCAAGCTCCTGGCCCTGCTTTTGCCTTTATCTTTTATCTTACTGCCTTCCGTGTGCATTTCAGTACTGTGCCCACAAGAATTACTTGCTGGAACTTTGCTTTGTTTTCTGCTCAGTTCCTCTAGACTCCAGAGATGGGAGCTACAGCTGCACTCAATATGTAGGTGGTAGACGTGTGGGAGGATGAGAAGACATGGAAGGAAGTGACATAGCATAGCAACCTCAGGATGGGGTCTAGAAGGTTCTGGGCACATTTGCTGGGCTACCAGCCTTAGTAATTTCCTAGGATGGTGTCACATGCTCCACTTCTTCACTTTGACCAAGTGTAGTCCCCATGGGCTAGGTAGCCACAAGCAGGGACTTTGAGCTCTCTATCCTCATGGGCAGATAGCTGAGCTAGAGCAGTGCTTGTGCAATTGTTCGGAGTTACCTTGTTCAAAAAGAAGGAAGCTTTATTTAAACAATTTGTTTTTTCCCTTCCCCTCCACAAATTATTCCAACATCAAATACAGTGAAAACGGGGGTTATAGCGGGTGGGGGGGAGGGACATACAAAGAAACAAAGAAATCATCTTCTAAATATGTTAGAAACAATTGCAAGAAAGAAAAAACATTTGAGTCTTTATCTTGGGGTTCATTTCATTGCAACTTTGTTGGGGGGTGGGAGGAATGGGAGGGCAGGGATGGGAAAGGGAAACAAAGGAGGAGGCAACAATGCTGGATAAGAAATGTACTCACTACCTTGCTCATGTAATTGTAACCCCTCTGTATGCTATTTTCACAATAAAAAGCTTATTAAAAAATAAAAGAAGAAGGAAGCTTAAGCCTGGTGCTGGTGGTTAAGCCTGGTGTCAGGAGATTGACAACTGAGGCTCACAGTTCAAAACTAGCCCAAGCAGACAAAACCTGAGAGACTCTTATCTCTAATTAACCACCAAAAAGCTAGAAGTAGCGGTGTGGTTCAAGTGGTAGAGCACTAGCCTTAAGTGAAGAGGCTAACAGACAGTGCCCAGGCTCTGAGTTCAAGCTGTAGTACAGGCACATGAAACAACGAAATGAAACAAAACGAAGCAAGAAAAGAAATCTCAAACAACTCAAAATTAAGATAAATACAGTTGAGATCTCTGATGGAAACATAGCCAGCAAACACCAGGATTGTGTATTCTGCCTAAAAAGCCCCACGAGAACATCCAGAGCCCTTGTGAGCCCCAGGCGGAAGAGTGCTGGGCTGAGGACAGACTCAGAGAGCCTTCTCAGCTCTGCTGTGTGGTGTGTGGCCACTCAGCCAGGGCCCTCATCTAAGGCCCCTGAATGGGCTTGGAGGAAACATACAAGAGCAGACAGTGACAACACTGCTAACCTAAGCAAAACTAGAAAACTCAACAGATTTTGCTGAAGAGGGTTAGGATAAGGGTTCAGTGAACTCTCCAGCAGGGAAAATTATCTTCTAATCAAAGAACCATGAAGTTCTGCAGCCCCAAGAAGACACAACTAGTTCATGCCCTTCACTTCAAGCTTAATTTTAAAACATAATAAACAGCTGACAGCGGGTCCATCTAGGAGGAGGGAGTCCTCCTGTTATTACCAGGTGAGCCAGAGATGCCAAAGAAGACCCTGCCTGAGTCCCAAAGCCCTGTCTTTCCTCAAGAGTTACTGCTACCTGCTCCAGGAGATCCATGAGCATCTTATCAGCCAAGTAAAATGATCCTACCAGGCAGTAGACTGCCTGACATCATCCCGCCTGTTTTGTACAGGAGACTCATGGGTATATTTTCTCAGGAACTCAGAGGTTACATTGCTCCATGTCAGGCTTCACCACATGCTTGAGTGTTGACAAGATATTTTACGGTATTTCTGCCTAGAGAGGACATTACAGATACCATTCCAGAAAAAAACCTCCCATCCTTCCTCATTTGCTGGGAGATGCCCCTGTTCTGCATTTCTTCCAGGTTCTTAAGTCACTTACCATCAAGTCAAAATGATCAGGTGATTTGGGCCAGTTCTTTGAAAATTTCTCTAGAGGGCCTTACTTGAAACTAACTCACCTGTCCACCCATTCACTCACTCACTACTCTGAAGGATTACCCACAGTCATTGAAAAAGCCCAGTATAGGTGACTGTCCCTCAACTACCTGCCTAATAGAGTCAAAGGACTCTGGAAAATATAGAATGTACATATTCTTTTCTCCAGTCTCCCAGAATGGAGGTTTCTAGGAAACATGAGCAAAGAACTTCCAGTTCCATAAATCTTCTAGATATTGTGGAATGGGACTTGTGCTCCAAGGCCTTTGATGAATATTAAAAAACCTTTCTGCGTAGCTTTCACATCCTATGTAAGGAAAACCTAGAAAACAATTACTTTCCTACCTTTCTTTACAGACCTTCATTCTTCAAGGGAAATGTTGCCTCTGTTTTATCTTTGCACTACCTTGAGGGGAAGTGCTTGTGAGGTTCCTAAAAGTCACAATCAGAGTCCTTAGTATAATCTATACAAGATTCTACTCCAGAAGATAATAATGTGTCCTTAGTAGAAGGCAGAAGTAACCACAGGACAGTTTTAACTAAAGAGCTGAAAAAACTATGTGCATTCAAAGATTTGATAGCAAATGTTCATCACTTAGAAACTGTAACATCAAAACATTAAAAACCTGAAAAAGGATATCAAAACAGAACTTAGAAAGTGGCAAAACTCTCATGCTCCTGGATTGGAAAGATCAACATCGTGAAAATGGCAATACTTGCCAAGGCTATCTACAAATTCAACGTGATACCTATCAATATTCCAACCTCATTCTTCAAGGAAATAGAAGAGGCAATCCAAAAATTCATATGGAACAATAAAAGACCCTGACTAGCAAAAACGATCCTCAGCAGAAAGAACAGTGCCAGAGGAATATTAATACCAAATTTCAAACTCTACTACAAAGCTATAGTAATCAAAACAGCTTGGTACTGGCACAAGAACAGACCTCAGGACCAATGGAATAGAATTGAAAACCCAGAAATGAACCTACAGACCTATAGCCACCTAATCTTCGATAAGGGAGCTAAAAAAATAGAATGGAAGAAAGATAGCCTCTTCAGTAAATAGTGCTGGCAAAATTGGTTAACTACTTGTAGAAAACTAAAGCTAGGTCCTTATATATATATCACCCTGCATCAGAATCAACTCCAAATGGATCAAAGACCTCGGAGTCAAAGCAGACACTCTGAAAACATTACAGAATGGAATAAGAGAAACCCTAGGTCTCCTTGGCACAGGCCGAAATTTTCTCAATACAGAGCCAGAAACACAACAAATCAAAGAAAGTTTGGACAAATGGGATTGCATGAAATTGAAGAGCTTCTGCATGGCAAAGGACATAGCTAGCAAGATCAATAGAAAGCCCACGGATTAAGAAAAGATCTTCACTAGCCATACAACAGACAAGGGTCTCATATCTAAAATATACCTGGAACTCAAAAACTTAAATCCCCCAACAACAAATCCTCAAAGAAACAACTGCCCAATAAATAAGTGGACTAAAGACTTAGAAACTTCTCTGAAGAGGAAAGGATGGCTAATAGACACATGAAGAAATGCTCAACCTCTCTAGCCATAAAAGAAATGCAAATCAAAACAACATTGAGATACCACCTCACACCAGTTAGAATGGCTAGAATCAAGAACTCTAATAACAACAGATGCTGGAGGGGATGTGGACAGAAGGGAACCTTACTGCATTGTTGGTGAGAGTGTAAACTTGTTCAACCACTTTGGAAAGTAGTATGGAGGTTCCTCAAAAGACTCCACATAGAGCTCCCCTATGACCCAGCAATCCCACTTTTGGGCATTTACCCAAATGTTTACAAATAAGACCACACTAAACTACCATTACAACTATGGTTATTGCAACATTATTTACCATAGCTAAGATATGGAACAAACCCAGATGCCCACCAGTAGATGAATGGATCAAGAAAATGTGGTATATATACTCAATGGGATTCTATGCCTCCATCAGAAAGATTGCCCCATTTGTTAGGAAATGGAAAGACTTGGAAAAATTATATTAAGTGAAGTAAGCCAGGCCCAAAGAATCATAGGTCCCATGGTTTCCCTTATTTACAATATCTAGTTTATGTCTGAGTCAAGCAGAAAAGGTCAGATAAGTTGATGTTAGGGGAATGAACCCCAAGATAAGTATTCAAATGTTCTTTTTCTTTCATGCAATATGCAATTGTTTCTAACGTATTTATAAGATGATTTCTTTGTTGCTTTGTATGTCCCTCCCCCACAGTATAACCCCTGCTTTCACTGTATTTGATGTTGGTATAATTTGTGGAGGGGAGGGGCAAAAACAAATCATTTATCTAGGGATACAGGTGGACCCATTGCAACAATGAGATGTACAAGTCATTATGTCAAAAATGAACTGTACAACTTTGGTGTGGGGGGGGCGGAAGGGGAGGATTGGGTAGGGGGGTGAGGGGAGGATGAGAAGGGATGGGAAGGGGAAACAAAGGAGGAGGCTACAATGCTTGATAAGAAATGTACTCATTATCTTGCCCATGGAACTGTAACTCCTCTGTACAGTATTCTCACAATAAAAAAAGAAATTGTAACATCATATCATAATACTTCCAAGTCATTTTACCTTTTCATTAAAACAGACACACAGTATATATGTATATCTGTATGTATTGTATCTGTTTTAATGAAAGGGTGTGTGTGTGTGTGTGTGTGTGTGTGTGTGTGTGTGTGTGTATTTAAACTAGGGTTTGAACTCAGGGCTCCAAACTCTCTGCTTGCTTGTTTATGACTGTCACTCTACATCTTGTGCCATTACTCCAGCCTTGTTTTTTGCTAGGTATTTTGGAGAGGGAGTCTCATGTACTTTTCTGCCTGAGCTGGCTTTAAAACATAGTCCACTAGAATTCAGCTTCCTGAGTAGTTAGCATGAGCTACCAATGCCCAGCTTAAAGTCTGCATTTTCTCTTAACAGAGGAGAAAAAAACAAATTTTGAAGAATGCACAGAATAATTAGGTTAGTAATGAATGAGCTGAATTAGTGTTACCAATTTCCCCACTGAAGTTGGAGAAAGAGGCTTAAAAAATACAGAGTATATATACTGTTTAAAGTTTGTCCAGTTCTGAATTTGCATGGACTTAATAGCTGTAAAGAGTATATTTTGTTACTATTCACATGAAAATGGTTAATTAAGTGCCAATGTTTCCTTGGCTTGTGTTTTCTAGGGGTTGAATTTGGAGTCTTCATCATTTTGGACCACTGATACAATCTTCTGGATATTTCTCTTATACATTCATAAGCTGGGAACAAAGCCCAATCTGGGCATTGTGGAGACAGTTACAGTTTTACCCAAGTAAACTGGGCAAATACTGTGACATTTACCTCTTGGATATTATTAGTATATACAATCTATTAAAGATATATAATATTGATCTATAATATAATCTATTTTAAACTAGTGTGTTTATCACCCTTAATTGAGCAAGAATATTTTTTCTTTTTTCTCTTTCCTTCTTTCTTTCTTTTTTTTTACATAATACTTCCAAAAACAGCCAATTAACATCTTGAAAGCCTTACAATTTTGTGGTTAATGGATATGTATTTGATTTTTCAGTACTCTCCAGAAACATACTAATTGGCTCTTCTAATCTGTTTTCTTTTCTCCTCTTCCTCTCTTGACATTCTAGGTCATTGGCCCCTAGAAGTCTGTTCTTCAAATTACTGGCAAGAGGGGTCTTTTCTTTCCCCCAACCCCTGGGTATATTGATTATACCAACAGATGTTTTACAGGGTCGTGGAATGAGAGTCAAGGATCAAGCTTGAGGATTAGGGTCAAAAAGTGGTGGATCTTTCTTCTAACAATCTAATTAGCACACTCAAATTATAAAGGTAGTGCCTTGGAAAGCTGAAGGGAGATTATTATGAAAAAACTGAGATCTGAAACTTTTTCTTCTAACAGTCAAAAGTAATGGAGCAAACATGGACAATGGATAGAATGTCTGTGTGATTTGCTCCCCAACTTGTGATTCTGTTGTCCTTGCATGTCTATAACACATGCTTCTTTCCAGAAACCAGTGAGATAATGTGGCACTCACAGTCGAAATTTATATATTGGGACTCAGGTCAATCTTTATTTTTAACAACCAACTTAAATTTTGTCTATGAACCTTCAATTAACATGAGCATATATAGTTATAACATTTTGTTCTCTTACGTTTACTTATTACTTTAAGTGTGAATCAGGTCTTTGTCCCATGTTCAGTTTTATTTTTTTGGTAGGTTCTAGGGCTTGTACTCACAGCCTGGGCACTGTCCCTGAGCTTTGGTGCTCAAGGCTAACACTTCACCACTTAAGCCACAGCTCCATGCCCTTCTTTCTAGTAGTTAACGAAAGAGGAAAATCTCCCAGACTTTCCTGCCCAGGATAGCTTCAAGCCATGATCCTCAGATCTCAGCACCCTGAGTTGCCGGGATTACAGACATAGCCACCTGTGCCTGCCTCCCATTCCCAGGAGAGGAAGCTGAGTTTTTCCCTTCCCCTTCTTTCCAGGTGGCATGCAGGCTTCTGCAGCACTGTGGTCCAGAGAAGGGGGTCTATTCTGTGTGCTGAGGTGCAGGCCTTCTTATTATGTTATGCTCATTATGGCTGGCTGATCCTGTTTGCTTCCTGTACATCTTGCCATTATCATGGCTTTAAAGTCCCTGGTCTCAACCTCAGACTTTTAAAAGTGTTAACAACTTAACACTTGTGTTTCTCTTCACCAAACATCTGAGTGCCCAGTGTACCTCCTAGGATGGCAGGTGTGCCTGGACAGGCTCCACCTCAACCCTACTTCCTTAGGAGCTTGTCAAGCTGAATGTTGGAGGACATGGATTGCCAAATCCAGTATCTTTGGATCTTCACAGGCATTAAGTAGCAGACATCAGACAGCCTAGTCTACTCTACAGGAGTAAAGTGGAAAGTTGTTTATTAGGTGATGTTTGTATTAGTCACCTTTGTATCACCATAAGAAATACCTGTGGTGATCAGCTTATAAAGGGAAAAGGTTTAGATTGGCTCATGGGTTTGGAGATTCAGTCAGTGATCATTGGTCTTGTTGCTCCAGGGGTTGTTGGTGAGATATCTGATGGCTGAGAAGTGAACAAAAAGAAAGGAGTTTGGACCATTCAGTCCTCTTCAAGGACTTGTTCCTGAAGACCTCCTGCTAGGCATCACCTTTTAAACCTGCCACCACCTCCACATGGTGCCAATCAGGGGACCAAGCCTTTAATACATGGGCCTTTTGGGGACATTCCAGATTATAAAAAATATTTATATTAAGTAGTTTGTAGAGACTCTTGCCTACTGAGAGAGCTGAGTTTATATTCAAACATCCAGAAACCAAACAACCAGAAAATACTTATGTCATTATAGGAATGTTCTTGCAAAACAACTAATTCCATATAGAGTGGCTCCTTTTGTCACTGGAGATGAGACATGAGAAACTTCTTTATCACGGCCCTGGTGGCTTCTGGTGCAAGACTCCCATTAAAATTGAAATCCTCCCCATATCCCCGCCCTCCCACCTCCCTACCCAATGGGAAGGGGAAACAAAGGAGGAGGCAACAATGCTTGATAAGAAATGTACTCATTATCTTGCCCATGTAATTGTAACCCCTCTGAATGGTATTTTCACAATAAAAAAATAAATTAAATTAAAAAATTGAAATCCTCAGTGTCTAACTGTAGAATTCTTTGGTGCTCGCTTGCTCTAGGTCCCTTTTCTTATCCTTGGCAGAACCTAAGTCACCACTGGAATCTTAAACCCCTAGACTCCCCAAAGAGAGTCCTGGAATTTAATATTTTCTTTTAACCTCTCAATCTTGGCACCTAATAAAGCATTTGGAATGTGAAATGAGGTAATCAATCCAAATGGCTTGTATGTCTATTGCTCTGTTGGTGCTTTCCTGCCATCTTGTTTGTTCTCTATTCCTCAAAATCCACCACCTTCTGTGACTTCTGAGATGTTATCACAATAGGTCTTTTCCTTCTTAACATCTTTCTGCTTCCTTGTAGAATTTACATATATTGTTTTCTACTTGAGGAATGTTGCCTGACATCATTTCCTCTATTCTCTCTGTAATATGCCTGACAATAAAACTTCTCTACATAAGGAGAAATGTCTATAATTAAGCATACTAGAGAAATTATTCTATCAATCAACAAAGCTAGGGTTTCTAGAAAAAAATGACTGTGGGGTTTAAAAAAACACAAATTTATTTTGAAACCATAGCTGGCCTAGGCATTTAAAAGCCAATCTTCAGAGGGTGTGGAGGTGAAGCAGAGACTGAACGGAAACAGGGCTGCTATTCTCTTGTAGCTTTAGGAAGACTACAGCTTTTGCACTTCCCTGTGGGTAGGTGGGGTCCATGTGCCTGGGATTAGACCTACAGAATATGCAGAAAAATCATAGACACATGTCTTCAGGAGGAAGTAAAGCACTCCCGTTCCTCCTTTTCCCTCTCTTTCTCTGGCTGAATATGGAGATCTCAGCAGAGGACTTAAGCATGGCTCTCAGTAGGATTGTAGAACCACAAAATAAGAGGCACAGAGCCTTGTGAGACATTGCTAAAAAGGCTTTTCACTGGACCCTTAGATTCTCATGTGAATCAAAACTAAATACTGATTTGTTAAGCCATATCAGATTTAAGGTTGATTATGACATGAATCAGCAACTGTGATTACTCTGGGTACACTGGAAGGGCACCTACTCTACCCTGCCAGGTAAACTTTGATCTGTAGGACAGTTGTCAAGATGTAGCAGTGTGTAGTAGAATGCAGGCATTCAATAAGCATTAATCCCCCTACACGAGGCTTAAATCAATGACAAGAATGCAACACTACATAAGGGAGATGTGGTTTGGGTACGTAATTGAACACATTCATTTGAAAGAAGGTTCAGATAAAATCAACTAGATTAAATAAACATGTACACACGCCTTCCTCAAATCCACTGTCCCATTTAGTAGGTACTGTGATTCCTGCCTTGTTAACTATGAGGAGAACAAGGCTGAGAGAAGGAAAATTCCCCAAGGTCACACAGCCTACAGAAATAAAACTGGGATGTAAATATTTTGGTATTATTGTCCCAAAGTTTTGAGTGTTTAATGTCATCAAAGATTCCAACCTGGTTTGGCTTCCTACAATATTTCAATTCCCAGAGACCAAATAGGTGTTTTTTTAAGGGTTGTCTCTTGACTACTAGAGTATACAGTAGATACCTTGGAAAGTTCCTCTTGACTTGCTGATTGCTTTGTGTGAACTGTCTCAGATCTGAATGAATCCAAAAGTTAGATGAGGATGGTTTTTCTTCACAAAATGAAAAATGGGCAGCAGATTGATAGAATAGATGATCATCTCAAAGTATTAGGTGGGCATTTTTAATTGTGAAAATACTGAACAGAGGGGTTACAATTACATGGGCAAGATAATGAGTACATTTCTTATCAAGCATTGTAGCCTCCTCCTTTGTTTCCCCTTCCCATCCCTTCCCATCCTCCCCCCCCACCCAATCTTCCCAGCCCCCCTTCCCTCATTCCCCCCGCCCCCTGCACCAAAGTTGTAAAGTTCGTTTTCAACGTAACGACTTGTACATCTCATTGTTGCAATGGGTCCACCTGTATCCCTATTTAAATGATTTGTTTTTCCCCTTCCCCTCCACAAATTATACCTACATCAAATACAGTGAAAGCAGGGGTTATACTGTGGAGGAGGGACATACAAAGCAACAAAGAAATAATCTTATAAATGTGTTAGAAACAATCGCGAAAGAAAAAAACATTAGAATATGTATCTTAGGGTTCATTTCCCTAACATCACCTTATCTGACCTTTTCTGCTTGACTCAGACATATACTAGATATTGCGATTAAGGGAAACCATGGGACCTATGTTTCTTTGGGCCTGGCTTACTTCACTTAATATCATTTTTTCCAAGCTTTTCCATTTCCTAACAAATGGGACAATGCCATTCTTTCTGATGGAGGCATAGAATTCCATTGTGTATATATACCACAGCCCCTCAGTAGATGAGGTAGCCATTTTTGACCCTTGACTCAGAGTGGATGAGGACTGACAGGGCACTGTTCCTCAGAAGCTCTGGAAGTATTGGGCATCTTCTAAGGGGACACTTGAAGGGCTGGTTGACTTTGACCAACAGAGTTAAGCCATGGTTTAAGATCTTGGGTTCCTGGTTATGGGTCTTTTATGGAGACTATACTTCTCTTGTTATTCTATTTTTATTCTATTAATAGTAATTAAAATTGTTTAGTTATTTTTGAAAGTAAAATATATTTCCCATTTAGAAAAGAATAAGGAAACACTCGTGATTTATTTGTTCACATAGAAATAAGATTAACATTTAGCTTTCTTTCCTCGTAACCTTTTCTCATGTGTGTAGAAAATGCAATTATCCTCTAGTTTGCTCTTGTGTGTGTATATATATGTGTGTGTGTGTGCACATACATGTACATGTGTGCACACTGAGGATGGATCAATGGCCTTGGGCACACCAAGTTCTTACTTTTTCCCCAGGTGATGAGGTTATTCTTATACCAAACACAGCATTTTGCTTTCTATATTACATCCATTCTGCTTCACTAATTCTTTGAGAAAATCTTTGTCATTACATAATAATTCATGTTAAGCAAGTAATATAGCATTTAAGTAGCTAAGACCTTTCATTAATATAAATAATGCTTCAGTGAACACCTTTGCAGGTAGCTCTGGGGCTTTTATCAAAATTTCTGGAGATTTTTTACAAGTATTTAAACCAAGAATAAATTTTATGCATCTTGATTTATAGCTGAATTCTACAAGGCCTTCAAAGCAGAACTCACCCCAATACTCCTCCAACTCTTCAATGAAATTCAAAGTGAAAGTTCACTACCAAACTCTTTCTATGAAGCCATCATGAACCTTATCACAAAACCAAGCAGGGACTCAGCAAAGAAAGAGAACTATAGACCCATTTCTTTGATGAACATCAATGCAAAACTTCTCAACAAAATTCTTTTCAATCGACTTGAACAACTCATCGAAAAAATCAGGCACCACGATCAAGCAGGATTCATTTCAGGGATGCAAAGCTGGTTCAATATACCCAAATCAATTAATATAATTCATCACATCAACAAGAGCAAAGATAAGAACCACGTGATTATCTCAATAGATACAGAAAAAGCATTCGACAAGATCCAATACCCCTTTATCATGAAAGTTCTGGAAAAACTAGGAATCCATGGAACATTCCTCAATATAATAAAGGCTGTATATAACAAACCTACATCCAGCATTATACTTAATGGAGAAAAGCTAAAGCCATTTCCTCTAGATTAAGGAACAAGACAAGATTTCCACTCTCTCCATGTCTCTTCAGTTTAGTATTAGAATGCTTATCTACAGCAATAAGACAAGATGCAAACATAAAGGGGTTGGATCCAAATAGGGAAAGACAAAGTAAAACTCTCCCTCTTTGCAGATGACATGATCTTGTATTTAAAGAACCACATGGACAAAAGTCCCAAGTTATTTGAGCTGATCCAAAACTTTGGCAAAGTAACAGGGTATAAAATTAACCCTCAAACATCAATGCCTTTTCTTTTTCTTTTTTAATTTTAGTTTTATTGTCAAGGTGATGTACAGAGGGGTTACAGTTACAGATAGTAAGTATATTTCTTGTTGCACTTGTTACCCCTCCCTCATTTTTCTTCCACTTTCCCTCCCCCGACAGCCTCCAAGTTGTACAGTTCATTTCCAACATATTGTCTTGTAAATATCACTGTTGCATTGGTTCGCCCTTTGTCCTTGGTCTCACCACTTTGTTGTTCTCCTTCCTCAATTCAGATAAACATATATACAATACCCAGGGTACCAAAATCAAATACAGTGACACAGGGAATAAACCATGGGGGGGGGGGAAACACAAAAGAAAAAAGAAATCACATAGTACATTGAGACCAAGAACAACAAAAAAAAACTTTTTGTTACTCTATCTTGGAGTTCATTTTGCTTAGCATCGTCTTGTAAAAATATTGTACAGAGGGGTTACAGTTACATGAGTAAGGTAATGAGTACATTTCCTATCCAGCATTGTTACCCCTTCTTTGTTGTTCCCTTACCATCCCTTCCCTCTCCACCTCCCCAACTTCTCCCTCCCCCACCAAGTTGTAAAGTTTAACCCCAAGATAGGGACATGAGAGGTTTTAGCTTCCTTAGTGTTGTTTTTAATGTATTTATAGTGTTTCTTTTGTATGTTCTTCCCCCATGGTATAAGCCCCGTTTTCACTGTATTTGATTCTAGTGCCCTGCAAAATGCTGAAATAAGGATACAGGCTGACCCACTATTACAGTGAGATGTACAAGACACTATGTTGAAATCAATGGCTTTTCTATATGACAACAATGAGAAGTTGCATGGCTGAAATCAGGAAAGCAACTCCTTTTGTAATAGCCCCATAAAAAATAAAATACCTAGGAGTTAATTTAAAAAGTGAGGGCTGGGAAGGTGGCTCAGTGGTAGAGTGCTTGCCTTGCATGCATGAGGCCCTGGGTTTGATTCCTCAGCACCTCATAAGCAAAAAGAAAAAAGCTGGAAGTGGCGCTGTGGCTCAAGTGGTAGAGCACTAGCCTTGAGCTGAAGAGCTGAGGGACAGCGCCCAGGCCCAGAGTTCAGGCCCCACGACCGGACCCCCCTCCAAAGAAAAGTGAAGGACCTCTATGATGACAGCTTTAAAATCCTGAAAAAGGAAATTAAAGCAGAACTAAGGAAGTGGTAAAACCTTCCATGCTCCTGGATCAGCAGGATTAAAATTGTGAAAATGACCATACTGCCAAAGGCTATCTACAAATTCAACCAATACCTATCAATATCCCAACCTCATTCTTCAATGAAATAAAAGAAGCAACCCAAAAATTCATATGGAACAATAAATGACCCCGAATAGCAAAAAGAAACCCTTAGCAGAAAGAACAGTGCTGGATGAATATCAATACCAAACTTCAAACTCTACTACAAAGCCATAGTAATCAAAACAGCTTGGTACTGGCACAAGAACAGACCTCAGGACCAATGGAATAGAACCGAAGAACCAGAAATGAACCCACAAACCTATAGCCACCTAATCTCCAATGAGAAAGCTAAAAGAAAGACAGCCTCTTCAGTAAATGGTGCTGGCAAGATTGGTTAAATAGCAGTAGAAAACTAAAGGTAGATCCTTCTATATCACTGTGCACCAGATTCAACTCCAAATGGATCAAAGATCCTGAAGTCAAAGCAGACACCCTGAAAACATTGCAGGAAGCAATAGGAGAAACTCTAGGGCTCCTTGGCATAGGCAGAAATTGTCTTACTTAAAGACCCAGAAGCACAACAAATCGAAGAAAGATTGGATAAATGGGATTGCATGAAACTGCAGAGCTTTTGCATGGCAAAGGACATAGCTAGCAAGATCAATAGAAAGCCCACGGATTAAGAAAAGATCTTCACTAGCCATACAACAGACAAGGGTCTCATATCTAAAATATACTTTGAACTCAAAAAATTAAATCCTCCAACAACAAATCCTCAAAGAAACAACTGCCCAATTAATTAGTAGACTAAAGACTTAAAGAGAGACTTCTCTGAAGAGGAAATAAGAATGGCCAATAGACACATGAAGAAATACTCAACTTCTCTAGCCATAAAAGAAATGCAAATCAAAACAACATTGAGAGTCCACCTCACTCCAATTAGAATGGCTAGAATCAAGAACTCTAATAACAACAGATGCTGGAGGGGATGTGGACAGAAGGGAACCCTACTGCATTGTTGGTGGGAGTATAAACTTGTTCAATCACTTTGAAAAGCAGTATGGAGGTTCCTCAAAAGACTCCACATAGAGCTCCCCTATGACCCAGCAATCCCACTTTTGGGCATTTACCCAAATGATCACAAACAAGGCCATACTAAAGCTACCAACACAACTATGCTTATCACAGCATTATTCACCATAGCGAAGATATGGAACCAACCCAGATGCCCCTTAGTAAATGAATGGATCAAGAAAATATATGAATTCTATGCCTCCATCAGAAAGAATGACAGTGCCCATTTGTTAGGAAATGGAAAGACTTGGGAAAAATTATATTAGGTGAGGTAAGACAGGCCCAAAGAAACATAGGTCTCATGATTTCCCTTATTTACAATAACTAGTAAATGTCTAGGACAAGCAGAAAAGGTCAATAGCTATGACCATATAAGATAATGTTAAGTGAAATGTACCCCAAGATAGGGACACAAGTGGTTTTTTTCTTTCTTGTTATTGTTTTTAACATACTAATAATGTACTATGTGATTTATTTGTTTCTTTTGTTTGTTCTTCCCCCATGGTATAACCCTTGTTTTCACTGTATTTGATTCTGGTGCCTTACATCTTGTATATACATTTTTCTAATTTGAGGAGGGGAAGGGAGATAACAAAATGCTGAAATAAGGATACAGGTTGACCCACTGTAACAACAAGATGTACAAGACACTAGGTTGAAAACAAACTTTACAACTTGTGGGGGGAGGGAGGATTTGGGGTGGTGGGGAGGGAAGGGATGGTAGGGGAAAAACAAAGAGGGGTAACAATACTGGATTACCTTGCTCATGTAAATGTAACCCCTCTGTACAGTAGCTTACAATAAAAATATATTAAAAAACAAAAAATAAAAATATAGCTATTAGATAAAAAAGATGCATTGTATTCATAAACTGCTTTGTTAAATCGCAACTCCTTTGTCCTATTATTTAAAGGTACTCTTTTAAAAAATTAAATAAAATGCCAGCTGCTATGGAAAAAAATTAAGACATCTTTGAGACCTTTGGTTTTCCAACATGTTAGAATGTATATTTTCGGGAATGGTAAAATATTTAAACAATCCATTAGTCTCATTTTTTATTCGCTAGCAGTGAAGTTACAGGAATTCGGAGTCTAAATTCTCATGGGCCATGTGTGGCTCCTGAAGGTCTTTGGAGTCCCTGGAATGGTGTGCCAGATTTTATGTGTATATACTTCCTTTAGATGAGAGAGTCCTTGATGATGAAAATGTTAAGAATTGAATGTTTCTTGTATTTTTGTTTAATTTTTCATGTCTTAGATAACAAATGAGGTTGAATACTTCTTTCTGCATTTACAGTCATTTGTCTTTCTACTTTAGAGAATTGTCTTCTCATGTCCTTGCTCATGTTCCTTTAGAATATTTGTCTTTGTCTTTTTTGATTTGCAAAAGCTTTTTTGTAAAGAAATTAATTCCTTGTATGGCATGTGTGTGTGTGTGTGTGTGTGTGTGTTTCATAGTGATAAATTTCAAATTATTATGGAATCAGTTCTGTTGAATGCTTTCTTTGTTATTTATCATTTCTATATCTGAAAAGGTCCTCCTCCACTAGTATGGGGGCCTGGAATTGAGAATGGAAGAATTGAGAATTTAGAAGGCTTCTAAAGAGAGGAGCCCAAAGACATAATTTTGGTGTGTCCGAATTTTGTTTCATGATTTACCAAGCACGTACTCCATCTAGATTTAATATATTATTCATTCATTTATTCACTTCTTCTTTTAACAAATATTTATTTTGCTCTAATTATGTGTCAAGCACTTAACATAAAGTGAGAATTTAACTTGATAATTTGTTCAACTGGCTTAGTCATTTTTCTCTATTACCATTTATTGTATTCTCCATTGCTTTTCTGAATTACATTTTGCTAAACTACATTAAATGTATTGGTAATTAACATTTTATTGCTTATATGTTTATCTCATTATCATATCTACTTATATGATTTGTCAAACATTAAATTTGTTAGTTGTTCTATTAAATGTATATATTTAATAGTACATAAATTTAATAATTACTAAATATATTGCTAAATGTACTTTCATTGTTATTCATTCTATTACATTCATCTTTCTTTATCTTTCCCACTAATTCCACACTCTTTCATTGACTGTAGCTCTAGGACTTATTTTAATATTAGTAGAATTTTTCTCATTGCTATTCTAGAATTTTGTAGAAATCTACAATAATTTTATTTTTCAGATAAGCTTCAGAATTATTTTGTCTAAAGAACTAGTAGAGCACCTAGCAATTTTACTATTACAATTCTCTTGTTAGCAGGGAGCTGGTGGTTTAGGCTTATAATCCTAAAGAGTCAGGAGACTGAGATCTGAGAGTCAAGGTTCAGACCTAGCCCAGGCAGGAAAGTCTGTGAGATTATTATCTCCAGTTAACAAGAAAAAAGAAGAAAGTGAAACTGTGGCTCAAGTGGTAGACCTTTAGCTGTCAGCAAAAAAGCTAAGGGACAATACATAGGCCCTGAGTTCAAGCTCTAGTACACACACACACACACACACACACACACACACACACACATACACACACACACACACACACACACCTCTTATTATGATGATTGTTTTATTTTCCTTATATCTATCTAAGCTATTTATCTATATATGCACACATGTATATATCTTGCTGTCTATACATATCCATCCATAGATATGCTTTTCTGAACTCACAAAAGCACTAGGTTTTTATTCATTTTCACTGGTGTTTCCAATGCTTTATTGATATTGCTTGGATTTATATGGTTATGGTTTGGTGTTTTTTCATTTGGGGTACAGATTTCCTGAGTGTTTATTAATTCATTACGACCTATGAATTAGGTCTCTGGATCTTAGATTTCTGTCTTGGATGATACATAGTTACTGGCTAGTTTCTGTGGGAAATCTGGAAGCACTGGGGTATGGTGTAGTAGATGAGGCATCTCTACTTCTACTGTCCTATTCTGCATGCCTTGGAAACACACTCTCTCTAAGCCAAAAGAATTGCTTTGTTAAAAGCATCTACTTCTGACCTCAAAGAACTCCTTGAGTGATGTGAAATTAAGTGGATTTTGTCACTCAATTTGAGGGCCCTTCCTTTAAACTGGGTAATTTTTCTTTTTGTCCACTTTAACTTTACTTCTCTTTTTAAAACTATAGCTTCTCCTTATCCTATATTCAGCTTTATGCACTTTATTTTTGTGCTGCTTTTTTTATTTTTATATGATGATTTTCCTTTCTTTATTATCTGATTTTATTCCTTTTGGTTTGTGCAACTTTGCTAATTCCTTGTTTGCTAGATGAACTGTCGGGTTTCTTTTCTTAGTAGTTTGGAAACCTATCTCAGTGGAAGGCAATCATTTCCTGATTTCAGAAGCATTTGCTTGGATCTTCAAGGCAGGAATGAAGGGTGGGAGGTGGGCCTGAGAAAAGTAGATGGTGATTTCTGTTCCTACTTCATTCACACAAATTTCCTTGATCTCTAGGTAATGCCTCACATTGTGGTTGGGCATTGAGGTTGAATGGTTTTTAAAAATGGAGCTCTTCTAAGTTATGGTGTGTCTTACAATAGTTGAGTTTGCATCCCCATAGCTGCTGGCATTTTTTGATAGAGAACTCATCTGGCAGAAAGCATTAGGCAGGAAGGAGGTTGTACCTACCTCCTATGGTACCCAGGAAGGATATAGGTCTTGACTGAGGTTGTATGGATTGGGAATGGCCTCTTGTCTCCACCTGGTAGAGTGCTTGCATGCAGAAACTAGGGAGAGGGAAAGTCTATGTAAATCCTTCACTGCCATGGTAGGAAATGCACTTTTAATTCCAGTTTAGAGTGAGTCTTAGAACTAGGTTACTGACAGTTTATTTCTCATTTGATATGCTATATTTGGATCTTAAATGTCCTCTAAAATGATGCCTAGCCATACCATTGATAGGTGGTGTATCCTTTGAGAGATGGTCCGTAGTGGAAGTTAGGTCACTGGGAGGTGCCTTAGAAGTAGATATTGGGAACCTGGTCCCCCACTCCTTCTTTCTCTTTGCTTCTTGGCACCACAAAGTGAACAACTTGCTCTGCCATGTGTTATCTTCCACATGTTCTGCATATTACCACAAGCTCAAAGGCCATGGGGTCAAGCACCCATGAACTGACGCCTCTGAGACTGTGAGCCAAAATTAATCCTCTTCCTTAAAGAATAGTTAGCTTGAGTATTTTGTTACAGTGTTGGGAAACAGGCAACAGTTTACATTGCAATGCATCCTGGGATAATGTGGCTGACCTGGGACAGAGGTTTTCCTCTTACACTCAACCCATGGTTAACTTTTTCCATGGGGGGAGGAGGGTGTATCTTTAGTTGGGAAAAAATGTTATATTCATATGCATGCTTAATTTACTCACTCAACAAAACTTATCTGTTCCACTTTTCCTGAAGAGAATCCTACATCTCCTCACAGCTATTGGTAATGTAGTATTGTCATGTTCACTCTTCCCACAGACTCAAACCTGTACTAGCTATATGAAAAAGAAGGCAACATTTTCCAGTATCATTTCAAAATATCCACTTACAGCTTGTGTGACGTGATCTCAAAATGCAATGCACCTCTGTGCCTAGAGCTTCTACCGTGCTTTTTGCTTTTAGGGTGCTTCAGTGCTATGTTGGGGCACACTGTTGCGTTTCACAGTGAATGGGAGGCCACTAATGGCATTTAAAGCAGAGATGTTGCATGAAAAGGAGGAGGCCATCCCTGAAGGCAGAGAGACCAGTAGGAAACATCTGCCATCCATCAGAAGTTAATGTGCCCAGAACAGACTAGCAGCATTGGGAAGAAGAAGCAAAGAAGATAGTTAAGGAAGATTTAGGAGGTAGAATGGCTTGGTGGAAGAAGTAAGGGCAAAGGGACTCCCAGGTATGTGTAGGTGGTAGAAAGTTGGTGCCATCATTCAGGACAGAGGATTTAGGATGAAGAAACTCTGTTTATTGCAACGGAGAGGCTACAGGGACAGGTCCATAATAAAGAAGATGAAGCTTGCCTTAAATTACTTAACAGTGGTCTTTCTATTACTTCTTAGTAAAGAAGATACAGGGAAACATATTGCTCCTATTAGAGTATTCACCATAAGGATTACATAAAAAATGTCTAAGCTACTTTCAGCAATAGTTACTTGTTTTCAAAGCACAGAGCACTTGTCATATTTGTGCAACTTATCTGTCATCAAGTTACCTTTCCACCCCCATTCAGGAATTCGATCTTTCTGATGTGATATCCTGTGATTTTTCTCTACCTCCATAATTTTTGCTTACTGTATCAAGAAGGGAGGATCTGAGCACGGTGGTACACATCTGCAATCACAGCTGCTCTGCAGGCAGAGATAGGAGATTGAGGTTCAGGATCAGCCAGGGCAAAAACTCAAGACTCTGAAAAACAAATAGCAAAAGAGCCTGATGTGTGTGTATGTATGTATATGTGTGTATCTCAAGTGGTAGTAGGACTCTTGCTTAGAAAGCGTGAAGCCTTGAGTTCAAACCCCAGTGCTGAAAAACAGAATAACTAAGAAGCAATCGAACACGGGCGGTAGACCTTCTTAAAGAGAATTATTTCCAGAACAACTTACCAGAGAGCCATAGAATTTATTCAGCTCACTTCTTTTGAGATTTTTCTGTTGAGTCCAGTGGTGAAAGAATGTTGAATGAAGAACCAGAGATCAGAGCTCAGGTGATGAGTGTCCTGGGCCACCTTTAGGCTCTTCAGTCCTTCTCTGTATTTAGCTTTGACTTCCTCATTTGCCATGTGAATGGGGCCTGCCCTCTGAAGCATGGAGGGTCTCTGTCTCTTGCTTAGGCCTGTGGTGAGCCCATTGCAAATTACAGAGAGAAATACTGGGGACAAATCGAATTTTAACCCTAATCTGTTAGTCACATATAAATACTTCTTTGCATGGGAGTAGCTGCCAGACACACGGGCTGAGTAGTCAAAAGTTCTATGCCACTGGAGAACAATGAGAATTCCTTATTTTATGAGGCTATCTCCACCTGCTCCCTGAAATAGACATGTATGGTCAGAATCCCTCCTTATTGATGCAGTGCCTCTTTCATCCAAATCCCCACTGCCCCAGTACCTCTCTGAAACCAGTTATCCTGAGGAAATTATGCCTATCCATCCCCACTCAGCCAGCAAGAGATGGCTGTTGAATATCATCCAGACTGCACTTAATTTCTCCTTCAAGGGCATCAGCTACTGACCAACAGAAGAGTGGCAAAAAATATTGCCAGGCACTGGTGGCACATGCTGGAAATCCTAGCCACTCAGGAGAAGGAGATGATGGGAAGATTTCAATCCAAAGCCAGCCTGGACAGGAAAGTCCCTGAGACTTTTAGCTCTAATTAACCACCTGAAAGCTGGAAGTGGAGCTATGGCTAGTCTTGAGCAGAAACACTTAGGAACACAGCCCAGGCCCTGAGTTCAAGCACCCCTGACCACCACCACTACCAATGACAAAGAAAAGTGGCAACAATCACCGATGGCTCAGGCTCAGTGAACCACAATCTTCAGGCAGGTCCCGGATGACTCTTCCCATTACTCAAACTAGAAGAAATCATGCAGGGTTTTATTCATGCACATGGCCTGTCACATCCTCTGCAGTAACTCTACAATGCCACAGAGATTTCCTCAACACATCTGGCAAGGTAAAGAAGGGTAAGTAGACAGTGTGCTCATAAAGCAGTCAGTAAAGAGGTTTGTAGATGATGTCACTAAGTGGCCCGGAGAGGAAGAGCTCTGCTCATTGTCTTAATGTGAGTATCAGAAGTTCTGAGCTTCAGGCTGGGAAGGTGGCTCAGTAGTAGAGCGCTTGCCTTGCATGCATGAGTCCCTGGGTTCGATTCCTCAGCACCACATAAGCAGGAAAAAAAAAGCCGGAAGTGGCACTGTGGCTCAAGTGGTAGAGCGCTAACCTTGAGCTGAAGAGCTGAGGGACAGCAGCCAGGCCCAGAATTCAGGCCCCACAACCGGACCAAAAAAAAAAAAGTTCTGAATTTCACTTTCTAGCTGTCAGTAGTATCATCATAAGAAGAAACAGTCCTCGGGGACTTTTTTTTTTTATATATATAATAAAGAGTAACCGATCTGACAGCAAGATCAATCCTGTAATCTAGTGTGGAAGTTAGGAATGATTTTTGGCTGCAGGAAGCCTGATTTCCACTTAACAATGTTTTGTTGTTTTGTTTTGTTTTTTAACAAACACATTCATCATTTACTCAGGAATTCTAAAGATAGCTGCCACATAGTTCACTCAACAGTTTGTGATTGGAAATCTAGGCTTCCCCCACCTTTGTATTCTGGCATCCTGAGACTATTTTTGATTTGTGTTGGTTGCTTCCTGATTACAAGATGGCTGCTGTGGTACCATTCCAATCATGTTCAAGAGCAATTAACATGGGCCAGGGCAACAAACTTCTCATGCCGTTTTGCTTATTGTTATTATTATTTTAAACCTCTGCCTTTCCTACATTTCTCTTTCTACTTCATTGGCTAGGACTAAAACCCGGGGCATTCTGTCTGCAAGAGGAACAGGAAAAGGCAAGGATTTTGATACCTGCTCTTGGAGAGTCAAATAGTACTGTTATTCACATTCAGTGAATTGCTTTGAGGCCCAAGTAGCCTTCACCTTTGCTTGAAGGAGGTTTCTTGTGTTTTCTGGGGCTACAAAGACTTTTGCAGGAAGGCCCACAAACTATAGCTTCCTTGGATAAAAATCTATTCAAGCTTAAAATGCAAGAGCACTAACTGCTCAGAGCCGTCACCTAGGAGAGATAAAATACGTCTGCTCCCTCAAGACCTAAGATGCTTGCACTGTGATTATTTTTTTGGCTGGGAAAGCTGCTTAGCCGACAGAAAAAAAGGAACGTACCTGAACATTTATGAGTCGGCTTTTCAAAGACAGCGACCCATCTTCTTTTCACCCCTCCCCTATCTTTCCCTGTAAGGGAACACTTAGCAAAACTAAATAAATTATCAGCTGGGCCATGAAGAAATGCTCTCCCAGGGCAGTGCAGAGGAGGCTGCAGCCATACAAGCAATTTTCAGAGCTGAAGTCATCAGCAGGCAAGAGGCAAGGTGGGGAGGGCTGATTAGAGCAGGCAGAGAGGTAAGTGAATGCGGGGTTTCTCTCTCCCCTTCACTGCTACCCCTCTGGCAACAGATGAAACCTGGGACTAACTCCCCCTAAACTGACCCAAAGGAGCCAAGGACCAACTAGCCAACCTTAGCATTTGAGGACACTCAGGATTATCTGTTGTTGAGTTAGAACAAAGCACTGCAAGCAGCCTCCATGGCTTCTGGCTGTGGTGTTGTATTTCTTTTTTCTTTTTTTGGGGGGGGTCCGGTCGTGGGGCCTGAACTCTGGGCTTGGGCATTGTCCCTCAGCTCTTCAGCTCAAGGCTAGTGCTCTACCACTTGAGCCCCAGTGCCACTTCTGGCTTTTTTCCTTTTTGCTTATGTGGTGCTGAGGAATCGAACCCAGGGCCCCATGCATGCAAGGCAAGCGCTCTACCACTGAGCCACCTTCCCAGCCCCCGCGGTGTTGTATTTCTTGCTGGCTGACCTCTCGTGAGTCAGTGGATTGTTCGGAACTTTGCTTTATCTGCTTTATCTGAAAGTAATAGTAACTTACTTCTGCAATGGTAATAATAATATTTGTCTTTGCTGTGGATTGAACTGTGCACCTTCTTCCCTAATTTTATATGGTGAAGCTGCTGGTGTGACTATGTTTGGAGATGGAACTTTTAGGAGCCTCATTGAACTTAAATGGGGTTGTAAGGATAGTGTCCAAATCCCTTAAAACTGTGGCCTTAGAGAAAAACTGGAGTGGGGCAAGAGGGGAGGGGGGAGAAAGAGAGAGAGAGAGAGGGAGGGAGATCTTTGCTCTCTCCATGTCTTCAGAGGAAAGACCATGTGAAGGTAAGGGTTGGCTAGCTAGACCCTGCGCCTAGAACCGCTCATCCAGTTTCTCACCTATAGAATTGTGGGAAATCCCCAGTCTATGGTGCTTTATTATGGCAGCTCAATGTAAGTAATACAGCCTCTTAAGGTTTTTGAAAGAAGTCAGGAGGAGGCAAATCAAGGTGAGTGAGCGCTGCTAAGCTGGGTCCACCTGAGTCTTTGTGATGCTGGGTAACCTGTCCGTAAGCATGTTAGTCTTCTGGCGTCCAGTGATGCTAGGGGACTATCCCAAGTGAGCTGGCTTGAGCTGTCAGGAAAGTTGCCACATCTGGTTTGTGGGCTATGACACGTGTTCTTGACACAGAAAGGCTGTTAGGACCTCCTGGGGAATGTGCACAGGCCTCTTAGTCTCTGTGCTAAACAATGAAGGGCTGTCCCCTTTCTTCTCCCTAAGAAATGCCAGGGCCAGATGCTTTCTGTGCTGAGCAACCACCTTTCCTCTGAGACATAAGTATCCCGGAGCTTAAGGCAAAGCAAAAACAAGCAGATCATGACACTGGCTCATTGAGTTCATGATCCAGAACCTACGAACCACTGGAACACAGTGTGCTGAATGTTGTTTTTTTTTTTTCCTCAAAGGATTTTATCTTCTTAAGAACTGTTGTTTTTATTTGGTTAATAAAAATGTATGTTTAGAATTTTGTGTATGTGCATGTATCCTCTTTTTGATTGTGGAATTCAAAACTAAACATAGGTTCTTCCTGTTCACTGTCCTCTGCATTCCCACTTGAAGTTGACCCAGAGGCTGCCTTCCTGAGGTTGCTCAGTGGCCTTGGTCAGCCCAAGTGGATGGAGGCATAAAGTGCTGATGACCCTTGGGGTCACTTGGGATTCTTGCAGGGGTTCTAGTGATCAGGCTCTGGTGGGCAGGAGACTGGGTACTAGGCCTGTGCATCCCTGCTATTGCATGGGATATTGGAGTTGTCTAACACAAAGGGGACCTGGCAAGCTTCTCCAGTATGGAGTCCTATATGGAGATGAGGTAGGGCTCTGCTCTGGCTTTGATGGAGTGAGTAGTGCTGTCTGTCTGCATATGACATTTACCATTGACACAGAGTGAACTACTTACTTGGACATCAGCATTTTCATTTGTCTTTGTCAGGGAAGTACTTGATGTCTCTCCTTTTCTCTCTGTTTCTCTCTCTTACACCCTCCCCCATACACACACACATACACACACACACACACACACACACACACACACACACATCAAATATTCTTGTAAGGAACAAAGTGAGATAGATTACTATTTTCTTCTGGGGAGGAAAAAGAAACAACCCCACAAACTTCTCACAGAATGATTTCATAGGCCATGCTAATTATTTTTTAGGGCACGCATAATAAAACCCAGGTGATTTGCCTTCAGCAGTTTCTCCTTATCTCCACACAGCTCTGCATCATTTCCCTGCATGGCAAGCAATTACCATGAGCCCTGCAGTTTTTACCAGACATTCTTTGTTGGAGCCCTGCTCGAATCCACAAAGGTTAATATGCTTTTGCACTACAAAATCTGGGCATTATCTTGTGGATTGTAAGACATGTGTGTGACACTTTGAATCCAGACGATTTTTACGGGATCAGCAAAACAGAAGGAGTCCCATCGGGAGCATCTCTGCTAACAATTTCCTCATCAGAATGTGACTTGGTGAGGTGCAGTGGTTAGCACAGGCCTTAGTCAGGGGGTGGGGTTTGGCCCAGCACCAGCCCCGTTTCTCCGGGGATACCCATGAGTTTGGGAGTGCAATCTGCTCATGATGGTAAGTGCAGATACCCAGCACTGTACTTCTCTTGGGAAAAGTAATTGTTGTTGTTCCTTACAATTATTTATAATTGATTTACATTAAAATTTAAGCGTTACATGTGTCAGCCAGGCACAGAGAAGACATAGCCTTAGCTAAGTTTGCTGAAACAAACATTTGGAGTAACTTTCTTGAAAGGAAGACTTGGGCTCAGACATTGACACCATTTGCAAAGCACATTATCTGTTCGCCATTGAACCTGGCTGAGATTACATGGTTCCACCAACAACATTGGCTGCATTGTCCTGCTACTCTGTCACCAGACTGTTCTCCAAAGAGGTCTTGTCTCCTCACCTTACTGATCATTCTCTGAAGTAGTTGAATTGGTTGTTTGAGGGTGTCACCCTCTGTGGCAAGGACTTTGCCAGTTTGAATACACTGTTTTATCATCAGAGCCAAGA
Source organism: Dipodomys ordii (assembly GCF_000151885.1). Taxonomy (NCBI): domain Eukaryota; kingdom Metazoa; phylum Chordata; class Mammalia; order Rodentia; family Heteromyidae; genus Dipodomys; species Dipodomys ordii. Next base: position 31,724,540 of record NW_012267220.1, on the reverse strand, counting down.
CACATGAACTAGAGTAGTCCCCAATAAATGTCCCCACTGTAACTTCTTATATGGGCATCAGAAGGACGGGGCATGTGACAGTGGTGGCCTCTTCTTCAGTGTCCTTCCTGCTGAAGGACCATCCGTGATTTGCTCTTTTATGGCCATTCATGCATTTGTCCATTGATATGTGAACATGTATGTGCATACTTGTTAGAACGTCTGTGTAGCAACTTCCTTTGTAGCTCCCAAGTTTGTGGTTTTGAAAATACCTTTAGAGTAGCTGGGACAGGAACTTTCTGGCTCTTCAAGCTACATTGTAAGGTCACTGAAGTCCATGGCCTTGACTACCACTCAGCCATTGCAATGAATAAACTACCGTACCAGATAAGGGCACTCTTCCTCAGGCCACTGGCCCTTACCATTTCTGGCACCTCAGCTCATTTACAGAAATCCAGTTGGTAAGACTGGAGTTGATCCCAGCAGAATGAGTTTTACTAAGGGACCTGGGGTCCATACAAAAAAAAGGCTCTGCGATTTCTTCTCTACTGTGTTGTTTAGGGCCAGACAAAATAAGTCAGCAAGTAACTACAACAATCAAAATGTGTGACGCTGGAAATGGCTTTCCTGAGTGACCAGCCTCATCCCCCTGAGCTTCAGGGGATGATGAGGTTCAGAGGTTAGGAGAAGTAATCCATTCAATGTCATCCAACCACTCACTGTCAAGAAGAAAGTCAAAACCCAGATCTTGGGCTTCCTAGGCCAGTGCTTGCCCACCAGGAGAGGGAGGAAAGGACATGGAACTCGGGCTGTGGTGGGCAGGCCATGGCACCCTCTCTCTGCCCTTTAGTTCTAATATCTTGTCCTCACAGCAACACCACTGGCTTCACTTGTGGTTCCCCACATGCAAGTCCTGGCCGAGGTAGCTGTGGCTGATGCGAGACTGTCCCTGAAGGTTGGTTACAGACATCGATGCCCTTGCTTGTTCATGGTGTGGAAAACCCCATTGTTAGGCCTCTAGGCACGGCATGCACTCAAGGGCTTCCCCGTAGCTCTCTTGGCGTCTTTTTCCTTTTCTCTATACCTCACAAAGCCCTCTGCACTGCTTTCCTCCTTGGGAATTGCCCCTGTCATTGTCTCATGAGCTGTAGAAGAATAGAACCAAGAGGAAAGTTTTGGGAGTCTCCCATTCTAGCCATACTTCTATTCTTTCTGGTTTCCTTCTCAAAATTCCATAGGCATTATGATTCCTACCAGCAATCACACAGCTATAAGCCTCAGGCTGTTTTCTGTTGCTCCTGTCTCTTCAGCTAGGTAAGATAGGAAGTACAGGTGACTAGTCTCTTTCTTCTTGCTTGTTCAGCTGGTACTCTACCACTTGAGGCATCCTTCCAACCTGGCATTTTTGATGGTTATTTTGGAAATGGAGTCTTGTGGACTTTTCTGCCCAGGCTGGCTTTGAAACACCATCCTTCAGATCCCAGCCTCCTGAATAAGTAGGATGACTAGAAATAGAGCCATAGGAATGCTGTGACAGCATTTTATTATTGTTATTATTGTTTATTTAAAAATAATGGATTACAAAGTACCAATAGGATCTTTAGTGATTGAGGTAAAATCCACCTTGAGGTGTCCTTTGGTTTCTCCTGTTAGATTTGGGTCTAGAAAAAGACCTCTCCGTGTCCTGTCTCTGCGCCAGTCATTCTATGAATTATTCATCAGCCACACCCATTCCTGACCTCGAAATACCATGGCTTCTTTTAGCCTCTGCTCTTCCTGAAAGGAAGCTGACTAGTAGATTCTCGATATAACTGTGACTATTTGCCGTTGGTGTCACCAGCCTGACTTAAATTTCATTGCTGGCAGTGGTCTAGGAGGGAGCATTTGGGTCTGTTGCAAAGCAGCCTCCACCCTACACCAAACACAACCAAACCTGCGTTGACATCAAAGGAGGCACTGTGGAGTATCAGTCTGAGAGGTTTCCCTTTGTATCAACATTCTTTCCAAACATCCTCCATTTTCAGCAGTCTGACATTTCTGTTTAAGACACAGGCCTGACCCTGTGAAGGTCTGGGGAAAACTGTTGAACAGAGTTGCATGAAAGCAGGGCCTTGAGTGTCACAAAAAATAACAACTGACGAGAATGGAATGGAAAAGCTTTTGCAAGGCCAGGAGAAGAACATGATCATCGACATGTATACAAAATTATACATCATCCCTCATCTCTCAATATTTATCTTAAAAATGTACAAACTTAAGAAAAAAATTCTTTTTAAAAAATGAAGAGTTCCAAATCTGTAGCAGTTATGCCTAAAAGGGGGATAAAATCTGACTGTGTTCCTCCTGGCTGGGTCCCTCTTCCTCTTTGGCCCTTCTGAGCTCCTGCTCACTTTCCTCCCTACCCCTACTTTGCCCCTGAACAAGTCATTTACAAGAGATGACTGTCGTGGAGCATAAAGAAATAATTTTAAAAAATCTTCAAAATGCTGGCAGCATAAAAATCTCTGGCTCTGTCGTTTCTCTGTTTCTGCAAGCAGCAAAAGATCCATAATTCTCACACTTAATGTAATTCCAAGGCATCTAAAGTGATTTACAGTCGGTTTACTCAATACTTCCAGCTTTATTTAATGTAACAGTTATGGCACATAAAAAGTTTATTGAAAATCCTTTGGGAGTACGATTGAGTAAGAAAGAGTCGTTGCTAATACCATTACAGAAACAGAAGGAGGGATCTCTGTCTGTTTTCTCCATGACCTTTTTGGGTCCATATACAAGGGTTCTGAGGGAAGAAACTCTCCCCTGGTCTCTGCCATCACCAAGACCATAGCCCTGTCAGCTCAGGGACCGCCATCTTGGGTGCTCTGGACAGCTCATTTGCAAGCTTGGCTGGTGAAGGGACTTGGATGAGAGCCTTTGCTTTAGATTACTCTGGAGTCTCTATTTTTTTATGCACAGTCCAAATTCAGAAAGATTTGCTAAAGGGGAAAATGAAAATATCATATTCTTCCTCTTCTCCTGCCTTATTCTTCATAATTTTTAATAAGTCACATTTTTTTTGTTGGACCACTGCAATGGGAGTGAACTTGAAAAATTCCCACCCTATGTCTATTGGAGATGTGGGGAGTCAGGGGAAGATCTCTCTTCTTGAGACAAGGTTGATTTACTACTCTAGAGATGAGAGCTCTTGTTTCCTGGGGTCTCCATGCTGCCATGCCAGAAAGGAAATAATATATTAAAATAATGTCTTTCATCAAGGTATATCTCCAAATACTTGAGATTTGCCCACATATCTTCCCAGTGACTGTGAGAGGAAACCAGAATTAAGAAGATAGTAATGAAAGCCCACCCTAGAAGTTGGATTTCTGGTCTATGAATTCAACAGAAATGGCTACTTGTCTCTTGATACTATCATGCTTGTGAGTGTCCTATCCATGTGACTACTCTTTTGGAGTAGATTTTCTTTGTTGTTTCTTTTAGTTTTGTGCCACCAAAGGCCCTCAAACTCTCACTAAGCTTTTCAATCAAGGTTGGTTCTCTATCACTTGAGCTATACCTCCACTTCTGGCTTTTTTTTGGGGGGGGCTGGTTAATTGGAGACAAGAGTCTCATGGACTTTTGTGCCTGAGCTAGTTGCTTTATATGGTGATCCTGAGTAGCTAGGACTATAGGTATGAGCCACAGCACCTGATTCATATCAAAGAGTTCTACAAAGAATCCCAATGGTGATAGAGTGGACCAAACAGAGGTAATATTTGATTCTTCATGTTCTTCTCTGCTAAATGTGCAGTAAAGTTTTTGTCATAGATATTTCTTCATCTCAGGTAAAAGTAACTTCCCTTGAACCAGGAAATGATATATTTTACATTTGTAGACTTTTTATGACAAATGAAATTTTTTTCCTCATTGTACAGATTCAAAAAGGAAGCAAAATCATTCTTTATGAATATAATTTCAAAGCAAATCATTTGCTTTCATTTCTTTTTTAATACATTTTTATTGCAAAAATACTGTACAGAGGGGTTACAGTTACATGAGCAAGGTAATGAGTCCATTTCCTATCAAGCCTTGTTACCTCCTCCTTTGTTTTTCCCTTACTATTCCTCTTCTCCCACCTCCACAACTATCTAAAGAAAATACTTTTCATTGAACATATTTAAAACATCAGTATGTAATCTCAAAACAGATATGGGCTAGTTGTTTTGCTGTATGGTAGTACTATGATGGCTTCCAGGGTCATTTGAAGTTTTGTGTTTTAACTCTGAAAGTTTTTGAGTTTCCATATGGTCACACAAACCCCCACCCCCATACACACACACACACACACACACACACACACACACACACTTTGTTACTTTTCTTATTGTTTTAAATTTAATTTTCCTTCTAATGTTATTTTTCTAACATCTGTACTGCGAATACTGTTTCATTACATTGAAAGCTTGATTTTTCTGTATTTTAGTTTTACCAGGGTATCTTTTCCTTTGCTTCTTGATTCTTGCTTACCATCCTAATACTTACTGCTTATTAGTTAAATCTGGGGCAAAAAAGTGATTATATATGTACGATGTGTGTGTGGATCTATTTACACATACTCTTGTGGTTTAAAAATTACTTTGCAAACTTTCTTACAAAGATGGCCTTTGGGGGATGCCATTCTGACTCTGGTAGATGTATTGTGCCACTGTACCTTGATGGGCATTGACAAATGCTCACAAATCTCAGTAATAATGGGACTTTTAGACATCCCATTCATAGGATCTAACTTTCCCTGCTGAGGGTGCACTATAGACGGAAAACTTTCCATTCTGTTTCAGCAGTTGGTATTTCAGTCCTGTTTGGGAGAGCTCTTCTGACTTTAAATCAGCAAGTAGCTGCCCTGGGTTTAGGATGTGGATGCTCAGGTGAGAGGACCTGGTAGAAGTGTCCACCCCACACATCTCACACCTCTGCAGCAGAAAGTGACTTGGTGACCAAACAAAAGTTCATAGAACTTTGCATCTTTCCACTCATTTCTCTTTATAAATGCCCCCTCTATGTGTGTGTGTGTGTGTGTGTGTATGTGTGTGTGTATGTGTGTGTGCGCGTGTGTGTTATATGAATCTGGCGAACAGCTGTTGTGACAGGTTGAGGTTTATTGTATTCAGTCATTGTTGTCTTTGTGGTATGGGAAAAGGAAGTTTGGGGGTTCATTAGAAAATGTCTTAAAATTAATCTTTAATAGTAACAACCTACTGAATAACCCAGTACTTTGTGATGTGTTTTGACAGGCGTATCACACTTAACCTCTCCCAAACAACTTGCTGAGCAAATACTGTTACATCCTATAGATACAACAACTGGTGATTTGATTATGTGATTCAATCAATACTACACATTCAGAAGGTGGCAGGGCTGGGATTTGAAGCTGGACTTGGCAAGCCCTAAGCCTTATGCTCCTAACAACTTTGATCCCTTTTCTGGGTGAAGAACAGATGTTCCCTCTACTCCACAAAGCAAGAAATGCCATTCCATTGACCCTGAGCAGCTCTTGACCATATAGAAATGGTGAACATCTATATCCTATTTTCTCTCATATCTCACCTTCTATTCCCTAAAAGATCTGTCTCTTCCAAGATACTACTAAGAAATAATTAGTGGTGAATTATGTTGCCACCAGCCCCATAGTATTTTAATCAAGAACCTCCCTAAAGAGTGGAAGCCTTCAAGACTAACACAAATAAAGGCCTGTCTCTTGGCAGAATTTTGTTTCTTGATGGTATGGAAGAGAGAAAGCAGGAAGAAGGATCTCCTTGGTGTCACGGACATTTTAGCCTCTTGTGACTGCTGACTTTATTGTAACAAGAGCTCTGCACACATTGGTCAACATATACCACCAAGGCCCTGGCATAGTATTGGTCAAACTTGCCTCCCTAGTTGGGGTAGTTGCGTCAGTCACCACCAGAGGGCAGCAGAGGGCAAGAACTTCTGGCACTGGGCTAATTTCTCAGGGAAAGGCTGAGCAGTTAAGAGACCCCCTAGGGGACTGCTATGTGTAGGGAGTACTGGGGATATTTCTCCCAGGCACTGTCTTTCTGCAGTGCCAATGCATCTCATCTCCAGCTGCTGGAGTACTGGTGCTGACAGCTCATAGATACAGTCTCTGGGAATTGCCCTGTTAAGGAACTGCTTTACCCAAGGTTATGCTTTCTCTAGGGAGATAGCCAATGATTGCCCAAAGCAGGGAAAGGAAGACCTGGCCTGTTGCCTGGATTTGGGACAACTCTTGAGGGCCATCCAAGATCCAAAGTTTCAGGACTGGCTGGCGCCTTAAATTCAGTTTAGCTTCCCCTTCTGTCCAATTCTATCCTCCTGAATTCCTTAGAGCTATCTATGTCCTTAAAATCCATTGGCTGATTAATGTGCCTCTCAAAAGTCAGCTTCCAGGATATGCCAACTAAGACACACAGTTATTTGGAATGGAAAAACCAAACAGTATAGGAGGTAACCAGTATTCAACCAGGCCGCTTATGATCATGGACAGGGAGTCTAGCATCAAAGCCAGAAGTAGACACATAAAGGGAGATATCGGCAGGCTTAGGCAGGAACTGGAAATATACCTAGAGTCCAGTCTCAGATCCTAAGGTCCCTAGGGACCACAAAAGTCTGAACTAAGAACAGAGCAGACCAGGATGGAAGTAAAATTAAGACCTGAGCAAACTGCATTATTGTTTATTATTAATAGTAGTAATAATAATTTTGTTAGTGCAGGTACAAGTGTGGCTGAATTTGGAACTATCCTTTCTTTACCTTTCTTCCCACATATACTTCCCTACATGGAGGGGTGCCACTGCCCACCAGCTTAGATCCCTGCCTAAAGACTGTACACACTCAGCTGGGCACTGGTGGATCCTGTAATCCTAGCTACTCAGGAGGCTGAGACCTGAGGATTGCAGTTCAAAGCCAGCCCCAGCAGTAAAGTCTGTGAGACCCTTATTTCCAATAAACCACTAGAAAACTGGAAGTGGCACTGTGGCTTAAGCAGTAGAGAGCTCCCCTTGAGCTGAAGAGCGCAGGGACAGCGCCCAAGCCCAGAGTTCAAGCCCCATGACTGACAAAAAAAAAAAAAAGACTGTGCACACTCAAGACAATTGCATTTATTTCTTCCTGGTACCCTAAGCTAGGATCACACAATATGCCCACTCACACTTCCTATAAAAAAATTGGCCAAGGGAGACCCAACTAGTAAAGAATGGAATTCTATTCTTTCAAGCTCACTCTCTGGTATCTTAGAAATTATTTTTTAACACCAGGCCATGGAGGCCATTGCCTGCTTTTAAGACTTAGTACTAAGATTTTTCTACCTAAATAACTGAGTCTGTACCTTCCCTAAGCTTCAGCAGGAACCCCCTCTGTGGAGTCTCCCATTGTTCAAGAAACAGACTCGTGTGATCACGTGCAGCAAATCCAACATTTTGGAGCATGTACCCGAGGCCGGGCTCCGCGGGGAGATGACTGGCGGCCTATGGATTAATGTACTATTTTACATTACTCTTTAAGCTTCAAAGGTCTGCCAGGAGGGCTAAGCTTGCTATCTATTCCATGACATTTTAAGAACAAATAATACATTAATATATTTAATTTGAGAATAAACACATACATTACAGGCAGGGGATTTTGTCTATGCTGATAAGGCAGCAAATGACCTTTCCGGAGCCATCCCAGCATGCAGAGCTGAAAAGGGACGTGTTCCAAAAACTCGTTTGTTTCCATCGGCTGTGATGTGTGGGCTCTAATGCAGGTTTGGCCTGTGCGAAGCTGCAGCTGCCATGCTCTTTGGAGATGGGAGCGTGGCTATAATTACCCCTTCGACACTAATCTGCAAGAACACTAAATCTTGTTGCCTCAAATTAGTTAATCAATTAAGTGTCAAACCACAAAATGTTGGAGATTTTGGTTTGTATTTATTATCTTGGCAGGCGCTTCCGTCCTCAGCCCCTTGGCTTCCTCCCTCTTCCCCTTGCCGGGGAGCTGGCTTTTAAAAAATGACCAGTCACTCACTGTTTATTTCTGGCCTATTAGTGAAACGGTTGAAGTTGCATAAGCATGGTACCCAGGATTGCAGTGGCCCTGAGATTGACAGCTTGGCCAGGGTTCAGACAGAGTTGTGTACTTGCTAGTGCCTTTCCTGGGATTAACGTAGCAGAGCGTGGAAGTGATGTGCCAGCATTGTCCTTCGTGTCTACTGAGGTCAGCCATTTTGGAGCCTGAATGAGTTGACTGAGAGTCTTGTTTATTTTTCTACCACTCTCATGAGGTGAGCAAGGCCCAGGCAATGGTGTTTCTAGAAGTTCTTGTTTAAAATCTTGACTTATTCTCCTGTTTTGACAATTGTGACTAGCTTGCTGTCATTGTGGACACCAAGAGGACCAAGTGGTGGTGTTATATCTGCTATGCAAGGCCTGTGTCACCAACTCTAGATCTGTGCTTCCTATAGGTTCCTCTGGCAGGGCCTCTGCCCCAGACATACTAGATAGCCACCTAAGAGGATGCACCCTCTAATCTCAAGTAGGTGCCATCAGATGCAAGATTAGTTCTGTTGGGTGGTGACAAGCCTGAAATGGTCTTGATATTTAAGAAGTATATTGTTTCAAGAGACAAGGAAAACAAGATCAGAAAAAAGACTCCCAGAAAAATGTATGTACTGTTAATGAATGCACGTGTGCAAGTCTCTCACTGAGACAATGGGGTGTAGAGAGGCTGGTTCTGGGGGTTCCCTGTGGTAATCAGTGGACTGGTGACTCTTCTGAGTAATTATCTTCTTTATACACTTTTGGGAGCTAAATTGCCTTTTCTTTGTAATATAACGGTGACATTAGATAATCCTTTTCTTTTGTGCTGGTCCTAGGGCTTGAACTCAGGCCCTGGCTGCTATCCCAGAGACTTTTTTTGCTCAAGGCTGGTGCTATGCCACTTGAGCCACAGCTCCACTTCTGGCTTTTTTGATAGTTGGTTGGAGATAAGAGTCATATGGGTTTTTCTTCCCAGCTGACTTTGAACCACAGTCCTTACATTTTAACATCCTGAGTAGCTAGGATTACATGCATGAGTCTTTGGCACCTGTTCTGTGTGTGTGTGTGTGTGTGTGTGTGTGTATGTGTGTGTGTACTCATTTGTAGAAATAAAAAATTGACAATATTATGTGATGTCTGAAACATTTTATTTCATATTTTTATTTTGATACTCTACTTCTTTGTGAAATCTAAAAATCTAAATTGCCCTTCCCCCAAACAGTGACTTACCATAGCTATTACTCCCCTGCTCTATCACAGCAGTGGTATCAGTATATCTTGTACCCAGTGCAGGTCTACTTTAATCTAGGCACCCATAGGTCCCTGCTGAGTTGAGCATAGGAATTTATTTCCAATGACACCACCCACTGCCCAGCACTGTGTATATCCTAGGCTTCTGGTCTTCACTGAAAATGCTCATGAAAATGTGAAAGGAATCATGGTGACTTCCCAGTGAGGAAAGCCCTCATACATTTCCAGGGTTAACTCCTTGATTTCAGAGTTGAGGAGCCAAGGGTTAGAAAACAGAAAGGACTTCCTCAGGAGCTATTGCCACTCTGCCTTAAGTTTCAAATGCATATTCTATCTTGCGATGCATGGCTAATCGCTCCAGGCCTATTGGGTTCTGCTTAACAGATCCCTGCGGCTGCTTTATCTCTTAAATCCTGAGTTTCAGTTGTCACCCAACTTGTGAGGGAGTTTAGTGGATTTGGTAATGGAAAGGGATTGTTATTTTTTTAATTTTTAAAATTTTTTTTATTGTGAACATACTGTACAGAGGGGTTACAATTAAATAGGGATACAGGTGGACCCATTGCAACAATGGGATTGTTCTTAAACTCTACTTAGCCACTCTCTACAAAACCACTCTAGGGTCTCCCTGGCCTCAATTTGATGGCTAATAAGGATTCTATTTATCCTTAAGTACTGAACAGGCCTGGATTGGGAGGGAGAGTGAGAGAGAGACAGACAGCGACACAGAGAGAGTTATTAAAATTATCCTGCATGGGCAAGTAGTTGAATCTCTGTGTAATGATTTCGCCATCCTTGAAATGTGAGGATGAAACTTAAGCAAGCTCTTGTGAAGATTGTCATGGTGGTTTATATGAGGACAGGTGTGCAAAAGTATAAATCCCTTGCCCCAGCTTCCTTTGGCCAATGTGCCTCTTGTTAAGTGAGAAAATAGTAGTGGGAGAGAGGACCACATCAGACTGTGAAGGCTTCAGGGCTTACCTAGTACTTTGTGATGAGGTCAGTAAGCCACACCACCTGGAAGCCCCAAGGTAATTCAGTACTTTTAATAGCCATGGAAAAACCAAACCATGCTAGACAACAGGAGTTGATGTTTATTGAATACTGAGTTTTTATTTTCATATTCTGTTATCTGTGCTTTAGTTTAGTCTTGAGGAATTGCTTTTAAACAATGCAATTAATTTTAAAAAAATCCTTCTAACTTTCATAGGCAAAGCTCTTTGCTCTGTGGAGCTATGCAATTTGGGCACTGCACTGCAGGCATTAATGGCAGGCCAGAGGCCCATGAAATTATTGTGATTTAATGGACCAGTCAAATTTGGACCTGTTTTGCCAGCCTGGCCTTACATGTCTACCCATTTTTCAATTCAATTTTTTTCCCTTTTCTTAACACATTAGATTCTTTCATTTACATTTTTTCCCAGACACATGTAACACAAAGCAAAGAAATTTCTGGAAGCCCGCAAGGCCGACAAGACTTGGGCTGGGTAAGCACTCATTCTACCTCTCCTCGCCTGCCTGGCTGTCCGCAAGACACACAGCTCAGACTGGCTTTTGTTTCCCTGGGTTATGATTTATGCGAATGGACCCTGGGCAGGGAAGAGTCGAGTATCAATTTCACTGGGTTACCGTGTTAAATGACCGATGCATGGATGGTTATTGCTGCCTCGGGAGCAAATGAAAGCCCTTTGCTTCCCCAACACAGCCTCCTCCTCCCCCCCCCTCTGCTGATGGTCAGTTAAAAATGTAAATAAAAAGACTGCACTTTGGAGAGAGTCAGCTCAGGACGTGGGGGAAAAATTGCAAAAGCGAAGTTTATTGATCCCCTGGTCAAGATTGATGGCACAATAAGAGCAGGAGGCGAAGAGTGATTTTGCTTTTGAAAACGTTGATGAATAAGCACTGAGGGGCAACAAATAGCTGGGCTCAGCGAGTGATGGACGGTGGTAGGGGAACAAGATGCATTTTTATAAATGGGTGAAAGGAGAGGAAGACTTATTAAAAAAATGAATGACCACATGTGGCAGGGATATGCCAGTAGGGAGAAGAAAGCCATTGATTTATGTGTACTACTGGCATTTGAAAATTCAATAATAACATTGACAAATGAGAAGCAAACCTGGCCACAGGACAGCGCCGAGCCAGGAATGGAGAAAGAAAATGCCAAGGTCAGAGAGAAGGAGCAGAAAAACATGCTTATGTTGGAAAGCTTTACATTAACTCATCTATATAAAGACATTAAGAAAAAACCCCTGCACTATCAGTGGGCTGCTGTCTGAGTTGGTGGGGCAGGCAAATCAGGGAGGGGAGAGGCTGTGGGCATGCGCCAGCTGTGTGAGAGGAGAAGGCTTCCTGTGGCTGACTGTGCTGCTCTGGGACTCTGGCCTCGGTTGCCTCATAGTTTGGGATCAGGGGGTTTCCCATGGATACCCACAGTCCGTCCTGAGCTCTTCCTTCCCAGGGTCATGTGACCAGGGCCCTATCTGTACTGACTCTCTGATGACTACTGTCTCTGTTCACTCCGACTTGTGTACATGCTGTTCCTCCTGCTCCCGCAGACCTGTCTTCCCTCTGGTGTCTTTGTGAAAGAGACGTTTCCAAGTGAATATATGATTGTGATATGCTAGCCTTTGACTCAGACACCAGCAATGTCTCTAATCCCTATGAACTTCCTCAGGTCCTAATGCTTGCATCACTGAAGTGCCCTTTTTTTTCTCACTCACTCGTTCATTCTTTAACAAGTGTGTACTAAGTACTTGCTCCATGGGGAGCACTATGCTAGGTGAAAAACATGGACAATCCGTGATGTACAATGTTTGGTAAGAATCTTGCTGAGTAGCACTTGCCTTTAGAAACAATAGGTGTAATGGTCAGAGTCCTTTTTGTGCCATTGCTATTCCTCATCACAATGACTGTGGACTAGTATACAGGGAGGCTGTCCTTAGAAGAAATCTCTGTGGGAGAAGTGGAGCCACGGGTATAAGTAGAGCTGTGGAGCTGTGGACAGTGGGAAGATGCTGGAGATATAACAAACCTGAACCAATGCCCCCTGGCGGCATGGATATACACAAGAGCATTTGCTCATGCAAACACAGACACACAGACAAAGACAGACAGACAGACAGACAGACAGACAGACACAGACACAGACACAGACACAGACACACACACACACACACACACACACACACACACACACACACACACTTCCCGTTAGCTGGAGCCCTCTGAAAGACCCATGATCTTCATCAGCCTCCTTATTTGGATGGAGACTATATCTACTTCTCTGCTATTAACAATAAGCTGATGGTGTGTTTGGGCTTGTAACATTTTAGCCACTTAGAGTATTCTCTTCTCTTTTGTTCTCTGGCTCTGTCTCAAATTACAGAGGAGTGTGAAAGGAGAAAACCCTCTAGGGAGAGGGCCAGTAGCCTGTCAAAGAGCTCTCTTTGCCCACCCCCATCCCCTTTATATTGCTATTCCCCTGTGGCCTGGGCTAGCTCCTATGACATCTTCTCCAAATGCTAGGAGGTGAAAGGGGACTTGTGCAGAAACATAAATCCTTGACAATATTCTCTTGGAAAAGCCTGGTGGGGCAGTGTTTCCCGGGGGCCTGTCCACAGGCCTGATCCATGTGGTTGGAATGATTGCAAGGTTCCAGGTGTGTGGATTTGATGTTTACAGAGGGTTCCTAGAAGCCTCTTGGGGTCCTCTAGCGTGTCATCAAATCTTCAACTTGAAATACATGGTTAACTGCTTCCATGTAAATGTGCCTTCTTTTTCTCTACTTTCTCATCCTTTAGTTCTCAGAGGCAGACAGACACAGGTAACAGAGAGGGAATGGAGCCCAGGGATGAGTGAAGCAGTGGGTAAATAGTGAGAGTCAACACTAGTTTGTCAGACTCCTGCAGATCTTGCTTGCCAGACTCCTTGCTTTCATTGTGTGGGTGCTGGGGATGAGAGGAAAAAGCACCAACCAGTGACTGCCACCTGTCATAGATATATCTATTTTTCTAGAGCCATAACGTGGATTGGCACTTGGTAGTCACTCCATAAGAGTTGTTGGATAGATGAATGAGCACCACATGTCCAGTCTTAGAATTCAAAAGCACAAATCTGGACTGGGAATAAGAATACCGACTTTGGCTCCTAAGAGGTAGGAATGTTTTGATGGAGGAGACGGCAGTTGAATTTTGCTTTTCTGGTCCAAGAGGATACAGAAAGGTCTCTTGGCTGAAGAACATGATAGAGTGGAAGAGGACTTTGCAGAATACCAAGGTACAGGCGGGAGATGACAGCTACAGAACTTAGCATCAGCCTTCATCTTTTTGAGCATCTCTTGCGTAGGTGTTCCCACACTCACCACACCATGTACTTTCAGCAGTACATCCGGCTCTTTCACACAAGGAAATTAAGGTTTGGAAAGAGTGAGTGGCCCCCATGATTGCACAGCTAATGAGATAAGGCGGGGACTCAGGTCAGTCTGACCCAAAGAGCTGCTCGGAGCTGGGGGCGCGGGGAATTTCCATGAAGCCTGATTCCATAGTTGGCCCATGTAACCATTTCTCTCAGTGGATGTTTGTTGAGTGAGTAAGCTGTGCATTATGATGTAGATCTGGGGGACTGGAAGACTTGGTTCCGCAGTTTCTCTTCCAAGATAGTCCCAGAGAAGAGGTCTTGGAGGAGAATCTCTCTGGGCATGAGCATGAACATCAACCCTACACAGTCAGAGAAAACAACCGTGTCCCCAAAATACCAGAACAAGAAAGTCTACCAGGAACCTCCTCATGGGTTTACAAATGCTTCTTGTTTTGCTTACTTTTTTCAAATACTCCAGTGACAGGGCTTAAGAGGATTAACCCACCCCACCACCACCATGACTGTGTGAGGGAGTTTGATCTGTAGCTACAGATTCTTGGGCATTTTTGAATATAATCTGAAAGCCCTCAGACTAGGCCAGGTTCTGTGGGGACACTGAGTCAGGGAGGGAAAGTGACGTGTTAGTATCCCACTTCTGAGGATGGGCAAGCTCTAATGTTAATTTTGTGGTTCACAGTCATTTGTGGAAAATTAAATAGGGAGGTAGGTTGAGATATTCCTGAGAGGGCTGTGAAGCCATGCTGGCTCTGAGAAGTCCTGTGGGAAGAGTCCTGTAAAGATGCGTTTGGTTTTGGTGACTCACGTGCAGCAAATTTCCCCTGCAAGGTGGTAGAAGAAACCTTTTGGGCTCATTAAGGGCAAGAAAGGCATCTTGCCTACACCTCCTGCCTCCTATATTGCTGACTTAAAGCTTTCATTTGTTGACTGAATAATAAAAAGTTTGTTTTGCTTTGAAGCATTGCTTGCCATAAGGCTCCCATCTGTTTTGCTGGGATGAATCCTCTAATTTAAAATATTTTATTCTCTAAGTGTTCAATTTCTTTCTCAGCAAAGACATCTTGTATCCACATAGTCTGGCTTGGGCTGAGGTAAAAAAGGTGGGTCATAGGAAAGGGAGGAGACTGGCCACCTCCATTTCAGCACCATTTCTGGAGATAGGTGAGATTAGAGGCAGATTCATGGCAGATAGATTTCCCTTTTCTTTTTCTTTTTTAAAAGAAAATTTATTTATTTGAGATAGGGTCACACTGTATCTGGTCTTCTGGTCTGGTGACCCTCCTTGCCTCATCCTCCCCAGTGTTGAGATTAAAGGAATATGCTGCCACACCCAACTTTAGATTCCATAGTTTAAGAGCTGAGACCCTAAAATGGCTTCAGTGTACCTTTTCTGCTTCCTTGACCTTTTGTGGGGCATAATCCTGAGTAGGCCAAGGTGATTCTACTGTACAGAATTTCAGGTGTCTTCTGAACAGAACTCCAGTTTGGTTTGGTTTTTACATTTTTTTAAATTTTAATATTTAAGACAGGAAGCCCAGGTTTACCTGTAACTCACAATCTTTCTGTTTCATTTCCTTGAGTGCTGGGGTTACAGGTGTTTGCCTGCATCTACTGTATACTATTTTATTATTATTATTATTATTATTATTATTGCTGTGATTATTTCTTTAATGAAGATCTAATGACAAACATCTCCCACCACTTGTTTCTTCTAAAGGAAAGTAGAATAAGTAGACCTCTGGTAACTTCTGACAGGCCACCTCAGCTCTGGGGCCCCAGGTGGGCCTCTTGAGCCCAGGCAAGAGAGAAGGAAAGTGACATCTTGGCTTCCTGAGCACCTTGCAGGCAGCCTGGCATAGGCTCTGTGGCAGAGTCTCTTGCCTGCTTCTTTGATCATTTAAGTGGGACATACCCCTTAGCAGACCACAATGAGTCTGCTATGCAAATTGCCCTTAGATAAACTGTCTTTTCTCCCACAGAGCAATGGAGCTTCATCCCAGTGGGAGCAGACCATTTTTCAGGGCTCAATCTGCAGCCTCAAGCAACCTCAGCTCAGGGATTTCTTGTCTGCAGATACTTTTGCCTTGTCTGAGAATAATACCCTTGACCTCATAAAACTGTTGTGGGGGTCTCCTGCTGTAGGGATTACATGTCATTAGGGCTGTGAATACACTGTGTAATGTGTCAGTCACATGAATGAAAAGATCTCTTCTCTGGTAGTGGATGCAAAGAAGAGGGTTCTCTTTCTTTGTCTTACCACGTGGGGACCCTAGGAATCTTGGGAAACTTGAAGACCATAGGGCATTCTTTAGCCCGTGAATCTCGTTCCTGTGGTCATTCCTTCTGACATTGCATCATCTGAAAAGGAGAGCCACTGGAGCTACTCAGCCCAGGGCCTGGGGCCTGATTTGTGAGATCCAGTTGGAGAGAAAGGAAGGAGGAATAAAGTGACAGATGTGCTCTTCAAGCGTTTTTCATCAGTTGTTTGTGGTAGATGGGGACAGGAAGAGCTCTCATTCCACATCACATGAATCACCAAATGGGAAACTGCAGGGTCCCCTGTCTTCATTTACACATCCTTCCCCTCTGTCCTGACTCGTAGGGTCATGGTTAAGTGTGGTGAGTAGACCATTTCTGGTCAAATCGCTTCTCTGGCAGAAACTATTGTTTGTCTTTTTTTTTTTATTTTTTTAGTCTTCTTATTCAGAGCTGCTTTGTTCTCTGGACTGACTCCATCAGAGCTAGAAAATGTAGGGGCAGAGGCAGACAGGCAGACAGAGACAGTAAAGCTTCTGTCTCTCCTCTCACTAATGCACAGATCACCACATAGATTGGGTCACATAGATGTGTGTGTATCTACATCCTGGGCTTCCTGGAGTCAAAAGTCAGATTTCCTCAAGTCACATAGTCTGCCCCCTTCTGTCAGAGTGAGAACACAGTGAAGTCTAGTCACGTGGGAATGAACGGAGACCCACAGACTCCATTGTCTCAGGCCTTGCCTCTGATTATCTTCATTGCCATTTGCCATGATCTTGACACCAATAAAGGACTGAGATAAAACGCTTGTGGAATGGATGGATAAATGTTACCCATTTTCCTTTGTGTGTCATAAACTAGCTTTCGATGTAGAATGAAATAAAAAGGAAGAAATCCTACAGAATTGTTCAGTCGTATCTGGTTCAGTGTTCAGTAACGGGAATGGCAGTTTTGTATTAACTCATAGGAAAATGTAGAACTATAGCATAAATTCCATCTGATGAACACATACTATTTTCTCTTCTGAATTCTTCTGTTCTTTCTCATCTTCCTCTTCTTCCTCTGCCTACTCTTCCTCCTCCTGCTGTTCCTCTTCCTGCTCCTTCTTTTCCACCTGCGGTTTCTCCTCCTGTTCTTCCTGCTTCTCTTTCTTCTCTTCCTCCTCCTCCTCTTCCTTTCTTTCATATGGAGACTGAACTCAGTACCTCACACTTACTAGACAAATGCTCTTAAACTTGACCATATGCCCAGCACTGGTGGCTTACGGCTGAGATCTGAGGATCATGGTTCAAAGCCAGCCAGGGCAGGAAACTCCGTGAAACTCTTATCTCCAATAAACCATCAGAAAACCGGAAGTGGTGCTGTAGCTCAAATGGTAGAGTGCCAGTTTTGGGATAAAGAGCTGAGGGACAGTGCTCAGGTACAGAGTTCAAGCTCCACGACTGACAAAAAACAAAACAAAACAAAACAACAACAACAAGAAAAAACTTAACCATATATTCATTCATTTTCCTTTAATTTTTTATTCAAATAGGCTCTCTAGATAACTTCCCTTGGGCTGATGTGGTCCTTAAAATCCACCCATTCCCATCTCCTGAGTAGTTGGGATTACAGACATATGCCTAATCTTTATGTGTTGGCTCTTGAATGTTGGATGAAATATATTAGCAATGCGACTGGGGTGGGAGAAGATTACAAAACCACCAAAACTATTATGAAAATATTTTTCTTTAGACCTATTTTCTGGCTTTGGCTTAGAGCATCTGAAAAAATGGGTTCTACTCTCTATCCCCAACCTGTCACAGGGCTAGGTATTGACTAGGCCTCTGCCTTCCCTGGGCCTCCATGTGTAAAATGTATACCAAGAATAATCATTCTCTTGCTGCAATAAAGATTAAATAAATTAATATGTGTACAACACATTCTTGATGTATAATTAACCTTCAACAAATGTGAGCTACCAATGATATTCCCATGGAAAGTGTCATGCATCTGTGAACTCCACACACCAGAGACATAACCGTCTCTTAATGTTTAGCACACTGCTATGTATTTAATAGACCCTCTAATAAATAGTTGTTGACTAAACAATGGGTGGAATGTGACTAAGGGATGTGGTCCAAATTGTTGACTTCATACGGCATTGTAAAACCTAATTTGTTATTATGAAGATAAAGTCGGTCACCTTTCTGTGTTTTAGCAGCTATCTTACTTCAGCAATGGCTGAGAATCCACACGGAAGCCTGGTGTTATGAGTCTGAGGCTCAGACCAAGAAACTCAATAGTTACTTTCAGCCTGGAAAGGTCTAAACACTAAAAAGTCAGGCAGTTGTCTATAGTCAGAGAATTGAGGCGTTCAATCAGGTGTTCCTGGTGTCCCTAAGGGTCTAACCTGTGTATCCAAGTGAAACAGCTACTGTCCTCCAAACTCTAGCTTGTAGGACTCCCCGCCATGTTGTTTTGGTAAGAGCCAATGGTCAGGGAGATGGGGGATTGCCATGGGGTCAGGGACTGATGGGAAATGAAGTGTCTCCAAGGCAGCTGGGCTTATGTTAATAGGCAAGGTCAGCACTGAAATGACCAGGAAGAGAAATTGCTGCCATTACACATCAGTTACAATCTTATATCAATTATTCCCTGTGCCATTCCTTTTGCCACGGGCTGAAGCAAACATGGCCCTAATCAGTTTTACATCTCCGTTTAATTTTATTGGAAAGAAGAGCTGGCAATGCATCACAGAGGCCGAGTGTGACACAAAAGGTGACCCCCCTGCCAACTTAATGGCACAATACATAACCCTTAATGAAGTCGCTATCTTGTCCCTCTTTGGCTGTCTCAGCTCCGTGATTTACGGCAGCATCATTTTGCTTTGCCCTCTTTTCATTTCAGCTTTGACAAAGTGGATGAAACAATTATCTTCGTTATCAGCCAGAACAGTAGAAATGTGATAGGTGGGGGTTTTCTGCAGGTGCACGGCCTTGGCGGGGGATCAAAACCAATGTTAAAGTGTGCTTAGGAATTTCTTCCCCTCTTCTCTCGCTTTCTTCTGTGATTGTGGCAACCTGAAGATGGATTGTATATCCCAATGAGCAGTGTGAGTCCTACATCATTGTGGCAAGAGGTAATTTCAGGAGAAAGGGAAGCGGCAGAAAGAAGAGAGCTTGGAATTTGGCAGTTTGTTCTGTTGGAGCTCCTGATATTTGTTGTCTGTGCCCACCCAGGCCAGGTTCTCTCTCATGACACCATCTTATATCCACCTGTGCCCCTAGCACATGAAGTGTGTTACATTACAAATCATACTCCACCCAACATGTATTGGGACTTGTAGCTGTTGAAGAAAATCAGATGCTGTGAAAGAAAAGAGATGGCATCGCTATGAATTTCACCCTCAAGAATTGGAAGATTCTAACAGCAATACAAGAAGAGAAGTAAATGATTCTAAGACAGAAAGATAAGCATAACCAGATATAAAAACAATGAGAAACTGTGCAAAAGGAGAGAAAAGTCCATTTCAGAGCTAGAGAAAAAAGGAGGTAGGAGTTGAACAAATAAAAATGAAAAATGCATTTATATTTATCATCTCATCAACAGTATAGGTACATAGGTGGAGAGCTAGTTGGATAAATAGATAGGACTTTGGTAGCACTTTCATGATCATTTGCCAAAATGATATAGGAGTTGGGAGGAAAGGAGAGTACAATACTAAGTGAATATTGATATCTACTTAGAGATGAAACTACAGCATATCTTGTTGAGAAGCCAACGAACTTAATAGTGCCAGCAACTTAGGATGGCTTGTGGAAATAGAGTCTGCAAAGGGTGAATTGATAGCATACTATGCTCATTTGTCTGGCTTGACTCTGTCTTCCTTCCTTCTTTCTACCACAATTCATGAACCTAAAGCATATGACAAGAACTTACATATCCTCAGTGGTGGTTTAGACTGGTTGTGTCCATTGCTGTGGGAAGACTTGTGGGTGTGAACACATAAATGCATATTATCATTGACTCAATTCCATTGTCTCAGGCCTTCATATATTTCCCATAGATAAGCTTGCAAAAATTCAGCTCCAAATATCTTTCTTTCCATTCTATTGGGCTCAGGGAGAATTGCAATTAGTTTTGACTAACTTACAGGTCCTATGAAGTCTAAAGATAATTGGCTCAAGCTTCTTTAATCAATGAGACACTCTTTACAAATACCATCCAAATGAGGCTGCTGTTATTAATAGGGTTTTCAAAGTAGTAAGAGTATTCTTTCCATAACATTCTTCTCAGTAGATGGAAGGCTATTATGTTGACATGGTTAATTGGGGTCTTAAATGGATCCTTCATATAAATCTTCATGGAAGTAAACCTAAAAAATAAATACATCATATCTATTGACATATATGCATACAGAAAAATCGTCCCCAGAAAAGTCAATATACATTCCATTACAGTCTCTGTCTTTGCTCTGTCCTTCTTTACTCTATAGAGAGTGAGAGATACAAGAAGGGCACAGTTTCACTCCCTGAGCGTATTTTCTAAAGATAACACATATACAACACTTAATTTAAAACCAATTGTTTAAGTCTATAGAGAGAACACATTGGAAGAAACAATGTGAAAATAAGGCGCCTCATTCAACATTCATCCAAGGTACCAGTGGCTAGACTTCCTTTCCTTGGAGGGGAGTCCAAGAGAGAATAATGTGCATTGCTCCTGACCTTCTATCCACCCATCCCTGCAGGCTATCCTCTGCCTCCACCTAGTCCTGGCATCTCACCCCAGCAAAGCTCCTGTTCTGACCACAGATACCCCAATGAGAGCCTTTCTAGATGAAGAGATTAAAGCAGCAGCAGCAGCAATAACAAGGCACACAGAGCAATTCCTCTTTGCATTCTGCTGGCATGGTGTTCAAGGTAAGTGGGAGGCCTATTTTCACCTGTTCTCTCTGCTCCTGTTAAGTGGGGAGTTGAAAGGGCGCAGTGACCCAAATACACTTGTACATCGTGTACAGAGTCAGCATGCCAAGGACCATCCAGAGACTCCCCTGGGGAGACAGGGGTAGGTGATGGGATAATCTCTGGGAAAGAAAACAAGACCTTTTTTTGGCCAGAGTTGGAAAAGGGAGGCAGGAGAGGGGAACCCTGCCGCTACTTCCTTCGATTTCAGTAAATTGGAAAGGTCTTTCCCTGATGCCTGCTGATATTTCCTGATGGAAATTTCTTCCATTGACAGAGATACAGATGGAGTTTGCCGACATGGGACTGCAGACACACTCCAGGATAATGAAAAAATGCCCACGGTAGCCATATGCTCGCTGGCAGTTTGTTAGAAGGAACTCCAGTTGGGTGAATACATAATAGTATTTTTGGCAGCATTGACTTAAGGGAGATCCTTGGTATTTCCATGTCTTTTTTTTGTTGCTATTGTTGCATTTTTTGGGTTTAATTTCTGTGAGATTTAAAATCACAGTCCACTCTATTACCATTCGTTATGACAAGCTCTCTCCTACAATCCTGAGACTCATTTCTGAGAGATTAGGATGACCTGGAACAAGCATCGCTGCCGAGTACAGATTATATCTCCAATGCCTTAAAATTTCAATCGTGACCTTTCTTTTATTTGAAAGAGTGTCACGGCTGATAGGAGCAATTGAGTGATGATAGAGTGTCCATTTGTTTAGCTTTTTAATGCTTATTGCAAGCATTATTATCCTTGTTCCATAGTCCTAGTAACCAATAATCTTCAAGGTTTTGTACAAGACAACATAGGTACCATCTATCAAGATTAGAATCTAGTTGGTCTTGTCCCAAAATTTCTAGAATTCATGCTTTCCAGAAAAGTGTGGGCATCTGTCTCAATTTGGGGGACAGGAATGGATGACAAAAGTCAAATATTTGGTTATAAAATATTTGCCAAGTCATTTTAGATTTGGACTTCTGATTCATTTTATAACCTGAGGTTAGCAGGAGAGTTTTCTTGAAATACCTGTTTTTGTTGTTGTTGTTGTTGTTGGTTGGGTGGTTGTAGGTCTTGAACTCTGGGCCTGGGTGCTATCCCTAAGCTCTTCAGCTCAAGGTGAGTACTCTACCACTTGAGCTACAGCACCCCTTCTGGTTTTCTGATGGTTAATTGGAGATAAGAGTCTCATGGACTTTCCTGTCAGGGCTGGCTTTGAACCAGGATCCTCAGATCTCAGCCTTCTGAGTGAGCTACCATTGCTCAGCCTACCTGGGTTTCTTATACAAAGATTTGTGGAATATTTAAAGTAAGTGTCCTAGGTTTAGGATCTTCCTAAATATTATTTAATTATATGTACTTATTAATCCTGACATATAGTGTAACCACAGAGTTGCTCACACTGTGTTTTGACCACCCTTATGTGAGGCTTAGTTCACATGGTAGAAATCTCATGGGAATGCTTAATGGTGTGAGAATTTGTAGGAAAAAAAGAGAATTAAAGGCAAAATGTTATTACTCAGAGATAAACCAGGACTATTTGGATACAGTGTTTTGACCCCAGTGTGCACATGATTAATCCAACAGACTTTTTTTTTGCCAGTCCTGGGGCTTGAACTCAGGGACTGGGCACTGTCCCTGAGCTTCTTTTGCTCAAGGTTAGCTCTCTACCACTTGAGGCACAGTACCACTTCTGAATTTTTCTGTTTATGTAGTACTGAGGAATCAAACCCAGGGCTTCATGCATGCTAGGCAAGCACTCTACACTGAGCCACATTCCCAGCCCCATCAACAGACTTTCTGATGTAGACAAAAAATGAAAATTGGTGTTGAACCTGAGAGATATGATTTGGATGGAGATCAAGGAGCTGAGGTGGGCAACTTTACCTCACATACAACACTGTTAGTCAATTCCTCTTTTCTATGATGGGGCCTGTGTGTGGAATGAAGTACAACTGGGTAGACCTCACACACAGTCAAGGACTTACCTTGCAAATGCAATCATCCGATTGAAAGTAAGATCTCATTTCATAGATGCGTTTGCTTCTTTCCTTTGGAAAGATGATAAAGGACACACCGCAGAGTCAGACTTCATATCTTCATTTATTCTCCCTTTGCACGTGTTCCTTCTGCATAGGCCTAGCTCCTGTTGTTAATTAAGTTAGCCTTGCTTGTTCCAAGTAGAACATTTATAAATCCACCTTCTCTGGCCAAGCACTTGCCTTCCTAAAGCTTCATCTGTCTTCCAAGGTCACTGTGTGCATATGTGTGTATGTGTGTGTGTGCACACACATGCGTGATCATGTGTGTGCAATTGTGTGTTCTTGTGTATGTAAGTGACTGTGTGTGATTGATGCACCAGAACGTGAGTGGCAGAGTTGGGAGAGGGTGTGGTGAAGAGGAAAGACAGATGAACTCGAAGGGACATAAGGCAGTTAGGTAGCTCCCATCTGAGAACAGGCATCAGTGGTGGCTATACCTGTGTCTTGAGGGAGGAGAGTCAGCAGCCTCAGCAGCTCACTCCCCAGCAAAATGCTGCCTGCTTGCAAGAGCTGACTAAGGAGGAATTCCTCAGCTGGGTTTGCAGACCCCAGCAGCCTTCATCATTGGAGGTCCTGACAGGGGAAGTAGTGGGTCTGGCCACCTTGAAAGCAGGTGGCACAGACACGTGAATGGGTTCCTGTTCTCTCTGTGAAGCCCTGTTTTCTGCTCACCTTCCTAACCCACAGCAAAACCAGCTCATGCCTATGTGCCTTGCCTAATCCATATTCTGAAATGAGTGCTCCAAAGACATTTTATCACAAATTCTTCCTCAATCGATTGTCTACTTTTACCATGACAAAATTCTGTTCACATGCTTTCTTTTGAGGTGAAGAGGAAGGACAATGTTGTACTGTGGACCCAGCGTGCTAAAGCTTTTACTGGGGGGTAGCTTCAGCTTTAATTGCTCAGGCACGATTTAGGGCCAGGCTTCTATTTATTTTTTCTTTCAGTGAACCTGTGCCAGAGCTTACCTCTTCTAAAGGATTTGTACTCAGAGCAAGCAGCAAATCTGTTCCTTTGGCAGGGAATGGAAACCATAGCTTGTGACATTCTCCCGTCAACCCAGCCAAGCCACGGGCAGCCAGCATGTCCACAGGGGGTGCACATCACATATGTAAACAGAAATTGTTCCCTTATAGGAAGTGGTTTCCACAGATATTGCTTGTCACTTTGGAGAAGTATAAGCCGTGTGATGCATTCAGTTCTGGTAGGAGAGCAGGAAAAGGCATAATTAAGTAGTGTAACTTTTCTTTTCTCTTCTTTTTTTATATGAGGGAAAGCCAGATCATCAAGGGCCAAACAGCTATGGGCAAGCCCTTGGAAGAATAAAGGAGGTTGCTAGCATATAAGGTCTCAGAGCCTCTCTTGATCTCATCATTGACTGAGGTCCATCTTCTGGGTGGGTATGTCAGTGTTTCATCAGGGAATCCCAACTACAGGTTAGGGAATTCTGACATCTTCTATTTAGATAAGCACATCACTGTCACATTCAACAAAAACTGGGTTAGTGCTAGGCTCAGAGTGGAAGCTGCACTGCTTGTCTCCAGAGTCTGAGTTAGCATCACTGGGTGCCTCTGTCTACATCTGGTTGGGTAGAAGTCCTGGATCCCAGGAGCCTGCAGAGACACTGTCTAATCCTCCAGTTCCGATGGGAAGATAGCAACCCTTGGATACCTCCCTAGGCAAAGGGATGTATTCCAATTGATGACTTCGGGGCTGCTCAAAGGTGGGAGCAGAAAATGTGCCTCTATCCTATGCCTCAAAGGGTAGCTCATACAGACAAGTATGGGCCCCACCTGACCAGCAAGTCTTCTTGGGAGAAGCTGCCATATTCTTTGCTGGTTTACTCTTTCACTTCAGTATAGAATCTTTCAGGCTTGGCTCTTGGGGTTAATCATCAAGAAATGCAAAGGAAAAATCATGAGATTGCTATGGCTCCTTGCCTTCCCCTTGTCATTTCTGCTCAGTAGTCTGGTGGGCTCCAGGCACTCCATGCTCTGGGCTCTGCACAGGGCATCTACCCCTGTCTCCTGGGACCCTCTCACCTGAGGCTCTTTCCAGGACAGAAGTTGGAAGCAAGAACATACAGACTGTTATTGCTTGAGCTTCTTGCTTCTGGAAAAGTGAATGTTAAAGTAGAAAATGATGAGCTTTAAGATATGATCAACAAGAGCAAAAAGTGAGTAGCTTTAGAGTATGATAAAAGTGTGAAATGAGTTTCACCTCATGTGATTTTGGTAAGCTACATAAATGGAATATCGAATCAGTTGTAAAATGAGGATAACAACATCTATCATTCATCATTTGCAAAATGCAAGGAAAAGACAAAAAAGTATCCTGGATAATTTAGCACCCCATGCATTTTGCTTGTCTTTTCCTTCTCTCATTTCTGCCATCATGGATATTTTTGTCTAAGGCAGCTTCATTTGCTAGTTTTCTCCAGAGATCTGGAATCCTCAGGCTTGATTAAAATGGGTAGCAACTTGGGCAATGATAATAAAGAGACAGACAACAGTACAAATGTACAAGTGAAAAGATGTTTAGTATCACATATCACAAGGGACTGCAAATTAAATCCGGAACATGACCAATGCTGGCAAGGATGTGGAAGTCTGAAAACTCTCATTTGTTGCTGGTGGGAGGAAGTTTTTTGGAAGCATACTCTTAACACGTGATCCAACAACTATTCTTCTCAGTATTTACCCCAAGATACGAAAATGTATGTCCACACAGAAACGTACACTGGAATGTTTATAATAGCTTTATTTATAATTGACAAAACCTGGAAGCAACTAAATGCTCTATAGTAGGTGACAAAAGAGAATATTCTTCAATGAGAAGAACTGAGTTGTCAAACTATGAAATGACCTAGAAACTAAACCAAATAATCTAGAAACCCATCTGGTTGTGGAGTTGCTGCATGATAATGATCTAAAGATATGACTTTCTTATAGAAATGTCATCTGTGGCTATAACATTCTAGAGATGACACTCTGGGGAATGTCATTTTATATTATGATTATTATATATTATGTATTACTGTATAATCTATATTATATCATATACATTATGATATATGACACTCTGGGGAGTGTTATTCTGTATTATATCATTTTATTACATAATTACATAATATGTTATTAATAGCATATAATATGTTATATTACTATAAAAACAGCAGAAGATATAAGTGGTTACCAGGAGTTTGCAGACACTGCATATTCTCTGTGGTCATCTCTGTTTGAATTCTAGTGACCAAAATGTGGCTCATCACTAAGCCTGGCCTATCTATGTACAGCCTTATATTCTCATGACAGTCTGTCATGTTTACCATGTCAAGAGTAGTTAACAACATGGTAGCACTGCCTCTCAATTTTCCTCTCTGTAAAATGGGTGAGAGAGGCAGGACCTAAGTACGCAGAGGGAAATAATATTTCTAGGAAAGAACTCTAGATTCAAGAGCTTTTTAAAATAAACTGGGGCAAATTAACTCCAGGGAAAGAGATGATTTCCAACTATGCAGCTTCTTTGAACTTTATTTTTGAGATGAGGTCTTGTTATTTTGCACCGGGTGGCCCCTGTGAGCTCACCTGTGAACTCACCTCAGCCTCTCTAGTAGCTGGGACTATAAGCGTGCATCAACATACACCATTTATCCAGCTACCTGAAAGCCCTGAAGAATAGTAAACATGACAGACTGTCATGAGAATAATCTGATCAGTGGCAAGACAAGAAGAGCAGAGAGACTCTGGACCTGATCCCTAGAGAACACTAGGAACCCCTTGGGGGGCTTACTCTGTGCTTGGTTCTCCAAAGCCCCCTTTCCTTTTAAAAAATCACTATCACAGAAACCTCAGAAAAATAAGAGGATTAATGGCTGCTACTGGACTGGATCCATTATCTAATAGGTGGCCGTAGAGAATTCTTTCTAATTGGGCTTATTTTAGAGCATCATCATTTTAGGGGATTGATATAAGAATCTGTTGACAGAAGCCTAAAGCAGCCATCACTCAAACCTGAACCAAATAAAATAAAAATAGAGAGAAATAAATAAATAAAAGTGAGATTCATCCAAAAATAGGAAAAACAGAGGGGGAAAGAAGAGAGAGAGAAAGGGAGCTCACATTATCAACCAATAAACCCAATAATCCATTAGTGACCAAGGTTGCTGAATAATATAGTACTTTCCCAGTGCCATAATTTATACTGCAGACTAGAGAATAGACACGGTTATTAGAGTGAGGGCTAGTGGATGACACATGATGCATGACCGAGCGGCATTGATCTTCACACAACAGGAAGGTGTCTAGACCCGGAGATGTATGGCTATACGATTCAGAGCAGGGCATATTTCATGGGCAGCCTAATGGAGTAGTGGAGCTTGTGATGGATGGGTTCGCCCAGTTTCAGTAGCAGTGCAGTTATAGCGGTGCTAATGTCTGACCTCTTCTTTGAAGCCCCGTGTCCTTCATTCAGTCGGGGTGACCTCATCTAAAGGGACAGAAAATGAGATGGGGAAGTGAGAGAGGGAGGAGGAGAGAGAAGCAAGGGCCTGAGGGGAGTGGGGAGGGAGGGTTGGAGGGAAAGAGGGGTTGGAGAGGATCTGTTGGGTCTAAGTGAGATAGACAGGGGTGGGTGTATAGAAAGGACTTAGAGGAGAATGAAATGAGGGAGGGCAACTTTCACATCTAGGTCTGAAATAACGGATTGATAAAATAAATAAAAGAGCTTTTTAGTGCTTCTCTTCTCTCCCGGATTCAGCAACACTTAGTAATCTGATGTGGCTGTCTCAGAAAGCCTGGGGGGTTCTCTCTGCTGTGTGATGTGTCTCCATTCCCAGAGGAAAGAATCAAGGAAGGAGGTGAAAGACCCAGTGTGGGAAAGCCAGGTTTGCTGCTAATGGGGTGAGGAGATTCTGTGAGCAGCTTTGAGTAATCCACATTGATTATGCAATAGCAAAGGGAGCGAGCTACGCTCCTTCTTCTCTGCCTGTAAGATGATGCTTAATGCATCCTAATGACACTCTTGATCATTCCTAGGGAAAATTAATGATTCATTCTGCAGCCAATCCAAACCCACCAAGCCTTGAAGCTACAGTTCTTCCTCTTTCCCCGCCACCCCCTCAACCCTGCCTTTGGTAAAAAAAAAAAAAAAAAAAAGTCTTCCTCTGTATCAGTGTTGTAAAGATAGGCAGGATTCCAGTCTTGCTTCTTAGCTGATATTTACCTAAGTAAGAAACATTTATCATTGGTAGCCTTCATTTCTGTGTTCTCCATCATTTCTAAGTCCTTCCTTATTTGGAGTTGATTGGTTTAGACATGGCAGCCAAGGTTCAGGTTCCTCTAAAATATTCCATTGTTGATAAAAGGAGCATATTTAGACATTCCTTTTACTTTTATTCTTTCCTGCTGTTATTCATCCACTCCTCAGCCAAAATAACACAAAATTCTCTTTCCAACAGGTATCTGTTACTTTTCACTCCAAAGCAAGACCTTAGCAAAGTAATTTGGTTTATTTTCCTTTGGGTTCTAAAATCTGAAAGGATTACACAGATTGGGTTCAGTCCAAAACTCATAAAGGATATACATGGAATAGTACTTGCTAGGACATAATGGATTCATATTGTTACCAAATTTGTAAGATTGTTTTCATAAATTTAGGCTATTCTTCCAAAACTTTTACATACAATTTCTATTCATCCTACATTGAGACTATTGGTTGAGTGTCTTTTTGCTGCTATAACAAAGTACCTCAGATTGAGTAATATATAAAAAAGAATCTATCTATCTATCTATCTATCTATCTATCTATCTATCTATCTATCTATCTATCTATCTATCTATCTATCTATCTATCTATCTATCTATCCACCTACCTACCTACCTACCTACCTACCTACCTATCTATTTACATTGTGGTGATCCTAGAAGGCTTGAACTCAGGACCTGGGCATTGTTTCTAAGCTTTATTGCGCAAAGCTAGAGGTCTACCACTTGAGCCACAGCTCTGCTTCTGCCTTTTTGGTAGCTAATTGGAGATAACAGGCTCACATACTTTCTTTCTCAGCCTGACTTCCAACCACAATCTCAAATCTCAGTCTTTTGAGTACCTAGAATTACAGGTATGAGCTAGTAGGACCCAGTGAAAAAAATCTATATTTATAAAGAAGAGCAATCAGAAATCTACTTCTCATAGTTGAGATATCTAGTTCCCATAGAAGATGAGAAGGCCAAAATCAAGGTGCTGGTAGGTTCTATGTCTGGTGAAAAATGCTCTTTCCTTCCAAAGCCAAGAGTGCTTTCAAGGATGCCTTATTATTGCATCCTCTAGAAATCAAGTGTTCTGCACTTTTGCTTGATAGAAGGTAAAACAATGAAAAACCAAATGCTGTTTGAAATATCTTTTATTAATGCCTTCATACAGAAAACAAACAATTTTGGCTGTGACTCATACCTTTAATCTTAGCTATTCAGGAGCTGAAACCTGATAATTGTGGCTTGCTGCCAGGCTAGATAAGAAAGTTTGTGAGACTCTCATCAATGAACCACCAAAAAGCAGAAGTGGAGCTATGGCTTAGGAGATAGTGCTAGCCTAAAGAGAGAAAGAAAGCTCACGGACAGTGACCATGCTCTCAGTTCAAGTGTAGAACCCACAGAAAACAAACAAGTAAACAAATGACAAACATTAAATGGATAGTCATAGACTTAGATACATTACACAAAATAGTTTTAGTGTTGGAGGAGAGCAAAGAAGGAAGTAGCATTCTGAGCACTTTATATCTGGCATGGTACTGGGAAAGTGGCTGAGCTGTTTTAGTTTTATTTTTTATTATTATTAATAAGTTTTTATTGTGAAAATACCGTACAGAGGGGTTACAATTACATGAGCAAGGTAATGAGTGCATTTCTTATCAAGCATTGTTGCCTCCTCCTTTGTTTCCTCTTACCATCCCTGACCTCCCATCTCCCCCCCCCCACTCCCCACCAAAGTTCATTTTTCGACATAGCATCTTGTACATTTCATTGTTGCAATGGGTCCACCTGTATCTTTATTTAAGCAATTTGTTTTTTATTTAAATGAGACTACCATGAGAAGATACTACTGCACTCTTTTACCCATGGGAACACTGGGCCTGGAAGAAAGGGGGAACATTTGTATGTTCACATGTGCAGAGAAAAGCAAAGAAACAGAGTGGTTTCTTGTTCTGTGTGGCACAAAATGTACAGATAAAATTAGAAATCTACTTCACATAGCAGTGAATTCTTGGTGGATTGTTTGTGAAAAATGGAATCCCTTATGTGGAAGTATATTTCTAAGTCTAATGGTACACATTATAAAACAAAGTATGAATAAATGTGATCGCATTGAAAGCAACCTTTTGGAGGCTTTTATTCAAGATAAAGTAACAAGGTCTGAGCTCCTATCATCAGAAGCAACTGAGACACTAGCAAAATATCCACAAAATGTCTCAAGATTCTGAGCACCATGCTGAGAGGGGTACGGCTATGAATAAGGTGAATCCTATAATTGTCCCATCTTAGAGTCTGGAGAACATTGCCACAGAGTGTGTGATTTTGGTTTTATCTGACAACTTCATCATGCTACAGGGTTCCCAGAGTAAACAGTATTTTTCTTTTATCTTTGAGGATGTTCAGGATGAAGTTTGCATTTGAGCTAGTGGACCCAGAAAGAGTTTTGTATTCCCTAGCGTGAGTGGGTACCATTCAATCTATGGGGTCTAGAATAAAGAAAAAGAAGCTGCAAGGAAGACTGAGCTCCTTCTTGCCTGCACACTTGAACTGAGCTTCAAATATTCTTCTGGTTTTGGACAACATTAGCTCTATTGGCTTTTAGGCCTTTGGGGTCATTTAAACCACTGGCCTTGCTAGGACTTGACTGTGGGAATTCTTTTCTTTCTTTCTTTCTTTTTCCTTCCTTCCTTCCTTCCTTCCTTCCTTCCTTCCTTCCTTCCTTCCTTCCTTCCTTCTCTCTCTCCCTCTCTCCCCTCCCTCCCCCTTCCCCCCCTGCTCTCTGTTGGTCGTGGTGCTTGAACTCTGGGCCTGGGTGCTGTCCCTGAGCATTTCAGCTCAAGGTGAGTGCTCTACCACTTGAGCCACAGCACCACTTCCAGTTTTCTGGTGGTTTATTGAAGATAAGAGTCTCATAGACTTTTCCTGCCTGGGCTGGCTTTGAACTGCGATCCTCAGATCTCAGCCTCCTGAGTAGCTAGGATTACAGGCGTGAGCCATTGGCACCCAGTGATGGTGGGAATGCTTAGCCTTCATAATTATAAGAGCCAATTCCTTAGCAGAAATCATACATATATAAAATAAAATAACTGTTTATTATATTTTATATGCATGATAACTGTCTCATATTCACATATACATATGTCTCATTGGTTCTGTTTCTCTGGAGGGCCCTAATGCAGAGGAGAACCCTGGCAGACCCTAGAGATGACACAAAGCTTGGCAAGCTGAAAAACCAGAGCAGCAGGAGTGTTGGCCAGGCAGAGCTTGGGATAGGAGATAGGTGTACAGGATTCTGGGGGTCTGAGGAGGGGCCTCTGAGTATTTAGCACTGCATGTATGTGAGAAGACAATTTGAAGAAGAACCAGATCTCACAAGAAATCACTTGAAAGTTTAAAGGGAACAGTATTTGTTTCATGTATCTTTAAAATAGCTTGATGCTTTAGAACATTATGGCAATTAAGAGAAATATTACAAAATGAAATTAACTTACTTTCTTCCTTAAAACTATACTCAAACCAGAATTTTTGTGAGTTTTCTTTCCTGGATTTAACAACAGTGAACTGTTCAAAAGTATTTTCAAAGTTGATTTCTGGCATGGCTCATTTTTCATTCAAGGTATTTGCTATATTTGACATATGTATTATTTAAAGTATATTGTTTACTTTTCATATTTTGAGGCTATTTCTGCTATATTTTTATTGGCTTTCTCAATTAATCCCAGTTGGTGTGAGAGCTGACTTTTATATCTCTTCGTTCAAGTTTGCTAAGGTGTGTTTTATGGTCCAGAATGTGTTTTTTGTTGTTTTGTTTAGTTTTAGTGAATAATCCATGTAAGCTGGAGAAGAATGTGTGTTTTGCCTTTGTTGGATGTAACATTCTATAAATGTCAATTAGATCAAGTTGTTTGATAGTACTGTTTAGATGTACTGTATTCTTACTGATTTTCTGTCTGCCTGATTGTCAGCTACGAAAAAGGAGATGTTGAAGTCTACAGCTATACTAATATTTCTTCCTGAATGTTCCTGCAATTTTGTCATTTCTTTTGAGCTTATATTTTTGACTCTTTATTATCAGAAACATACGCATTTCAAATTGTTATATTGTCTTGGAGAAGTGACCTGTATGTAACTACAGATCATCTTCCTTGAGTCCTGGTAATAAACCTTGTTCTGTAATCTGCTCAATCTGAAATTAGTGTAACTACTCCAGTTCTCTTTCAGTCAGTCTTGTCCATGGAAACATTTTTCAGAATTTCCAGAGAAAGAGAACCAATGGAACATGTGTGTACAAGGAAAGAGACTTATCAGAACAAATTATGATATGATTTAGATCTGAAATACACCTTGAAGATTCCTGTATTGAAGGCTTGTTTCTTAATGCAGCAGTGTGTTCATGTGATGGGCTATTGGGAAATGGTGGAAACTTAGGGAGTGAGACCTGATTGAAGGAAGTTGATGCTGAGGATACACATTGTCCTTGGTCCCTTCCTGTGTGTGTGTGTGTGTGTGTGTGTGTGTGTGTGTGTGTGTGTGCTGTACTGAAGCTTAATGGTATTGGGCTTAAATGCTGTCCCTTAGTGTTTTGCTCATGACTGGTGCCCTATCACTTCAGCCACAGCTCTACTTCTAGATTTGGTGGTTAATTGGAGATAAAAATCTCTCAGACTTTCCTGCTCAGCCTGGCTTTGAACTCTGATTCTCAGATCTCAGCCTTGTCAGTAATTAAGATTACTGATAATGAGTTACTGGTGCCAGGGCTGGCCCCTTCCTATTTCTCTTCCTCTTTGCCACTTGTCTGCTGTGATCCAGGAACAATGGATCCAGGAACAATGGGGCCATGTGATCATGAACTGAAACCCCATAACTGGGACCAAAATAAACCATTCTCTTTGTATATAGTTTATCTCATGTATTTTGACATAGCTATAGTAAGCTACTAAATGAACGAACGTTGTAATGGAATCTATTGTACTCAAAATCTGCAGATTTGAGACGCCAAACAAAACAAATAACCCCCAAAACCTATGGTAGAGATTCAGTGTGATGGCTGGTTCAGTGTGATGGTTAGTAGACCCAGTTATAATAGTGTAGTGCTAGCTTGAAAAAAGTCTATTAAAGAATGGCCTCTTGTTTGAAGAGGCTAGTCTTTTATGCTCTATTCAAATCAGAACTGATTTCAACATATGGACCACCTGCATGAATGAAGGTTTTCTGTGTTCCCAATATTCAATGATTTAAGCTAGTTGTTGGAGCATATTCCTGCAATCTTAGCATTCAAGAGGCAGAGGCAGAAGATTCATGAATTTGAGTCCAGTTGGGGCTATGTATGGAGACCCTGACTCAAAATAACAGACAAAATTCTCTGATTAAAATTAACCTCACGTAAAAATTAATCATGGTACTTCCACCACTCATCAACTTGGCACATATCTTTGTCATCTGTAGCTGCTACAGCCAAATGCTTTAAATGGTGTGGTTAGATAGCAGACACCATTTCTTACAACTTAAAAGGCTTGGAAGATTCACGAACCAAGTGAGGATCCATTCAGTTCTTAATATCAGCTTTCTTCTTACCTTGAGCTGACTGCCCTATCAGAATGGTATCACAGGAGCAGGATGCTCTGATAGCTCTTCCTTTTCTTATAAGAACACTATTTCCATCATGAGAGCCTGCAAAAGACTGAGTATTTCTATCTCCCCAGTTAATATCTTGAAAGCTTAACCCTCAAGGTGATGATTTCAGGAAGTGGGGCTTTGGGAAAAGTGGTTAGATGGTGAAAAGACTAGTTTTCATGAAGAAGGCTGTGAACAGAAGCCTCACTCCTTGCAGCGTACTGGATCACAGTAAGAAGTTGACTTACACAGTAAGAAGATGAGTACACCAGGAAGCTGGTGCCCATTAGACACTGCATCTGCTATCACCTTAATCTTAATCTTAGACTCGTTAGCACCTAGAACTATGAGAAATACATTTCTGTGGTTTGTAATTCATCCAATTTATGGTATCCTGATAAAGCAACTTAAATTGATCTAGACAGAGCTTCCATGTCATGAATTTATCTAACCTAATTGCCTCCAAAGGCTGTATTTCCAAATAACATCACATTTTGAAGGGACCCAGCCTTCAGCTTATGGGTGTTACTATGTGTAGGAAGTACTCACATTTACCTAACATGATACAATTGAAAACTTACTAACTAGAAGATGCCATGTCCTTAGATAATATTTATTCTTGACATCTGATAACTTTAAAAAATTTTATTGTAAAGATACTGTACACAGGGGTTACAGTTACATGAGTAAGGTAATGAGAACATTTCCTAGCAATCATTGTTACCTCCTCCTTTGTTTTTCCCCTACCATCCCTTCTCTCCCCACCACCCCAACTCCTCCCTCCCACTCCAGAAGTTGTAAAGTTTGTTTTCAACATAGTGTCTTGTAAGTCTCATTGTTACAATGGGTCAACTTATACCCTTGTTTTTGCATTTTGTTATTTCCCTTTCCCTCTCCAAATGAGAAAAATGCATATACGGGATGCAGGGCACCAGAATCAAATACAGTGACAGCAAGATGCTAAGTGGAATGAATCCCAAGATAGGGACATAGAAGGTTTTTCTTTGTCACTGTTACTTGTAATATACTATGTGATCTTTTTGTTTCTTTTGTATGTTCTTCCATGGTATAACCCCTGTTGTCATCTGATAACTTTTTCGCTCAAGGCTGGTGCTCTGCCACTCTCAAGTGGAACAGCTCCTCTTCCTACGTACTGTAACTTAAACATTTCATATACTTAAGTTAGTTACTTAAGCTACCTTGTAATAGAATAGAAAGTGTGGAAAACAGGATATATGACACAAACACATGGATACATAAACATGGATAACCTAAGTTTGAAATAAAAACCTATGGAAGCTATAGTTCTCATTTCTGTAACTGGTGATTAGCTTACAGCTGGTATTCGTAATGCTCTCTTCCACTACTTTTGCATTGTTCTCTTGGGCCTTAGCAAGCACCTCAGCTGGTCATGGTTCTTCTCTTGGGTTGATGACTTCATTCTTAAGCTTGAACCATGCCCTCAGACCTCATACCTTTATTCCCAAAGGCTCAGTGCCATTATTAGTCCTGCTCAAATCCAGTTGTTTTAGTTTTCTTTAGTTTCTTTAATTCTTTAATTCTTTCTTTCTTTAGTTGGCTTTTGTCATAAGTCCCCATGACATGAAGAGACATCCTAAGAGATCTCTTACATTTCAGATATTCTGTTTCTTATCTCCTTTGTAGATTAGCAACTCAGTTTTCTCCTGATGGTCAGGACCAGCTATTACACATGTACAATGTGCATACGTGTCTTTTTATTTGGAGGCTAGGTGGTAGTCCATTTTTTTTTGCTTTGAACAAGTTCATCTCTTTATTATATTGTCATACCCTCTCTTATTCCTGTTTTTCAAACAGTACTTGGTATTTATGTACCATTATTATTATTATTATCCATTACCATCATCATCATCAATATCATCATTATCATTATGTTAGGTCTGAGATTCTATAAGTAAGTGAAAACATGCAATACTTGTGCTTCTGTGCTTGAGTTATCTCTCTCATCATGATGACTTCCAGTTCTATCCATTTTCCTGAAAATGATACAATTTTAGTTTCCTTTTTGGGGAAGTAATTCACCATGGTATATATCAGGTTTTCTTTATCCATTCATTGGTTGTAAGGCACCTTGCTGATTCCACAGTTGTTGGCTATTGTGGACAGAGTTGCAGTAAATACAGCATGTATTGATTTGGTCACCTTTTGGATATATATAAAAGAATATGGCATGGTCATAAGGTAGTTCTATTTTTAATCTTTTGAGGAACCTTATTACTGATTTTCATAGTGGTTTCACTAGCTTACATTCCCACTAACAGTGCCTAAAAGTTTCTTTTTCTCTGACACTCTCCGCAGCATTTGTACTTATTTTTTGTTTTCTTGATAACAGTCATTCTGTTAAGGGTAAGACAGATTCTTAGTGTAGTTTTGATTTGCATGCCTTTATGGCTAAAGATGATGAATTATTTTTCATGCATTTCTTAGCCATTTTTACTTCTGAGAACTGTCTATTATGTTCATTTGCCCATTTTTTAATTGGATTTTTTGGTTGTTGTTGTTGGTCGTGGGGCTTGAACTCTGGGCCTAGGCGCTGTCCCTGCACTCTTCAGCTCAATGGGAGCATTCTACCACCTGAGCCACAGCACCACTTCCAGTTTTCTAGTGGTTTATTGGAGATAAGAGTCTCATGGAGTTTCCTGCCCAGGCTGGCTTTGAACAGCGATCCTCAGATCTCACCTTCCTAAGCAGTTAGGATTACAAGTGTGAGCCACGGCTGCCTGGCTTAATTGGATTTTTTAAATTAATTTCTGGTTTTGAGATCTTTACATGTTCTGGATATTAGTCCTTTATCTATTGAGTAACTGCAAAGATTTTTTTGAATTATTTTTTATATTAATAAGTTTTTTAAATTGTGAAAATACCTTACAGAGAGGTTACAATTACATGAGCAAAGTAATGAGTACATTTCTTATCAAGCATTGTTGCCTCCTCCTTTGTTTCCCCTTACCATCCCTGCCTTCCCAATCCCCCTCTCCCCCACCAGAGTTGTAAAATTCATTTTTCGACATAACTTCTTGTACATCTCATAGTTGCAATGGGTCCCCCTGTATCCCTATTTAAACAATTTGTTTTTCCCTTCCCCTCCACAAATTATACCAACATCAAATACTGTGAAAACAGTATTTGACATACAAAGCAACAAAGAAATCGTCTTATAAATATGTTAGAAACAATAGCAATAAAGAAAAACTATTTTAGTCTTTATCTTGGGGTTCATTTCGCCTAACAACTTGTCTGTTTCTGCTTGTCCCAGACATATACTAGTTATTGCAAATAAGGGAAACCACGGGACCTATGTTTCTTTGGGCCTGGCTTACTTCACTTAATATAACTTTTTCCAAGTCTTTCCACTTCCTAACAAATGGGGCAATGTCATTCTTTCTGATGGAGGCATATTGTATATATTCCACATTTTCTTGATCCATTCATCTGGGTTGGTTCCATATCTTAGATATGGTGAATAATGCTGCAGTAAGCATAGTTGTGCTGGTAGTCTTTGCAAAGATTTTCTTCCACTCAATTCTGGCCATTTTTTTCTTTGAATGCAAAAAAATTTAACTTGATGTAGTCTCATTATCAATTCTTGCTCTTGTTTCCTGGCTAATTGAAGTTCTGCTTAGAAAATAATTAACTATGCTTACATTTTCCAGAGTATTCCCTATATAGTAGTACAAACTAGAATCAAAGTTTCAGATTTTATAATATATATTTTTTTATTGTAAAGATACTGTACAAAGGGGTTACAGTTATGTGTAATGAGTACATTTCCTATTGAGCATTGTTACCCCCTCCTTTGTTTTTCCCCTACTATCCCTTCCCTCCCCACCTCCCCACCTCCTCCTTCCTCCCTTTCCTCTCCCTCCCCCCTGCAAAGCTGTAAAGTTAGTTTTCAACATAGTGTCTTGTACATCTCACTGTTACAATGGTAACCTCTATCTTTATTTCAGCATTTTGTTATTTCCCTTCCCCTCCCCAAATTAGAAAAATGTATACACAAGATGCAGGGCGCTAGAATCAAATATAGTGAAAACAGGGGTTATACCATGGGGAAAGAACATACAAAAAAAATAAAAAAAATCGCATGGTACATTATAGGTACATTAAAAATCACAGCAACAAAGATAAAACCTCTTGTGCCCTTTTCTTGGGGTTCATTTTGTTTAGCATCATCTTATATGTTTATATGTACATAGCTTTTGATCTTTTCTGATTGTCCTAGACATACACTAGTTATTGCAAATAAGGGAAACCATGGGACCAATATTTGTTTAGGCCTGGAGTACTTCACTTAATATGATTTTTTCCAAGTCTTTCCATTTCCTAACAAATGGGGCAGTATATCATTTTTTCATATATATATATATATTATATATATATATATATATATATATATGGGATATGGGTGGGGGGGCGGGGGCTATGGGAAGGGATGGGAAAGGGAAACAAAGGAGGAGTCAACAATGCTTGATAAGAAATGTACTCATTACCTTGCCCATGTAATTGTAACCCCTCTGTATGGTATTTTCACAATAAAAAAAGAAAAAATATAAAAAAGAATACATATAAACCTGATATATATATATATATATATATATGTATATACATGTATCAGGTTTTTAAAAAATATGTTAATCACTGAGGACATCTAGGTTGGTTCCATATCTTAGCTATGGTGAATAAAGCTGTGATAAATATAGTTGTGCTGGTAGCTTTAGTATGGTCTTGTTTGTGATCATTTGGGTAAATGCCCAAAAGTGGGATTGTTGGGTTATAGGGGAGCTCTATGTGTAGTTTTCTGAGGGACATCCATATTGTTTTCCAGAGTAGTTGAACAAGTTTATACTCCCACCAACGATGCAGTAGGGTTCCCTTTTAGCCTAGGTAGCAGTCTTAACTTCCAAGCTAATGTAATTATTGATGTGCTTCCTGATGAAAAAAATTTTCTCTTTAAAACTAAGACCTCTAATGTTTAAGGTCATAGGAATAGGCAGCAAAGATTTGGCTAGTGATCACCAGGGGTAATAGTGAGTGGTACCACTCCCATTTGTTCCCTTCATCCCTTATTCCCTTCATATAACCGTGGTTATATGAAAAACACATACATTAGATAATGATTCAGACCACATATAACTGCCCACCCCTTGCCCCCACTGAATGCCTTGCTTCATCCCAGCAAGCCATTGCTACTTGGCTAGTGCTACAAATGAATCTTCAAAAAGGCATCTACCATTATGTTAAGCCAGTGAATGGTGGGACCAGTGAATTGCATGAACATGCACACCCTGATGTATTTCATTGCTGGCAAGTGAGTTTCTTGGTCTAAACTCATGCTAAATGGAATATCATGATGATGGATAAGGCAATCCATAATTCCATGAATGGTTATTTTGGCAGAGCACTGTGTATAAGGAAGGAAAACGCCTATGCAGAGTAAATATCTATAAGATATTTACTATATTACTATAAGATGAAAACACAGCTCTTAACTGATGGAGGTAGCTGAATGTAATTAACCTGCCAATAGGAAGCTGGCTGATCACACTCGAGAACTGTGCTGTAATAATACAGACTGTGCAAAACTGGAAATTCAATTTGCTTGGTAAGTTGGCTGCTCATGGGATAAGATTCTGGGTTTGTTTTTCAGCAATCTCATCTCTGTGGTTACAGTAAATAGGGGTCACTGCCAGAGCTGACATAGAAGCTTTCAGGTGATATATACAATGCTTAAACTGGGAGGTTAAATCCCTGAGATGTTTTTCTTTTCTTTTCTATTCTTTTTTTTCTTTTCTTTTCTTTCCTTTTTCTTTTTCCTTTTCCTTTCTCTACTTTGCTCAGCAATACTAATAGCAATCATTAAATCTCATTACAAAAAGTTACTTATTGACACAAGTTCAAAAATGTCATACGCACAGTCAATTCAGACTAGTCTTGTTTTGGTGTTAGGTATATGTTCTGATGATATTTTTTTCATATCTCTGTGGTCAGATTAGAGCATGAACTGTCAATGCTCACTGTACTACTGGAAATAGTCATTGGTGTTTTTTTAAATATAATAAAACTTGAAAATAAATTCCAGAAACTCTAAAACTCATACTTCCAGAAAATTCATA
Source organism: Dipodomys ordii (assembly GCF_000151885.1). Taxonomy (NCBI): domain Eukaryota; kingdom Metazoa; phylum Chordata; class Mammalia; order Rodentia; family Heteromyidae; genus Dipodomys; species Dipodomys ordii. The sequence continues at coordinate 31,684,622 of NW_012267220.1, read as the reverse complement.
TTTAAGTTTCTGCTACTTAGAACTATTTTCATGCCACAAATTTTCATGTGCATACGTGTGCAAATGTATATATTATTTTTATATTAAAATAAGCTCATTTTATGCTATTGGATTACAAGATATGAAAGGTAGGAAGTCCCAAATCTATAGTATCAGCCAGCAGGGTGGTAAGTCAAAAAGGCTTAGGGTGCATATGAATTCTGAAGATATTATACCAGAGAACTCTCTCATGCTTTGCAAGGCCTGTCTTTTTCTTCTACTGAGGACTTGCACTTATTGGATGAAGGCCTCCCTCTCCTCTGCCCATTACTAAAGGCAGGCCAATCTATTAATTCAAAGTTTGCCATTGTAAATGTCAATCTCATCCAAAGTTAGCCTCTAAGCTGACACGTGGAATTAACCACCAGCATTGTATATCTTTCTTCATGCATTTAATTAATTGATTAATTAGCCTCGTCATTGTGTGGTGCTGCTGATCAAATCCTCATACATGCCAAGAAAGCACTTCAAAATTGAGCTACCTACCTAGACCACCCATTTAGTTTTAACCTATTTGAGACCTTAAAGTATGTTTCTCGTGAATAGCACAGAGATAATTATTTGTTTCAGAATCTACTGATAACCTCTATCTTTTAAGTGGTGTGATTAGATCTTTTACACCAAAATGGATATTGATGTGGCCACATTAACATCTAATATGTTCGTAACTATTTTCTGTATGTTTGTTCTCAAATTCCCCTTTGTTCTTCTGCCTTTTGAAGTTGTATTAACATTTTGGCTAATTCCACTTTACTCACTCTCTTAGTGTTTATTTTAACATTTTTGGAGCTCTTTCCCTAAATGTGAAATATGCATTTTGAAATAAAATGAATTCAAATTCAAATACCATATTAGTATTTTATGTATCTCAAAATAGAATATTTCCAGTTGTCCCATTTCTTTTTGATAAGATGTCATACTTACCTACAAGCCATAATCACCTAATATATTTTTGCTGAGATTACTATTCTCTTATATTTAAATTTTATCTCAGTATCTATCCTGCATGGATATTATGTAATTTTCTTCCCAATTATATTTTAATATTTCTTGTGATTTTTAATTTCATCTATTAGTTGTGTGTCATTTAATTTCTAAATATTAATGGATTTCAAGTCACACTTTTGTTATTGATTTCTCATTATGCCATTATGGTCAGAGAACATGCTTCACATGAATTCTATAGTTTTTCATTTCCTGAGTTGTTTCTTGTGCCTCATTATTTCTTGGTGAAAGTTTCTTGTGCTTCTGAAAAAACTTTCTGTTGTTATTGGAATGGAATCATCATTAATCTTGGCTGATAATATTGTTTAAGTCTTCTACATTATTACTATTTTTCTCTATACCGGTTACTAAGAGAACTGTTGAATGTTTTAACTATAATTATGGATTTTATGGTTTTCCTTTCAGTTCTGAGAGTGTTTTCTTGATGCCTGTTGAGGCTATGTTATTCATCTAGGATTATGATGTAACCTTGAGAAATGACTTTTTCCATTTTGAAATTCCCTTCTTCATCTCTGTATATATTTTCCTGTAAAGCCTACTTTGATATGGTATAGCACTTGGGCATTGTGGTTAGTATTTGAATACAATATTCTTTTCTATTTTTAAATGTTTAATATATCTATCTCTTTATTTTAGAATGTAGCTTTTAGATAACATATATTTAGTTCCTGCTATTTTATGCATTAATCTAATCTTTGTCATTTAATTGGGATGTTTAAGCTTTTCCCACTTAATATATTAGTTTTGCCATTTTTCATTTTCCTTTTATCTTTTCTCTTTTTTTCTGTTCCAGTTTTACTTTGCTCTATGTTTTAGTCTTTTATGGTTCAGACCTAATTAGTTACTTTTTGGTATCTCATCTATTGTCTTCTTAGCTATAAATCTTGATTCCATGTCTTAATGTTCACTTTACAGTTTAAAGCATTCATTTTTAACTTAATTAAGTTACAACACAAAGAGACCAGATGGTAAAGTTTCAAAAGAACCCTCAGCTGACAATATTAAGTCTTCCACATCATCCCTATTGTTCTCTACACTAGTTACTTCTGTGGAAGAAGCAAGCTATGATTCTACGCATGAAACTCCACAATAACAAATGTATATAGGGACAGAAAGTAGACAGCTTACAACTAGATAAAGGTGCAGACAGTAATGGGTGAATAGTTAAAGGTATAAAGTGTCTTTTTAAGATAATGAAGATGTCTTAATTATAATTATACAACTTTGCATATAGTGAAAAACATTTATAGTATACTTCAAATGAATGTGTGACATATTACATGAATTAGATACCAATAATGCTGTTACCGAAACATGATCTACTGCTAAATTATTCCTTCCTCCTCCTTGAACTATTTTGGTCATGGCCATGTATTTTACTTCTCCAAACTTTATAAATCACATACTATATAGTTATTTTATTATTTTAAATGATTAGCTTTGACAGGTAAATAATAATGTTCTTCACATTATCTATGTATTTCATTCAAATTTTTTTTCTTTTTCTTTTTGGTGCAAGTACTATGGCTTGAACTAACAGTCTCATGCTTGTTTTCAGCTTGCTTGCTCACAGATGGTGCAAAGCTATATTTCCAGTCCAGCTTTTTGCTGGTTATTTTGGAGATGAAGTTTCAAGGACATTTTTTTTCATAGACTGGCTTAAAATCTGTGTCCTGGCCGGGCACTAGTGGCTCATGCCTGTAATCCTAGCTACTCAGGAGGCTGAGATCTGAGGATCATGGTTCAAAGCCAGCCCGGGCAAGAAAGTCTGTGAGACTTTCATCTCCAATTAACAGCCAGAAAACCAGAAGTGGCGCTGTGGCTCAAGTGGTAGAGCACTTGCCTTGAGCTGAAGAGCTGAGAGACAGCACCTAGGCCCAGAGTTCAAGCCCCATGATGGACCAAAAAAAAATCTATATCCTGGTCTTGGTCTCCTAAGTAGCTAAGATTATGATGAGATCCACTGACCACTGACCTTTGAATTTTATTCTTTTGTAATAATCTGAATTTCCATGTGAACTATTTTCCTTCAGTGTAAAGAATTTCCTCAAAATGTTTTTTGATGTGATGTAATTCCGCTGATGAGAAATCATTCCAGCTATTGTTAGTCTAAAATCTTTATCTTTGTTGTGGACATCTATTTGCTAGAAGTGTTTAAGTTCATGATGTTTGTTTGGTTTCATTTGTCCTCACTATCTATCGATTCATTGTACAGTGCTTCGTATATCTCTTGTTATTTCCACAAGAAATCACTTGATGTGCTCAGCTTTGCTCCATTTTTAGTTATCCAGCTCTTAAATACAGTTTTTAAGCTAGAGTTCTTAAAGTGCTTTTTAAAAAGTATGTACTTTGTCTCACTACGATGTTGTTCCCCTTCCCTTCCCTGATTCAGATAACAGAGCAGTGAGACAAAGGACAAGAGGGGGACTGATGCAGCAGTAATGCATACAAGATACTATGTTGGAAAGGATCTGTACAACTTGAGTGGAGAGTTAGGGGGAAGGGAAAGTAGGAGAAAAGTGAGGGACGAGTTAATGAGTTTGACAAGAAATGTACTTATTACCTCACTTATGTAACCTTAACCCCTCTGTATACCATCTTGACAAGAAAAAAAAGAAATGAAAAAAAGTAGTACTTTGGTACTATTTGTGTGTGTGTGTGTGTGTGTGTGTGTGTATTTATTCTTCATGGAGTTGGTAGAGTCCATTCGATCTGTTAATTTATGTTTCATTATCAAAATTAGGACAAATTAGCTTTCTATTGGTTCTCACTTTTTGGCACTACTGGGGTTTAAATGCAAGATTACAGGCTTGTTAAACAAGTTCTCTGTCACTTGAGCACATCTCCATCCCTTTTATTTGCTTTAGTTCTTTTCTTCTTCTTTTTTTTTTTTTTGTTGCCGGTTGTGGGGCCTGAGCTCTGGGTCTGGGCGCTGTCCCTCAGCTCTTCAGCTCAAGGCTAGTGCTCTATCACTTGAGCCACAGCACCACTTTCGGCTTTTTCTGCTTATGTGGTGCTGAGGAATCAAACCCAAGGCCTCATGCATGCAAGGCAAGCACTCTACCACGGAGCCCCCTTCCCAGCCCTTCTTTTTTTATGTAATTTTATTTTATTTTAAGGATACTGTGCAAAGGGATTACAGTTAGATGCGTAAGGTAACGAGTACATTTCTTGGTGAACATTGTTACCCCCTCCTTTGTTTTTCCCCTACTATCCCTTCCCTCCCTGACTTCTCCCCCAATCCCCACTCTCTCTGTCAAAGTGCCAAAGTTGTGAAGATCATTTCCATAGTGTTTTGTGGATTTAGTTATTTTTTGTTTGGTCCGGTCATGGGCCTGAACTCTGGGCCTGGGCGCTGTCCCTCAGCTCTTCAGCTCAAGGCTAGCGCTCTACCACTTGAGCCACAGCGCCACTTCCAGCTTTTTTCTGTTTGCTTATGTGGTGCTGAGGAATCGAACTCAGGGCCTCATGCATGCAAGGCAAGCACTCTACCACTGAGCCACCTTCCCAGCCCGATTTAGTTATTTTTTAAGATAAGGTTCTTGCATTTTTTTACTTGGGCTGGCTTTGGACTGTGAACCTCCTACTTGTGACTCTTGCCTTATAGGAATAAAGAACTGATTATGTTTGTTTTCTTCCATTGTCTCTTCTGGAAATCTAGTTACACACGTGTAGGCTACTTGATATTTATTGTTCCTAGAACACTGAAGGTTTAGTAACATCCTTAAAAATATATTTTTTCTAGCAGTTGTTGATAGCCTCCTCCCTCGAATCCTAGCTACATAGAAGGCTAAGATTGAGAAGACTATGATTCCAGGCTATCCCAGGCAGGAAAGCTCACAAGACCTCTTCTCAGTGAATAGCTGAGTATAGAGGTATGTGCTTGCCATCCTAATTACATGGGAGACTTGCAGTTGAAAGGAATGTGGTTTAGGCCAGCCCAGGCAGCGAAGTCCTTCAGACTTTATCTCCATGTTAATTTGTATCTACCACCCAAACTACAGTGGCAAGTAAAAACGAACATATATATATATATATATATATATATATATATATATATATATGAAGTTTGCAGTCCAGGTACACACTTAGGCAGAAAGCAAAAGCTTATTTCAAACTAACCAGCACCAAAAAGGGCTAGCGGTATGGCTGAGTGGTAGAGTGTCTCTTTAGTAAGTGTAAAGCACTTCCTTCAAGCCCAAGTGCCTTAATTTTTTTTCTTTCTGTAAAAGAAATTCTGCTTTAGTTATCATAATTTTTGTTATACCTTCAAATCCATTGTCTTGATTCCTAAGTACCAAATCTTGTGCTAATTCTAGTAAATTTTTTTCTTTGTGGTTCTGGAGATCAAATCCAAGTCAATTTCTACACTGACCTACACTCCCAGCCTTGGACTTTTAATGTCAGATTAAAATTTTTTTGACAATACCACTTAGATCATTTTATGCTTTCTATTTTCTTCCTCCTTGTTAGGCACATGTTTCCCTATAAATACCTGAATGTAGTCAAGAGAATATATGTGGATATTTCATATTCTATTGACTGACCTTTTTCATTAAAATGGGTCCTATTTTCTTCTTTGTATATCCAACAATTTGAAAAACCGAGTGCTGAATATTCTAATGGTTGTATTTTGAGTATCGGGAATTTGTTTCCTTTTTTCAATAAGTGCTAAGTTGTATTCTAATAGGCAATTAATTTACTTGTGGATCATATGGGGCTTTGCTACAAGAAGAGGCCTTCAGTAGCCTTTATACTAGAGTTTATGTAATCCAGCCTCTAAGTCATAGTCTTATGCCTTCCTTACTGAAATGCTGGATGTTCAACGAATTCTCTTTTATTCTGGCTGATTACAACTCAATTATCTCCCTTCAAGTTGCAAACTTCAGTCGATGTTAGTTTTTATCTCCCAGAGAGTTGTACTTGGCCATATATGGCCAGATATTCTCTAAATGTTCATTTGGTATCAGCCAAAAGATTGTATGGTTCCCCTACATTGATTTCTGGAGCTCTTTCTCTGTGGAATTTCTGGATATTCTTCCTAATAAATGCAAGTGTTTTCAGCCTCTCTGAACTCCAGCTTCTTCTCCTTAGCTCAGCATTCTGTTAGTTCTCTTTAGGTCTCCTCTCCCCAATAAGAGTCTGATAAATGCCTCTGGGCAGAATGCCAGGGTAAGTATAAGGCCATCTCAAGCATTTCTTCTCTTTGGGTTCATAGTCCATCACAATCCAAATTACCTATCTGAAAAGGGCTGTTTCACATCTTTTGACCAGTGCTCTAGCATTTTGTAGTGGCAAGCTTAATTTTATACAAATAGCTCATTATAAACAGAAGGGGAAGTTGTCTCATCCTTTGATCATCCTTCTAATTCAGGGGAAACTGTCATTACAGACACATTGGTGGTATTTTGTCAAAAATCAAATGCAGTCACATGCTAAGGAATATTTTTGTCAACATGTGAAGATGAGACTATGAGATGTTGTAGCTGTCTTAGTTTGTGATATTCACACAAAGAGGAAAACACCTAAGGACACAGTTCTCAGAATGTATTCCTCTTGTTAAGTGATGCATGACTAAATACAAAACACATTTCAAGAATTTTGCAAAAGCAGAACTTATTATTCCTTCGACTATAATGTTGCCAATGGCTAGAATTTTTCTCATATATTTCTGACTATCTGAATCTGCTATTTATTTTCTTGTTTTCTTCTCCATAAATTAAAGACTTAGATCCTGTACAATCTGTATAGCATGGCAATGTTTCCATAACTTTTAAGATAATAAGAACCACCTGTAGTATACAGCTTCTTTTTCAGACATCTTCTCTAGACATTCTGTTATCCAGGGTATTAGGAAAAGCCTAGACATTTGTATATCAAGAAATACCTCAGATATATATATATATATATATATATATATATATATATATACATATATATATAAATAATATAGTTTCATCGTGCAAATTTTAGAATTCTGGCATAGTGGCTTGAAGTGTGAATGCTGAAGCCAGAATGCATGTGTTTGAATGCTGATGAGCCATCTAGGACCCCAGCTACCTTGGGCAGGTTATGTCCTTCAATTCCTCATGTCTCTGCAAGATGATTCTGTTTTGTGCCCTACATGAAAGCACGAAGCCAAAATGTCCAGAATAGGCTGCCATCCAGCATTCTGTTTCTGAAGCCAGAGAAAAAGGAATGTTTGTATAATTGCTCTGCCCAGAGGGGATGTCTTTCTCATTTTCACGGAATCACCATAAAGACTATGGCTCTATGTACCTTATCTTTGAAATAAGAATAATGACAACAGGGTTAGCTATGTCATTTGTGTGCAAAATGAAATGTAGAGTTCTTTGTTTAAAAAGCAGGAAAGGGCTTTTTTCTCCTTTCCCCATACCTTCCTCTCTTTATCCCCTCTCCTCCTCAACTCTTCCTCCCTCCTTTTTCCTCCTCTTTCTTTTGTCTCCCAACTTCTGGTACTTTTGATTTACCATTTAATGATGTTTCTTAGAACAATAGGTATGCTTATAGGGCAATGTAAAATCTTATAGTTACCCAGGACACTGACCCAGGATTTAGCATATAGACTACCGTGCCTGATCTTAATCTCTCTGTGCTCAGACTGACAGCAGGAACAAATAACAGCAGCACTTACAAGGCTGTTGTTGAGATCACATCCTGGAGATGTGGGATGGTTGTATGGGTACACATGAACTGTGACTTCAAATAACTGCTCCTTTGTCCCCTTAGATCTGACATACAGGTCACAATTTTTAACCTGGTACCCACAAAACATAACTTAGGATCAACTCCCCACTATCAAGGTCTGGAGAAATTTCATTGGATACACTTTGATGAGGCTGTGGTGCCTGCAATACAACAAAAACTCAATGATGTCAGTTATAATGAGTGCTTTACAAATGTTCAACCTGAAAGCTCAGCTCTACCCAGTCATCCTTGATAATACACACAGACTCCAACACTGGGACTGGAACTAATACAGTAACTGGATTCTGGCCATGGTTCTGTGAGACACTGATTTTCGGGGAAGCAGTACCAAAGGTCCTAAACAAGCCACCATTCTCTGGGCATAGGTAAGCACAGCCTACTTAGAAAGGAACATATTATAGCCCACTGAGGTAACACCAAAAGCAGTAACAGGCTGAGGCATGAGATAGAGAACTGCAGAGCTCTCTTGTAACCTTGATGGACAGTGGCATTCAGCTAAGTCATCAGATCAAGTAGGAACAAATCAGGATCAAACAGAGTAAGGATTGTGTGTTCTAACTCCAAAGAGCAGATACGAGGCTCTGAAACATGGAAGAGATGAGAGTGCAACTGTGAGAGTTTTACTCTGACAGGTCTTTAGCATTGTCTATGAGAAGTGGTGAGTAAGGAGGAAAGGGACATGGAGATGATTTTAAGAAATCTGATCTTTATTCCAAAGAGCAATAGGGAAAAATTAGAGAGTAGAGAATGGAGATGAAATACTTAAAATGTTTTAAACACAAGTTTTATTATGACACTTGCATTTTGGAAAGATTCATCTGGAGACTTTTCAGTAAAAATAGTTATGATTATGGATGTATAATTTCTGTCTCCCAGATTCCTATAAAAAGAGCCAATTAAATTATAAAACAAAAAATATCACCAACCATCTAGTTGAGCCAGGGATTAGGAAGTAAGTTTCCATGATACAGCATGCAAGTTCAACACAGAGTTTAGATAAATAATGACATTAGATCTAATAAAACACACATCATATCTCTTAGTATATACAGAATCATATGCTCTCTAAATAGAAATACATCTTCCTTAGAAACATCCATGTTATGTTTGTGAAAATTAATCCTACTCTTGGCTATAAAGAAATACCCATAAATTTCAAAGACTAGAAATTTTACAGATTCTCACTGCCTGATCATGATAAAAATGTTTTAATGAAAGCAGATTGGTAAATAATCTGAACACCTAGATATTAGAAGGAAGAAGTAAACCATTTTTGTTTAGAAGTAAAAGACAAATAGAATATACAATTATAGACTATGAAGCAACTAATCAACAAGTATGGATGCATGTGAAAATTTTAAAAAGAAATATTTACAAATGAGGCTACACTAAAGTCACCAGCACAATCATATTCATTGCACCATTACATACCATAGCTAAGATATAGAATCAACCCAGATGCCCCTCAGTGGACGAGTGGACCAAAAAATGTGATGTATATATACACAATGGAATTTTATGCTTCCATCAGAAAGAATAGCATTGCCCCATTTTTAAGGAAATGGAAAGACTTGGAAAGAATTATATTAAGCAATGAAAGCTAACCCCAAAGAAACATAGGTTACATGATTTCCCTCATTTGTAATAATTAGAATGTGCCTATAAATCTATAGGTAAACCCAATATATTGTAAGAGACAAAAAATTACACTTGGACATGATAAATTAAACAGGACTCTAACCATTCACACAATGAGACCAACGGATGATATTCTTAGGAGAGAATCACAATGGCTCAATAGTAATGTGTATATGATTATAGAAAATGATGCTTACAGAAATGAACTCAAATAAATGGAAACAAGAGGTGTTTTTTTTAATTTACTTTTTGTGGGTTTTTCCTTTTGTTGTTATCTTTGATTTTTTTTATCTGATTTGGAGAGGGGAAGGGGAAGCACAGAAATGGTGGGATAAATGGTGAACTGAGTCAGAAGTGATACTCACTAGATACCATGTTGAAAATTAACTTTATAACTTGTGTACTCTTCTGTACATCACCTTTACAATAAAAATTTTTTAAATTATTCCCCCCCAAATTGCATAAAAATGACCATACAGAGCTCAAATAGTACAACTTTTTAGAAAGACTATGTCAAAGTCCAAGAAAATGAGCATCAAGAAATGGTATTTGCAAGTGGGGGGGCCAAGAGGGGAGAGGGTAGACATTGGATAGGGGAGGGGTGGAGAATGCGATCAAGAATTAATTGTACATACCACAAAATGTAAAAGTAACATAAAGTAGGTCAAAGGGGATGATTTTAGTGAGGAGGTGACACAGATAAAGATACTACTTTATTAAATGATAGCTCCCTTGTACAACTATTTAAAGGTAATTAAAAATATAGAAACATGTCCATAGTGAATTTGTGTGTGTGTGTGTGTGTGTGTGTGTGTGTGTGTGTGTGTGTACACAAACACACCAATCTTGGGTCTTGAACTCAGGACCTGAGCACGACCCCTGAGATTTTCTTTTAGTTGCTCAAGGCTACCATTCTACCACTCTACTTCCAGCTTCATTGGGTGGTTAACTAGAGATAAGATTTTCATGGACTCACCCTGCATCAGAAACAATTCCAAATGGATCAAAGACCTTGGATTCAAAGCAGACACTCTGAAAACATTACAGGAAGGAATAGGAGAAACCCTAGGTTTCCTTGGCACAGCAGAAATTTTCTTAATAAAGACCCAGAAACACAACAAATCAAAGAAAGGTTGGACAAATGGGATTGCATGAAGCTGCAGAGCTTCTGCATGGCAAAGGAGATAGTTAGCAAGATCAACAGAAAACCCATGGATTGGGAGAAGATCTTCACTAGGCTCTCATATCTAAAATATACCTGGAACTCAAAAAATTAAATCCCCCAACAAGAAATCCTGAAACAACTGCCCAATAAATAAGTGGGCTAAAGACTTAAAGAGAAACTTCTCTGAAGAGGAAAGAAGAATGGCCAATAGACACATAAAACAATGCTCAACCTCTCTAGCCATAAAAGAAATGCAAATCAAAACAACATTGAGCTTCCATATCACCCCAGTTAGAATGGCTATAATCAAGAACTCTAATAACAACAGATACTGGAGGGGATGTGGACAGAAGGGAACCCTACTGCATTGTTGGTGGGAGTGTAAACTTG
>NW_012267220.1:31659922-31671371 GCF_000151885.1 Dipodomys ordii | reverse complement strand
TTTCTTTCTTTCTTTCTTTCTTTCTTTCTTTCTTTCTTTCTTTCTTTCTTTCTTTCTTTCTTTCTTTCTTTCTTTCTTTCTTTCTTTCTCTTTTTGTGCCAGTCATGGGGCCTGAACTCTGGCCTGGGTGCTATCCCTCAGCTCTTCAGCTCAAGGCTAGCGCTCTACCACTTGAGCTACAGTGCCACTTCCAGCTTTTTCTGTTTATGTGGTGCTGAGGAATCAAATGAAGGGCCTCATGAATGCAAGGCAAGCGCTCTACCACTGAACCACCTTCTCAGCCCTTAATTTCCATTTCTGATTAATTGGAAACATAAGTCTTAATAAATTTAAAATATAAATATCTTTTCACACAACAAATTATATGGATATTAAATAAAGTTCATAATTACACTTAAGTAGTAAAACACTAGTGACAGTCCCATTAAAATATAATATAAATTATACACTGGCCACCAGCATTACCATTTAAAAGCATTCTGAGAGGTCTAGAAATAGCCCAAGAAGACAGGAGGCTTAAATATTGGAAAGAAGAAGAAAACCATCAATGTAATGCACAGATTGTGTTCTCAATAACCTGGAAAATGTTTTCAAAGTATTTGTAAATTGACTAGCATTAAAGAGTACTTAATAATGTGGCTAGTTGTGGAATAAATATACAAGCATTAATAGCATTAATCTATTCTAACACAACTCATTAGACATATGTGAATAATAATCTTAAACATATAGCATTAGAATTATGTCTAATTTCTGGGAAACTATCAAACCAAAAATGGATAGGAACTACAAAAAGAAAAATATCATTCTTTCATGGAAACCTATAAAAGATGCCATCCATTAATAATCATGTATAACATTCCCTTCAATTGGTTGAAATAATATCCAGTTAGAGTTAATGCAATTACAACATAGTTATCTGGAAGATACTGCAACCAGTGTATATCTCATAGGGAGATTTAGCAGGGAGAAGGGCTAAGCTTTGCATAATGAAGAAAAACATGCTCAAGGAATATCATTAGAGGTAGGAGTTGAAGAAAGGGAAATGATGAGAACATCTGAGAGTCAAGAAAACAGTGAAGAATGATGAAAAGCAGAGAAAAGTAGAAATCTGACAGCTACTATGGTGTGGAAACAGTGAACATACTAAAAGATGCTGTCCATGAATGCTGAGACAGGGCTGGACTGGCAGATGTTACAATCCATGAAAGAAGGCAATTGTGATAAATGCTTCCTAAAGATCAGGAAAGTAAAGCTTTGGAGGTATAGCACTAAGGATGTATTTGGGATATGAGAAAGAGCTACTTAGAAGAGAAAGAACCTGGCAGGTATGGGGAACACATAGCTCTGCACCACAGAGATTGAATGGGCAGGTAGGGAAAAAAGAGAAGTGGAGGTCTATGGCCACATGGGATTATGTTTCAATTCACACAAGATAGAAGGAAACTAGTTGGCCGGTGATTATCGTTGGAAGAAGCTGCTTCCAGTAGCACGAACTTTGTCCATCGTTGGTACCATTATAGTCTGGATCTTGAGTGTCCCCCGAAGGTGCATTTGCTAGCAGGCTTGTCCGAAGTCTGTGGTGGTGGAATTTTCAAGAGGTGAGGCTTATTGGGAGGAAGCTAGGTCACTGGGAGCTCACTCTCTCGGTAGATGTATTTGGGTTCTGGCCCCTTCCTTCCTCTCTTTTTAGAAGTAAAGCATTTGCTCCACCATGCATTTCCTACTGTGATATTTTTCCTCACCACAGACCTAAAGACAACAGGACTAAATGACCATGCAATGAAATCCCCTAACCCATGAGCCCAAATCAACTCTTCTCCTTATACAGGGAATATTGCAGGCATTTTGTTACAGAGACACAAAGCTGACTAACCTATTGGCTTTCCACAGATAAAGTTGGGAACCATTAGAAAAGCCCTATTCAGTCTTTTCTAAAGCCATTGATAAACAACATACTGTGAGTCACTGCAGAAGGAAAAGCACAGTGACATTTTGTATGCTCATTCTCCTACGAGCCAACGATACCTACTGTTATCTGCATCCTGAACATTCATCCTTTGTAACCACGAGTGGCACCTTTTAAGGTCTTCCCTGCTCTAACTTAGGTTAGATATGAGATGTGTACTGACTTTTAGTTCCATTATGAAGCACACATGGAAGATGTCATACAATATGGGATTTGAAAACAGCTAGGGTTTAACTACCAATTTTACTATCTGGAAGTAGAATGTTTTAGGTAGAGGGAACAGGAAGGGTGAAGGCTCTGGGGGTAGGTCTTTAAGCTTGTTGGAAGAGCAGCAAGGAGACCTGGGTTTCCAGAGGGTGTGGAAGGAGAAAGAAGGTCAGCGGGAGCTGGAGTCACCTAGATGCTTGTAGTAGAGGTTAGGAGGTGATTGATTTCATGGATCTAGGAGAGTCTAGATGACAGGAGAGTGGGGAGGGTGGTTAGAGGACGAAGTATTGAGGAATAGCCCAACATAGGAAACATCTTGCTTTATGTGCATATGGACTAGATGTAAGATTCAGTGAGGTGCAGATGGTGCTGAGGATTGTAGGCTATGTAGCTACTTGCATAGTGGTGTGCTCACCGAGATGGGAAAAGGTGAATGAAGCTGGTGTATTTTTTCAAGAAAAATAGGATGCAAGTATGAACACTACATAGTTAAATGAAGCATTGCTACATGTAGCTTTGAAGAATGTCAAAGGACAGTTTTAGTCAACCATAGGTTGAATATTCCTTATCTGAAATGCTTAGCATTAAGATTTTGTTTCTGATTTGGGACTTTGTTCAATTCTAAAATATTCATATATATTTGCATGAGATGTCTTGGGGAAGAAACACAACTCTAACACAAAGTTAGTGAGGCTAGACTTTGTGAGACAGAAAGGAAGAAAGGAGAGAGAGGAAATAAAGGAAAGAGCAAGGAAGGAAGAAAGGAAGGAAGGAAGGAAGGGAAAGTCAATGTCACCCTTCAATATTTTCACCCATCCTTCCCCTTCCCTCAATCTTCTTAATTTTGTAAGCTATACATTAGATCCTTGATGGCATTCTCCCCCTCTTTTCCACCCTTTGTCCACCCTTGGTGCTAAGTAGAGTTAATATGAATTCTAGATCCAGAAAAGTCCAGGCCTCAAATCTTTTTCTAGAGGTTCCTGCTAGAGGTTCCTGATGAGAAGACTTACGATAGTCTCTATTCCCTCATGACCCAACCTTCAAAAATCTCCTTCTTACTTTGTGGCAGTTCATGACCTAGCATGTGCCCACTACTGGTGGCAGCAGGTCCTGGACCCTGGGTTCCCAGTATCCTCCCAAGGCCATCCATGTGACTGCTGGTGAGCGCCTGACCCTTTGTGTTCTCCTGTCACCTCTCTGCTTGGTCCCTGAGAAATCAGCTTCTCTGGTTCCTTGAAAAATGGTGGACATTGGCTTTGGGCTTCTCCTCGCCATCTGGGTTTATTTTTAAAAAAGCTGAGTGGTAAATGAGAAATTTGAAAGGTCTGGGGAGTGACCAGAAAAGTCTCATTGCACTTTTAAAAGGTGAGATGGCCATCTGGCCCGGCGGAGATGCTCGTTTTACATTTCCACTGGTACATGACTGAAGTCATTTACCATTAAGTTCTAGTTGAATAGGATGGTAGTAGACATTTAGGTAATATTACAGGGCAATAAATGTTTAAAAGCCTTGGGGGTATGAGCTTTCCAAACGCAGTTCAGACCCAGATGCTAAAAATACTCTGTGTATGTGTGTGTGTGTGTGTGTGTGTGTATGAGAGAGAGAGAGAGAGAAAGAGAGAGAGAGAGAGAGAGAGAGAGATTATAACATTTCTTAAACTTTCGGCTTTTGCTCACATAATGAAAGGATTTTCTTTCCTTTCCTTTTCCTTCCACGTTCTAAATTGTTTAAGAGTTTCCATGGTTTGCCCCCTCCCTCTTCCAATTTTTTTTTCTTTATTCACTACACTGGGTAGAGGAAGCATGAGGGAAATGTAGTTAAAATTCAAAATGCTTCCCCTTTATCATTACCATGAATCAACACAATAAATGAGCCCCTTCAGAGCACGGTAATAAGAATTTGATAAATCATCAGCCAAAAATTAACTAGATGTCAAAACAATCTTTGGGAAGTGTGATGGATTAGGGGTGATAGCAGCAATTAATCTCCCAGCATGAGTTCACCAGAGAGACACAATGTAGGGAGATGGATGGGGGGATCCGGGGCCTTGCAAGGTCAGGACACTCCTGTAAGGAATGGTTGGAGGCTGGAGAAAGAGAGAAAGGCAGAGAGATGGGGGGGGGGGAATCATCCGTGTCTGCAGTACCCAGGTACCCCAGCAGCTGAGCTAGAGGTCAGTCAGTGCCTTTGAAAAGCTCTGTCTCCAGCTGCTCTCTGATGAGCCAAGCACTTTCCCACTTGCTCTAATAAATGCCAAGAGTCAGCTCCTGGGGCTCAACACATGGCCTCCAAGAGGGAGAGAGCTTGCAGGGATTCATTTAAAGAGCTGAGTAGGTCCTTGTAAACAGCAACTAGGAGGAAGGAATCCAGAGAAGCAGACAGCCAGGAGGGGGCAGAGAGAGAACCAGATTCTGGAAGGAACAGAGTAGTAACAGTGCACTTGGGGGATGCAGGGCTGGGCTGAGGGAATATTGATGGGCCCTTGGAAGGAAGAGGAGGGGCTCTGCTGGTGCCAAGCTCATCAATCTCTCTCTTCTGGGTAGGGCTGCTTCTTTATTTATTTCATGCAATTCATAATATTGAAAGAATAATCATTGGAAAAATATGTGGAAAGGGCCCTGTGTTCCCTTCCCTGGAAAGGCTGGGATCCTCAAGTCAGGCCACAGCTTCCAATTCTAGGATCACAGTCTCACGAGCCACAAGTAGAAATGTAGGCTCAACTGATGTGGGGTAGAGAGTGAGAGAAGGGTGGTGTTGAGAGATGTGGGAAGGAAAGAAACAGATGCAAAGCTCTATTTAGATCCGATCAAACTGTCCCAGAAGCCCTTCCTACTAAGAAGAGCACCCTGGGTCCTCAGGTCCTATGTAAGGCCTGCCACAGTTGGAGGGCATTGCCAGGGAGTCAGCATTGGCTATGGGAGTCAGCATTTCTTCTTTGTTCCTTTATTAGAATTTATTACTGAAGACTTCTGTGTGATTTACCTGGCCAGGGCTTTGATGCTTCTCTGGTTAACAGTAAAGTGCTTCCTGGCTGTCTTTATAACAATCATAAAACAATCATTATGCTCAATGACTGTCAGCTTCCAAGCTCTGTGTGAACCTTAGGTCACAATACATGTTTTCACAATACATCTTCCTACAATACAACAATAGGACTCTAGAATTTACTCCTAATGCAGTCTATACAAACCTCCTTAATTCTCAAAGTTAGGCCATACTGATT
The DNA here is from genome assembly GCF_000151885.1 of Dipodomys ordii. Lineage (NCBI taxonomy): Eukaryota > Metazoa > Chordata > Mammalia > Rodentia > Heteromyidae > Dipodomys > Dipodomys ordii. The sequence continues at coordinate 31,665,971 of NW_012267220.1, read as the reverse complement.
AAGTGCTTTGTAGGATATTGCTGAAGAAAAGGGCCCTGTAGAAGCTTCCTTGCTAGTCTTCTGGTCAGGTGTGGCTCCCAGGGTAGCATTATTTGGGTGTAGTAGAGCCATGAAGAGATGGGGTTTAGTGGGAGATCTTTAGGTTATTGGAGGTTTGCCCAGAAAGGGCTTAAGGACCCCATCTCTTCTTCCTGCCTCTTTTTCCTCTTAGCCATAAAGTGAGCAGTTTTGCTCTGCTCTGGTGTTCTGCCTCACCACAGGCCAAAGCAACAGGAGCCATCAATCATATCCTCAAACCTACCATATTATGAGACCCAATAATCACAGCCTCTGTATAAGCTAATCATCTTGAATTTGTAATAGAGAGAAAAAGCTGACTAACATGCTTGCTCCTGATTCTCTGTGGACACTGAGTTGGTCACTTAATCACTGCTCATGCCAGTTTCCTCATCTCTAAGAGGGAAAGGACAATTGTCTGTTGTCTCTATAAGTCCATTACAATGTTGGTTAATATTCGTTCGGAGCTGGCAGCGTTGCTCTTCTTTCACAATGACAGTGACGTCCCTATTGGCTCCATGAACTGAAAACATTTTAAACAAACACTTAGCACACACTGGCTCATACTCTTGAGCTTAAAGGCAAATGGGAGAAGGTGCCATGACTCCAAGGAAAAGACTGAGGGAGCTGGTCCAGGTACTGTAGCTGGAGCTGTGGTGGAGGTCCTGGAATATCCTTCTCTCCCATGGTCATCTGAGAGCCGGGCACTGTTCCTCCTCTCTGTAGTCTACCCTTCCAAGGAGCAGGTATCCAACACTTAAATGACTTCCTGCTGTCACGTAGCTCTTTGCTCTTTCTCAGGGGTCTTCTCACAAACCACCTTCTTTAATTAACTTACGCCCAGCTTTATAGTTCTCTTTTGAACAAACCAGACTTGGGTGATAATAGCATAGTCTACATTCTCTTGATAAGTTGGAAACATGTGTCCTGGGTATTTATTTATTTGCTATCAGATTATTCAAAATAACTTCTTTTTTGGGGGGTGGGTCTGGTCATGGGACCTGAACTCTGGGCCTGGGCGCTGTCCCTCAGCTCTTCAGCTCAAGGCTAGCGCTCCACTTGAGCCACAGTGCCACTTTTTTCTTTTTGCTTATCTGGTGCTGAGGAATCAAACCCAGGGCCTCATGTATGCAAGGCAAGTGCTCTACCACTGAGCCACCTTCCCAGCCCGAGTTCAAAATAACTTCTAATGTGCATTTGCACAGGTTCTGCTATTCTCTCTCTACCATCTGGGTGCAGGAGGAAGTTACAAGGTTTCCTCTGTCCTTTAGAAGACAGTGTGAATACTCATTGAGTCTGGAAAGATGAAGCTACTGTTTGGGGCTGGTAGGCCAAGATAATCCACAACTGGTCTTGCCCACTTAGGCCTATATAGTTTCTTGGATTTCAATAGAGCTTCTCTGCCTGTAATATAAACACCAGTATGAACATGTGTACAGAAACCTGTATCCATAGTCACGTATTACATCACATACATGAAATTACAGCCACAGGGGTGAAGATACCCTGACTCATCACAAGTACACACAGTTACACCTAGAGTCAGAGACACAGTGTGAGGCCACATATACAAACACAAATGCACATTGATCTACATAGTGCACACACAGCCACACAGGGTATGAACTGAGGGGGAAAGGGAAGCCACAGTAGAGGCTTCTATGGTGTTGCACACTTTGTTGGGTTGCAAGAAGAAGCTTTTCTCTCAGCTTTCTGAGAGTAGGCTGAGTATCATTCCTGCCATTTGCCAGTATTCCTAGGGGTTGGAATCAGAATGGCTGGGTGGGGGGAAAAGGTATGTTGAAACTCCCAGGGCCTAGAATATGACCTTGCTTGGCAATAGGGTTGTTGCAGATGGAAAGAATAAGATGTTACTCAAGGAGGTTGGGTTCTTAATCCTATGTACTGGTGTCTTTTGAGAAGAGTGAGAGTCATATATGGAGAAGGCTCTGTGATAGTAGAGGAAGAATAAAAGTGATACAGCTATAAGCTGAGAAATGCCAAAGAATGTCTGTAAACCAGAAGCAGAGATGAGTCCAGGAAAGCCTTGTCAGCAGGTTCTCGAGACCCTTCTTGTTGGCTGTTGCAAAAAACCAATCAATTTGTGACTTCATTAAGCCATCTCTAAAAAACCAGTACACACATACAGGTCATTTGAAGAAGAATACAAGGTGTACATAACATTTTGTTTATAGTTTTATATTTTGGAAATCAAAATAAAACTTTCTCATTCTGAAAAACCAGGAGCCTTCAAAAATAAAGAACTTTATTCTCCTAGGCTGCTAAAGATGAGTAACAGATGACAAACCCTCTGCTCAGGTCCTCCTGTGTTTTCTTGGCCTAACTCCAAGCCATTGGATGGTGGCTCATAAGGCCTGAGAAGCCTGTCTTTGGCTCCTCCCTGACCTGTGTTCCCTTTTCACCCTAGCTTGATTCACTCCGGCTACACCTGACCTCCCTCTGTTCTTCAGACTCACTAGTCAAGATCCATACCACTTCCACTGGAATTTTCTGCCTTGGAAATCATCTTGGTTTATTATTCCTTCAGTCATTCTTAAAGAATCCTTCAATCCTCCAACCAACCCCTAACTTGGCTGTCTTTTTAGTACCATCTAATCTATCATGGAATTATATTGCTTACCTTGTAGAGTATAGTCTCTAGTTCCCCAGTTGATATTAGCTCCAGAAGATAAGAACTAAGGGTTTCTTTCTTTTCTGTCATATTCTTGGAAATAGTCTCAGTGCCTAGCACAAGGTCTGGACTAATTAGATGTTCTGTTCATCTTTCTAGATGAATGGAAACTTTCTCTCCTGTGTGTCTGCCTCTGGAGAGTATCAGATTGCTGTGTCTTCATAGATAGATAGATAGATAGATAGATAGATAGATAGATAGATAGATAGATAGATAGATAGATGATACAGGTTTATAAAGATTGTCAAGTCTGAGCCTAGACAAGCCAGGGGTTGGAATGTGGGGCTGTCCAGGCCAATGGAGGGAGCCAGATCGTGCGTCTGGGGAGGCTTAGTTAGTTACAAAGGACATCTGAGTCCTGCTGTAACCTAGTGTTCATTTCATGAGCTTTATGGGGATGTTGAGAGGATGAAGGAGATGATGCATTTGAAAATGCTCTCAGGTCCTTAAACAAAAGACAGACTATGGAAATGGAGTGTTATTACATAAAGGAAACCCAGAAGCATATCAGGAAATAGCTGAACTGAATCTCAGCTTGTCTCTGAGCAATTTTTCTTCCCTGGGAAATTTAAGGGAACAGCTACAAAACTAAGATGCAATTTTCTTTCAACTTTTATTTCTTATCAAGTGTTCCTACCTTCTACATTTCACCACAGGTGCTATATATTTTTCCCCCTGGATGATAAACAGATTCACAGTATAATTTCTAGACTGGATTGAGGGGTGCTAGGCTGTGCAAATCACTGGGCCATGAAAATGCCTTAAGACTTTCTCTTTTTCTACAGTGGTTTCTACCACAGGGAATAAAATGTATTACTGAGCACAAATGGCTGCATATTTAATTATGTCAAACCCTAAAGCATTTTTTGTTTCATGTTTCAAGTGCTCTTTGTTGCGTAGAGGATGTTAAGAATTGAACTATGTGATGTTACTTCATTTTAAAGGCAGTAAATGTAACTTAAATAATAGTTGCTAATGTGATACCTACTTTGTACAGACTCAATGCTTTTTCCTTCCTTCTTTGATAGTGTTTATGCTATTGAGTGCCCTCTGCTGTCTGGAAGAGGCTCAGGGAACCTTCAGGTTAACTGCCTGCCCCATTTACATCAACTAGAGCAGTGCTTTCTCTTAATTTAATGCAAACTGTAACTGTCATTCAGTATAATTCTGAGTTTTACATAGTTGCTGCTACATAGCTCTAGTTATACACACCACTGGCTTAGAGAAAGCTGGAAACAAGTAATGGTGAACTTGCAAAAGTTGATCTTCTATTTTTTCTTTCTATCTTCACATCATGCTTCCTGAATCTTTGGCCCTGGGATGGGTGGAATTACAGAGCAGGGAAAAGTCAGCACAAATGAATCATCATTTCTAGAGAAAGAACTCAAAGTAGGGTCCGTACTTTAGGGCCAAATAAGGATTTTTCTGGAAAGTTTCCTCTTTAGTCCTGGTTGAATTTCAAAGACACTCAGTGTGTGTGTCTCTAGTTAGGCTTTTATTTACATTAATCAAGTTAATTTATCAAAATAAATGTAGTCTCTTATGATTGCTAGTTTTCATTCATTTAGTTTCTGAGACAGGGTCTTGCTCTGTAGCAATATAGTAAGGCTGGCCACAAATCCTGAATTCTCCTGTCTCAGCCTTCAGAGTGCTAGGATTATAAATACTAAACAGTGCTCATGGCTTTTGTGACTAGTATTACTTTTACTACTTATTTATTCTTCTTCAGTACTGGGAAATAAGCTCAGGGCCTCGTATAATGGTAGCTAGTTTCTACTGTGTGGACCATTTTGGTTTTTGAGTTTGGGTCTTGCTACTTTTGCTCCAGCTGTTCTTAACTTCAAGCCTCTACTTTCTGAGTAACTGGGAATCCAGGTGTGTACCACCATATCCAACTTCATGGTTACTATTCATTTATTTTTTAATCTTGGGAAAGCTAATGAGATTGAGTTGGCTTAGACTCTGGATGTCAAATTCAGTTAAAAGCCATGTTTTCTCCTACATTTTTAGGTTATTATGCAATAGTCATGCTAGGTCTGGTTTATAGATCTTTAGGAAAATAATGCCTATATGATAAGATTATTTTGAAGATTAAATGAAAACAATGCAAATACAATTCCTATTAAAGAAGCTGGGATTACTGTAAACACCATGTACATGTATTTTTTGTCTCCCACTTATGTTTCAGACTAATTCTATGTTTCTATTATATCTTTATTTCTAAGTTCAAGTAGAAGAATTTTAAGACATTTTTATCCTTCTCATTTAGTGTGATCATCCCACTTTGGTTAGTGAGAAGAGATGAAAAGGAGAAGAAGGAGGAGAGGGAAGAGGATGAGAGAGACTGCCATATGGGAATGTTTGATATTTTTATTAGTTTGGTTGTTGTTGCTGTTGACAGGGTGAAATAGAGAACATTTAGCAGGTAGATCATTCTAATATATTGTTCTTCACTTAGAAAGATTTAGCTAAGATAAGACACATCTACTCAAGTGAAAAGTAAGGAAAAGTAATTTCTCTCAAGGGGAAATATCATAGGTTTCAGATTTATCAATATTATATAAAGCTAGTCTACATTTACATCTAGGCATGAAAAACAAATAATGTTCCTTAATTCTACTGATGAGCTAGAACATTCTGTGTATGTACTTTTTTTCCCTCTAGGCAACTGCTACAGAAACGAACACAGTAGAAATCAACATTTTCCTACCACTTTGAGAGTCCATTGGGAAACATAGGGCAGTTCCTGCCAAGCACATAAAGAATTATACCACTTCTTGCTGCCTTCTGAAGATATCTTCTGAGAACAAGACATCCTCCTTGTAGCCTTCTTGATGATCACATTCGCTTCTTTTTGGACATGTGATAAAGCACTAAGAAGTATTTCCAATGAAAACTGAGACTCTTTCAATCCATGGAATTTTACCATGTTCCCAGCCTGAATGATTTGCCTAGAAACAGGATTCTTAAGTTGGCTCAGTGTCTTGTCAACACTAGAGTTCTCTGACTTTTCAATATCTGTATCAGAGTGATGGAACTAATATAAAGAAGGGTAGCTAGATAGAGGTCTTCGGCTAGTTTACTTCTGAGCCCGAGTTCCTGTGCCTCAGCCTTCATTAACCAGATGATATGAGGAAAACACCCAAAACTTGAAAGGGATTTTTATATTATGGTGATATTAACCACTGATACAGAGAAGGAAATTAAGTTTCAAAACATTTTGGAGGCTGGAATTTAGCTCATAAATTACATTTCTTCCTCCCTCCCTCCCTCCCTCCCTCCCTCCCTCCCTCCTTCCCT
>NW_012267220.1:31625861-31659788 GCF_000151885.1 Dipodomys ordii | reverse complement strand
TTCTTTCTTTCTTTCTTTCTTTCTTTCTTTCTTTCTTTCTTTCTTTCTTTCTTTCTTTCTTTCTTTCTTTCTTTCTTTCTTCTTTGCTGATCCTGGAGCTTAAACTCAGGGTCTAAGCACTGTTCCTGAGCTTTCTTGCTAAAGTCTAGTGCTGTATGGCTTTTTGGTGATTAATTGGAGATAAGAGTCACAGCCCAGCCACCTGACTAGGCTGGCTTCTTACCTTGATCCTCAGAGCTCAGTTACCTGAATAGTTAGGATTATAGGTGTGAGCTATTGGCACTGGCTGTTAGAGTAAGTTCCTTAACATGCCCAAAGCCCTGAATTTGATTTACAGCATCAAACAACAACAACAACGAACAAAAAAATCTCAAATTACTTATAGGTAGATAAATGGTATTGTATTGTGATAATTAAGCCATTAAAAACATCAATATAGTTGTTAATGGTAGGAAATGTATTATGTATTAAAATGTCTACTGAGTTAGTCTGTTGGTATACATCCTATCTCCAGTTTTTGTGGGGTTGGTGTGATATACATAGTGAAACTAACTGGGATGTTGAATTTGCTTGAGCTTGAATGTCTGCTGTAAAAACTTATTATACCTGTCAGCATCATCAACCTACCCATTCTGGAGCTGCGAAGAAGGCAAGGGGGTTACATCTCTGCTGTGGATTGCACATATGCCACCAAAGGTCCTATGCTGGAAATGTAATCCCCCAAGTCACATGTGAATGGTGTTTGGAGGAGAGGTGTTTAGGAAGTACTTAGGATTAGATGAGGTCATGAGGATGGGCGTCCAGGATGGCATTAATTAGTGACAGGAGGAAAAGGCATGTGAGCTAAGTTATTTGCTTTGTCTTGCCATCTGTCACGGCATGGGATTTGGCAAAGATTCTGGCACAGGTATGTGGACTTCCTAGCCTCCAAACCACAAGCCAAACATCCTACTTTTCTCTATAAGTCCTCCAGTCTCTGCTCCACAGTTGTAGCAGCACAAAACAGACCAAGACGATTTATTTACTCAGTTCTGAAATGGAAAGGAAAAAAGAGAGACACACCATGATCACAGTTTCTCTAAGCAACACCATAAGTGCTATTATCCTCTTGTGATTATTTTGACTTGATTTGAAATGTTTATTCAAATACTTACATGAATGACTAATCAAAAGGATTGTTAAAACTGCCTTACGTATGTGAACCACCTTCACAATAATAATAAGGTTTGTAGGGAACTTATGTTTTTAATTGCTTTTGCCAGTCAAAAATATCAAGTGAACCCACACTTGAAGCCTAATGCTTTATTTGAGCTGAGTGATGGCAATATAAAGCAAGTGCAGAAAGCCCTTGATTAACTGGAATGCTTGGGGCATGCGTGTTTGATTAATTAGGTTTGCAGGTGAGCTACTGGACCTTTTATGAACTGTAATGATTTTTGTTTCAGCTCTTTTAAAAATCTCAGTCCAACTTTCTGGAAAGATGGTGACACAGGGTCTAACTCTATTTCTCTCTGATGCTAATTGAAGTGACCCAAACAATCTACAAGTAGGAGAACCCCTATATAAGTTCAGGAAATGGGAGAGGTGTCACACAGAGGGGAAAAGCTTGAGATTTCTGTAGGTACAGCCCAGAGGGACTGGTGGTGAGGAAGAAAACTTCATACTGTGGAGGCCCATGATCCCATTCTGTGTCTATCTCTGCCCACCCCTAAGTTCTTGGTTCCCATTGAGTTAGTGGTGATGAAATGTTTGTATGCCTGAGCACAAAACCCCTGTATCCAGGGATTCCCAGAATTCTTTTTAGTTCCAGGGACCTAGGAGTTACAAGCAATATAAAGAGATTAACAGTCTTTGTTCTACTGTAGACTTCTGGGTTCAAATCCCATATCCATCTATCCAGGCTATGCTGAATCAGTCACTCCAATTTCCCACATCCTAACTGATTCATCACTCAGGGAGTGCATAGTTGCAAGGACTAACTTAGATGATACAGAGCAAAAGGTCCAATAGAGGTTAAAGCACTGAATAAAAACGAATGTGTAAGCCAGGCACTGGTAGCTCACCCCTGTGACCCTAGATACTCAGGAGGCTGAGATCTGAGACTCATAGTTCAAAGCCAGCCTGGGCAAGAGAAGCTATGAAACTCTTATTTCCAATTAACACCAGAAAACCAGAAGTGGTGCTGTGGCTCAAGTGGTAGAATGCTGAAGAGCTAGGGACAGCATCCAGGCCCAGAGTTCAAGCCTCACAACTGCTCCCCTCCCCCCAAAAAATTGAATGTACTTATTTTTGGAGGGGTTATTCATACGTATTTAATTTTTACAACTTTAGCACATAACCATTTATGGGATGTAATACCATATTTTGCTACATGTAAACAATGTATAAAAACGAAGTCAGAGTGAATAAGTCATAGCTTATTCATCACCTCAGACTTTTTTCATCTCTTCATATTGAGAACATTTGCCAGCTACTTAAAAACTCAGCTATTTAAAAATATACATAGATAATATATATTAAATACTATAATACATATTATATGCAATATGTGTATAATATATATATATATATATATATATATATAACCATCCTAGAACTTGTTGTTCCTATGTAATTGTGATTTTGTACACGTTAAAACCTCTTACTATCCTTCTCTTTGTGTGCATTTCCTAGACTGGTAAAACAACTCTGCCTCTTTAAGATGAGAACTCTTTGTCTTCCACCGATGAGTGACAATATAATATTTGTAGTTCTGTGTCTGGCTAATGTTTTGTTTTGTTTGTGCCAATAATGGGACTTGAACTCAGGGTTACAGTGTCACCCTTTTTCACTCAAGGCTAGATTACTATCACTTGTGCCAAAGCTCCACTTCTAGCTTTATTTATTTATTTTCTTGCTGATTCATTGGAGATAAGAATCTCATAGACTTTCCTGCTAGGAATGGCTTTGTCCAATTTTCCTCAGATCTCAGAGCCTGGATGGCTAGTTTATGACAATAATCCTCTAGCTCATCCATGTAGATGTAAATGACAGAATTTCATTTTTCATGGCTGAATACTATTTCACTATACATACACATACAGATACCTCTTCAAACATCCACTTCCTTTTCTTGTTGTATATACTCAGTTTAGGCATTGATAAATCATATTAACATCCATTATTACTATTATGATGATTATGACTATGGTCATTATTGTTGTGATTGTTATTACTGAGCTGATACTGGGACTTGACCTCAGGGAGTTTTGCTCTTAATTGGATTTTTTTTTGATTGGTCGTGGGGCTTAACTCTGGGCTTGGGCGCTATCCCTCAGCTCTTCAGCTCAAGGCAAGTGCTCTACCGCTGGAGCCACAGAGCCACTTCTGGTTTTCTAGTGGTTTATTGGAGATAAGAGTCTCATGGACTTTCCTGCTTAGGCTGGCTTTGAACCACGATCCTCAGATCTCAGCCTCCTGAGTAACTAGGATAACAGGCATGAGCCACTGACACCCGGCTTGATTGGCTTTTTAACTCAACTCTAGTGCTCTATCACTTAAGTCACAACTCAACTTCTGGCATTTTGCTGATCAGTTGGAGAAAAGAATCTTCCAGATTTGTCTGAAAGACAGGCTTATTTCAAACTGGGATCTTCAAATCAGCCTCCTGAGCAGCTAGGATTACATACATGAGCCTCAGCATCTGGCTTATCATCCTTATTTGTTAGATCAAAGGAACATACCAACAAATTTGCAATTATACTTACACAGACTATAATCACTATAGACTACTTTGTCCAAGATAGAAAAAAATATACTTTATGCATGTGTATGTATTTATACATACACATATAATGCATATATATGCATGCTAATCAATACAGTAAACATATACATTTGAATATTTTTATTTATATATATGAAATACATCTATACGTGTGTGATAGAAAGATTACAGAGTGATTAAAGACAAAAATAGTTACAATGAACTTGGGGTGGTTTTCTATAGTATTTCAATTTTTTAAAAAAAATATATTTTTGGATTGTTACTCAAGACTGGCAGTCTATCACTTGAGCCACAGCTCTACTTCCGAGTTTTTGGTAGTTTGAAGATAAAAGTCCTACTCAGTAGGCTGTGATCTGATGATCGCGGTTCAAAGACAGCCTGGTCAGGAAAGTCCATGAGACTCTTATCTCTAATTAACTACCAGAAAACTAGTAGTGGCACTGTGGCACAAAGTGGTAGAGAACTAACCTTGAGCTGAAGCGCTCAGAGACAGTGCCCTGAGTTTAAGCCCACGACCAACGAAAAATAAACAAACTAAAATAAAAAACTAAAAAAAAAATGCCTCATGAATTTTCCTGCCTGGGTTGGCTTTGAACCCAAATCCTCAAATCTCACCTTTCTGAATAGCTAGGATTATTGGCACCCAGATTCAATGTTAAAAAAGCCATGTTGTCTAGGTAGAAGTCCTTACAGCTTGCAGGAAAACATCAAAAGCTAGTTGTTTGCTATCTAGTCTAAAAGATGCATTTTGTCAGAGCAATCAAGACAGCCTTGTGAAAACCTGTAAAGAACCATGCTTACCTCTCTCCTTGGGGCTTTGAAAACACTTAGGTGAGAGGTCTGTCTTTTCAGGCTGTGGAAAGCAGGGGTTAGTTTTCTACTCCAGTGACTCTACCATACTCTTTCATTTATCTACTGTTCTCTGGATGGAGTCCAAAATTCCCAAGACCTAATCTAATGGGTCAGTGGTTACCATTCAATCATAGGCACTCATTCTGGGTAGAATTTGTGAGCCAGACCACCTCTTAGGCTGTGGAGTTTTCTTGTTTTCATTTGGCTGGAGTATTGCTTAGGGTTGAACTGGGTTCTCCCGAAAGAGACTGGTTGAAGTTCTAAGCCTCTGTACCTTAGAATTTTACCTTACATGGAAATAGGGTCTTTACAGAATTAATCGAGAGGAAATGACATTTTTAGGATAGGCCCCAATCTTACCTACTAGTGTCCTTACGAAGACAGGAAATTTGAACAGAGACAGAGACACAGAAGTGAGAGACAGACCACAGAGAGGAAATACAGAAGAATAGAGTCTGGGAGAATGCTATAGGAATAGAGAGAGAGGCAGAGATTGGAATTAAACTTCTACAAACTAAGTGTTAAGAAAATGGAAGAGAAAGGAAAAGGAAAGAGCCAGACTCCATTCTCAACAGTCTCAGACTGTTTATTGAGGCACAGCAGTGAGGAATCCAGCCTTCTGGCAAGCTTGGAGGCTGAGCTAAGGTGGGGGTTTGAGTCAGCGGTTTTATAGAGTCTGAATGAGGAGATAGGGGTTACTTGAGTTTAGTATAAGAGGGGTGACTGCAGACATGGGCAGAGAATATGGTAAGTGTTCCCTAATCCAAGGTCTCAAGCTTTTTCATTAGCTCTTTCCTGGCCTCACAGCTTTCTTCTGGCCTCTTCTTTGTTGAGGGGCTAGAGCTCTCTGCCTATCTCATCTCCATTAAGAGGTTTGTATCCTGTGGCCATGAAGAACTCCATCACCCTCTGGGATGTGAAAGTCTGGATGATATAAAAAGATTGGGCCAAGAGAAGAGAGGCAAGTCCTTCACAAAGGAACACTTAGGACTATTAGAAGCTAGACGAGGCAAGAGAATACCTTTACCATCTAGAAGGGCATGGCCCCACCAGCAACTTGAACTTGTACTTCTGCTCCTGTATCTCTGAGGCAATACAGTTCTGTTGTCAATAAGTTGTGATATTTTGTTAAGAAACTCTAAGAAGCAGATACAGTGTTCTTCTTCATGTTGTCACTGGTGGTCAGCAAGGCCTCCCATGGTAACACCTGAATGGCAGTGGCTGGTGTCAGTGTTCTTGTGCGTGTGCAGGAGTTTCACCTGTCAGACATTAACAAAGTAGGCCTGATTTGACTGTGATGAGACTTTAGCACATGTCTGGTGAAGTTTCATGCCTTCGTGTTTTGCAGCGTGATTCATTTACGTTTAGATGTCCAATGACTCAATTATATGACTACATGATGTTCAACCAACAGACTGATTTCCTGGAGGGCAGGCGCTGTGATTTCCCACCCGCAGGCAGCGCCGTGCACTGTGTGACTCTGAAGTCATGGCCTGGGTATGTCTCCTTGCCTTCCACTTACTAGATATGTGACCGTGAGCAAGGAACTTACGCCTTGATCTTCTCAACTGTTAAATGAGACAATCATTACAGTACTTACCTCTTGATCAAAGGGAGTTATTTTATGTAAGGCACTTAGAACAGTGCTGTAGACAAGGCCAACCCTTCATTCATGTTGGCTGAACTATTAATTTTCCATATTTCTCAAAATCTAGCATGTTCTAGGACATATATGATGAGCTCAATGGAAAGCTCTTGAACAACAAAGACATAGTAGTGTCATTTTCAATGATATCATTATGCTTTATCCAAGGATGTGGGGAGAATAACTCAGAGGATAGAGATTTTAAGGGGTCTAATCTTGGCCTGAAGCATTCATAGCAGAGAAAACAAAATGCGCCCCCTCCTGGTCATGGGATTTTTGTGTTTTCTTTGTGCTGGTCCTGGGGCTTGAACTCAGGGCCTGCATGCTGTCCCTAAGTTTTTGTGCTCAAGGCTAGTGTACTACCACTTGGGTCATAGCTCTATTTACAGCTTTTTGGCAGTTAATTGGAGATAAGAATTTCATAGACTTTCCTGCCCGAGCTGGCTTTGAACTGTGGTTCTCAGATCTCAGGGTCCTGAGTAGCCAGTACTACAGGCATGAGCCACTAGCACTTGGGTCTGTGTTTTCTTTACAGGAAGAACTGGGAGCAGAGGAGTGAGACTAAGACCTTCTGTGTTGTCTTGTGTCCCTGATTCCTTTCATCTGGAGTATGAGAGGCAAGGGATATGGGAGGGAGACTGTTTACAGGAAGCCTGTTACACACCTGCTGGGTTAATAAAAGTGCAATTTAGTCAGTAGTGCTGATGATTCATTGCCTCCAAATTGATTTGGGAAAGAAGTTTTACTCCTATCCAATATGAGACAGAGGGAAAACAATCTACATTCACACCACTGAGAAAATGGAAAATATAAAAGAACAATGACCTATAGCATTTCAACTGAATGGAGGGTGGGGAAACAAAAACAAAAACATCCACTGTAAACGTTTGACTTTTTCTCTCATTATTGTTTCCAAGTCATTACACTGAAGTTTAGTCATTGCTTCAAAGCTCAGACAATTTCTGTTTAAACTTCTGAAGCAATTATTTGGGCTGCAGCAACAAAAGATATATATGAACCATCAGCCAAAATGGTTCCATGGGAAGCTGGACTGGAAAGGTTAGGGGCTCTCTTCCGTAAAATCCAGGAGAGTCACCCATCTGGTGGGTCTTCCATAAAATCTTTACAGCAAATCTTGTCCTTTAGACTTGTAAGCACACACTTCTGATTGACAACTACTATCAAAAGGAAGAGGAGAGGCAATATGGTATTCTTTGGTGCAGCCAGTCTTGCAGCTATGATCCTTCGGAGTACTGACAGGCTGGGTGAGCTTGAGCCCAGGCTTATTAAGGATCCCTTGACCCAATAATGGGCCAGAAACATGGTACCTTTTGGTATGGCCAGGAATGCCCTTGTTGCTACCTCTTCTCTCTTTGGCTGAGGTAGCAAGCCTATTATATTGTCCTGTACTTACAATGACTGGCCACTGGCAGCTCATGATGCGTCAGTATTTGGGGGTCTTAGCTGTAGATACCTTCCAGAGAGTACTTCTTGGGGACTTGCCAAGAGAGACTCCTATGCTGGCCAGCCTGCTAATGTGCCAGTCACTTAGCAAAAGTTCCTTCTTGGCTCCTTTTCATTCCCTCTGAGGAACTTGCCTCTAACACTTGGAAGAGATTATCACTTGCCTCTTCGTCCTCTTTAAAATTTTATTATTGCCTTCAACTCCACCTCAGTTTTCAGGACTTCATCCCGTTCTTTTCATTTTGAAGATAGCCTAGGGCCAAGATAGGAAAAGAAACAACCTGCAAACCAATTTTTAAGCAGTTTTTAACTTACCAAAAATGTCAAGTTATTGCACCTTTTAAATCTCAATAGGTCTATTTGTAGAAATTATACCCCAAATCAGCAATTTCCTTGTTCTCCTCTCCCCTCAATCACTCTCCAGTGAATCCTTGCAGAAACCCTGTGTGTCCAGGTGGCCGTGGGAGACCCTGGAATTGGGTGTAATCAGCTCCTAGGGGAGCTCCCCAGTAAGGCTGAGCTTTTTGGCTATTTTTTTTGATAGAAACTTTAGAGACATAGAGTGAATATAATGAAGTGCAGAATTTTTCAGACTTTTCTTAATATATCCATCCTGTCCGGCCCCATCATTGACATGTTCACTCTCTTGTTTCTGATTTAAGCTGTCAGACTTGGTAAAATTACCCCGACAACTTTAACATATGTGGCAGAACACTGACAAGATGTTACTTACACCTAATTAAGGCTGAGAGCATAATAAACAGTTCTTGCATCCTAGCAACCTCATTTCCTGTGGTTTTGAATTTTCAGGATCTTGACCTCAGCCCTTTGAAATTCCAGAGCATTTGATATGTGGATTCTCAGGGACACTGCAGATGCCACACTTCGACCTTGACCTTGCTACGTAAATTTGAAAAGAGAGAAGAGGGGAAAATCATCTCTCTCAGAGAGATGGGTGATCAGGACCTAGAGGTTTAGGATGGATTTCTGACCTGGTATGAAAGATGCTCAGACTGGATAATTTGGGGAGGTCTCTCTTGCCATCTTTAGTGGCTTTAGTGGATGGGCTAAATTCTGTCAGACACAGGGCAGATGAGCAAGGAAGAAAAATCACTGTTGGGAAAGGTAAAAAAGAAGAAAAAAATATTGTGTTTAGCACAACGACTGGATACAGAATGTGCTTAGCTGGATAAAAAGTAATTGCTCCAAACAGTTATGATTAAACAGGCTGTGGGACACAGTCCAGAGGGAAGAAAACAATCCCTCGTGTTTTAGTCATTTAAGAGAAGTTTCAGTTCTACTCTGCAGTGATGTGGGGTGGAATGGCTCCATTTTGGCCTGAGCTGGGAACTTGGGGCAGCTCTGGCCTAAGTATTTCCTCTCCATCTTTTCTCTTGCTGGCAGAGGCCTCTTGGAAAGACCAGCCACTACCTCACATGGCAGAGTGGCCACTGTGTGTCCCAGGATGTAGTTTGGTTTGACCTTCTCCATTCTGCCCTCCTCTCCTTGGCTCCAGTAAGAATTCAAAAATCCAGTTAAGGGTGAAATTTCTCTACTTCCTCTGTGGAACACAGAGGTTTTATGTGATGACAAGTGAATGGATTTCTTCTCTGCCCAACTCTGCAATTGCCAAAGGCAAGGAAGAAAAAAAAATTGGGTACTTTGGCAGCAATAAACTGCCTTTTGCCTTCAAAATTGTTTTTTGTTTTTCCCTTTATTTTTAAAGCCTATGTGCATTGACTCTGTGTGTGTGTGTGTGTGTGTGTGTGTGTGTGTGTGTGTGTGTGTGTAGGAGAGAGAGTTTTCATTTTCCTTTATTTGATAGGAGATGAAGAGAAATTCGAGGTAAAACCACCATTTGTCTGGCTCCTTGTCCCATTCGTCAGCTGGCTTCTCTTCTCCTCCTTTGTCAGATCTGGGGTGTTATGAGTTGCTTGGCAGAGCATGGTCTTTTCTTGCAGTGGGTGAGTTGTAAAGAACATCCATTGTCCAGCAAATAAACATCCCGGCCAAGAGTCCTGAGCAGCTCTATTTTCTGGCCTGACTTTTTTGGACTCTGATCACTCCAGGTGTGAGGACGGCTCAGGAAATAAGAGGCAGAACATGTATGCATGTTTCTCAAAGAGCTCTTGCTGCTGGGCCATGCTAGTCTGCTGTACAGAGAGCCTTGGGAAAGGGAAAAGGGTAGTAATTATCGACCAAACAAAATGGAAGCTTTAGAGATTTCTGTGACTTGAAAGACGAGATTTTTTTTTTGTGAGCCCCATAAAAGTCAGGTGACATGGTTCCTGTGGGAGAGGAGATCTGGAGGGTATATTGACGGGTTGTTTCAACACTGAGAAGTAGTAGAAGAAGAAGGGCAAGTGAGAGAACTGGATGCTTTGTTCACTTCATCCCAATGAGATTTTTTTTTCTTTTCTCTCTATGTATGCAGACATTTAGGCTTGAACTGCAGGCCTGGGTACTGTCCTTCGGCTTTTTTTGCACAAGGCTGTCCCTCGACTTCTTGAGCCACAGCTCTACTTCTGGCTTTTTAGTGTTTCATTAAAAATAAGAGTCTTGTGAACTTTTTTACCCTGGCTGACTTCAAACCATGATCCCAGATCTCAGCCTTCTGAGTAGCCACATTACAAGTGTGAACCACTGGCACCTGGACATACTGCCAGTTTTATAGTGTGTTAGTAAGTTCTAGGCAAGGTAGAAAGGTGGGGAGGGAGCAGGCAAGAGAGAAGAGGAGGAGAAGGAGGGAAAAGAGTGAACTCTGTTTTTGTTTTTGTTTTTATCAATGAGGCCTGGGCACTGTCCCTGAATTCTTTTCCTCAAGGCTAGCACTTTGAGCCACAGCTCGACTTCTGTTTTTTCAGCAGTTAATTGGAGATAAGAGTCTCAGGGAGATTTTTCTGCCTGGGCTGGATTTGAACCATCATCCTCAGATTTCAGCTTGCTGAGTAGCTAGGATTACAGGCATGAGCCACCAATGTCTGGCTTGAGAGAAAGTTTGGATAACTAGAAATGTTGGGCTAGGTTAAGTTATAAAAGGTTGTTTACTGTCATAGTTCTGTCCTGTAAGATTAAAAAAATATATCAGTGCTGGAGATAGAATCCAGGGCCTCACACATCCTTAGTACATGCCCTTCCTACTGAGCTATACCCTACCCCTTTTGTAATTTAATAAACTTTTTTTTGATATACCATCTGAAGAATTACTCTTAATCTAGGACCCATTTTGGCATTGTTTCCATATATTTAGCTTAACCATTTGTGACTTCATACGTTTCAAGTTGCTTGCTTTCTGTCACAGTGACCTATACCTTTTTAATTGTCAGCTACTGACAATAAGTGTTCTTATTTTGGAATGAGTACTACTGGTCTATGGACTCAGGCATGGGTGCCCCTGGGCATTTATGGCATCTGTTTGCACCTCCTGTATCAACCATTGATTATTTCAGACCTTTGTGGTATCATAATGACATTTTGCAGTCCATATGCCCCACGTCACTGGAAACAGACATTGAATTCTAAACAAAAGTCCATGCAACAGCTCCCCTTTGTTGTTTTATTCATTCCACTGTTAACTCTGATCCATGCCTTTAACCTCGTGTTATCATCTAGGATGCTGTTTTGTGTGTGTGTGTGTGTGTGTGTGTGTGTGTGTGTGTGTGTGTGAGGGGGGGCTTGAACTCAAAACCTGCACACAGCATTTTTTGCTCAAGATGTTGTTCTAAGACTTAAGATGCCCTCTATTTCCAACTTTGGGGTTGTTAATTGGAGATAAGAGCATCTCAGATTTGACTGTCCAGGCTAACTTTGAACTGGAATCCTCAGATCTCAGCATTTTGAGTAGCTAGGATTATAGACATGAGCCACTGGTGCTGGGCTGGGCTACCATTCTTGAGGGTGACTAACATCTCCACCTGTTTCAGCAGAGTATGCAACTGTTTCCTGCATGGAAGACTGAAAGATGCTCATAGAGAACAAAAAAAATCAAATATATCTGACTATAGAAAATATCCATCCAAAGGTACGGGCTTCCTAGCCCTAGGGTGAGTCTATAGAGCCCCCTTCCCCAACCACTTGCTTGGTAAATTAGGGTAGTTTCTTTTTTTTTTTTTTTTGGGTCCGGTTGTGGGGCCTGAACTCTGGGCCTGGGCGCTGTCCCTCAGCTCTTCAGCTCAAGGCTAGTGCTCTACCACTTGAGCCACAGCGCCACTTCCGGCTTTTCTCCTTTTGCTTATGTGGTGCTGAGGAATCGAACCCAGGGCCTCAGGCATGCAAGGCAAGCGCTCTACCACTGAGCCACCTTCCCAGCCCCTAGGGTAGTTTCTTTTCCAGTCTGCAGGCTTGATATTGATGTGTTTCATGAAGAAAGATCTTCTTGTTCACTCTGACTTTGTCTAGAAATGTGTGGGAAGTTGTGGATTGGAATTTTCTGCTTCTGCATCCTCCTTGCCCACTCACTCTTTAAAAGGAAGATGAAGAAAGCTGGTTTCATTGCTTTCTGTCAGAGGCAGAAAAGTAGTGTTGCCTAGTTGACTTTGTCCTTGGCTCTTATGCTCATCCAGAGTTCTGGTGCCCTTCCTCCCTTCTCTGTTTCCAGTTGGTCATGTGGCACTTTGGGTATTCGGAGAAAGAGGTGGTGTCTTCTGACCCTTAGTCATTAATCACGCTGCCTGAGCCTGGGCTACTTCACAGCCAAGGCTGCACTTCTTGGCTCTTGGGAACTGCCTAATAAAATGACAAGAGGCAGGAGCTTATTTCCTGTCCCTGAGATCCTGAGAGGAAAGAGATGGGGGTGGATGAGGCTGGACCAGAGATGACTAGGAAGAGGGAGGATATGAGGTCTAGGCAGTCATTGAGTTGTGAATGTTTTGCTGTGCCTACAAGCCATTCTTATTGACTACTCAGACTAAAATCCATTGTCTTCCATAAAGAAATTATGTTCACTTGAAAGGTATTTAAGTTCTTTTGGTCTGATGTTACCTCGGGACTTAGAGTGTTGTCTCCCTCCCCCCTTAACCATGGACTCTGCCTGCTGTTGGTTTTTTCCTGAAGGGACCTTTGCACCTCAGGGTGGAAGATGTGGTCTGTGAGCTGTTGCTACTAGCTACTGCCAAATTCTTTTCTTGCCTCCAGGAACAATGCAAATCCAGCACATGGTATAGAGAAAACCCGAGACCAACATGATTATTACTTAGTACCAGAGTCAGATAGAGAAGACAGATCCCGCCCTTCCTGGTGATCCCATCTTGGGGGAATGCTTTCCACCTCCAGCAACCAGCCACCGGTAATCATTTTCTAAAATGAGAATTTTCTCTTTCAGCCAGGGTCCAGTCTTGCCTTCCTCTCACCAGCCCTGCCAAATGGGTCTTTGTTCTACCCATTGCACCCTTGCTAATCAGAGTTTATCATGTGGGAGTTCTGAAGAGTTCCTGGGCCTGCTGTATAGAGGGGACAACAGATAGGATCCCAGTAGGTCTTTCTGGTTTTGTGACAGAATGACATCTAGAAGAGTGCAGGAAGGTATATGGATGCTGGACACTAACTAAGCACTGAAGATCTTGGCATTCGCTCAGGGGCTTTGGGTGTTTATATCCACATGACTTCCAGGATTTCTCTACCATGAAAATGGAACCGCTTGTGGGTTTGTCCAGCTTCCCGGGTGCCCTTCTGTTTTGAAGGAAGCTGTCTTTCTCTAAATTGTTGTTGCCTGGGAAACTGTGGCCCAGTTTGGCCTCCGAAGGCATCTTAGTGGGCATAAAAAACTCTCTAATTGCCATCCTTCTACTGGGGGCCATTTCTCAGAAGCCATTCCTGCTAAACTGTCCCTGAGGAGGAGGGAAACATCAACAGGGAAAAGGGGGTGAAGCTAGAGGCTGTATTCATGGCTCTGAGAAAGAAAGGTACCACACATGGGTTTGAAAACTGCCATGAGTGTTTTACTGACATTTACTAAAGGGATGGAAAGATATCCCCCAATCACTCATTTAATAAATGCTCTTTGTTTTAGCGGCTGGTAGCAGACGATCAATATGAATGAGATCAGCAAAATCCCTCTTTAACCAACTTTCTCCTGAGGAACTTGAGACAACAACAACACACAGATAAAGAAACAGAACATTTTTTTTTATGGTAAGGACAACTATTTGGGTGCAGAACAGAGAGCACTGTTCATTCTCAAGAATGTTCTGAGATTTTTTTTTTTTGGTGTGCATTGTGCTTTGTATCTAGTAAACCTTTTCACTTGTCGAGTCTCTATCCACAATCTTATGGGAGCCACAACCAGCACTGCCATTGTCACTTTGCAGATGAGGCCGTGGAGGGAAGGGAAAGGACTAAGTAATAGACGGAAGAAGGCACTGAGCAGGGACTTACTGCCAGATCTTCTTACCCTGAATGTGATGCAATTCCCCCCATTTCCTCCCACCTCTCTGCATCTCCAAGACCATGGGGTCTATGAGATGCGAATGTGAAATGAGCCAGTGGTAAAGACTAAAGAGGAAGAGGAATGTGGGGGGAGCAGGGGAGGGCTGCAGTGCCCGTTAGCCAAGAATGAGTTTTTCACAAGAGCAGGAAAAGTTCCTTAAGTGGCCTTTGGCTTAGTAGAGGCTCTGCTTCATCTCTTCTTGACATGGTCCCTGGGAAGAGGTGAGCCGGGGGTGGAAGTGATGGGGAATGTGGGGAAGGCTGTCATTTCCACGTTGTCTGTTATCCATCCATGTAGCCCCTGGGGCCCTATTTTCAGACTTGTCTGCTTGCCCAGAAAGGGGCAGGCCTAAGTTTCACAGAAATTAGAAGCACATACACTTGGCCTCACCAACAGAAATGATGATGAAGAGACGCTGGTTCAAACCAGTACCTTCAACACTCAGAAGCAAAGGAGAGCTGGGATCGGTTTTTTTTTTTTCCTACTTGCTTGAAAAAAAGCAAGACCTCTAATTGGAATCAGAGTTTCAGAGAATGTCTGAAGGACAGTGAATTTCAGACATGACAGTCCAACTACTTGACTTTACAGAGCACTGAGAGGTAGAGTGACTTGGCTAGCACTACACAGGGATTAGTGGGACAAGGACAGTTTTCTGACTCCTAACCCAGCATGGCCTACCTTCCCTTCAGGTCACTTTCAGAGTTGGTCACAAAACTCTTGGAGCCTGGTGTCAGCTCTGACAGAGGCATGGTGCTCTGGTGTTTCCTTGATCCCCACCCTCCTCTACAACACTTCGTTCAGGCTAGTGAATGCCTTCCTGGAGCTTCCAGAAGCCCACTCTCATGATTCCTGCAGAGAGGAGGTAGTAAATCAAGGCCAGAAGGGACAGCAGCACCAGCAGTGGCATGTGCATCTGAGCAAGGCATCCCTCTTAGGAGGGACCTCACTCTCCATTGCAACTATATCATACCTTTTACAAAAAGTCACTTTGAGGTCACTGTTTTTTCTGTCCAGTATTTCAATACATTAAATGCAATTACTTCATTGTTGATTTACCTGTCATTACAGGCATGTGTTTGAACATGATTTATTGAGTGAGTTTTGTGCCAGTTGACTTGCAATAGATTGCACAATATTCAAAGGGGCTCATTTGCTTGGCATTACATTAGAGGCATGATGATTGCAACACAAAGCAATGTAAATGAATTCTGAGAGGCTCCATCATTCATGTTGTCATGTACTGAATCCTATTATTATTTATTACCATAATTGTACTGTGTTTCCTGGGGCGATAAATTAGGACTGATGGGCCCCGCTGACAGTCAAGGGCTGGACTCGCTCTATATAATTTAATAGGGATACTGTAGGGCCTGTGTGTGCTGAGGAGATTTTGGTAATGGTAAAAAATAGAAATGAAAGGAAGAATTTTCTCTTTTTCTTTCCTTTTTTTCTTAAGTACTAAAACCTTCCAAGGATTTTTCTTCTTCTTGCTCCTTTCTCCTTTAATACCTTGGCTACATTTAAGGTCTTGATCAAAGCTAAACTATATGGAAGAGAAGTTATATCTTTCAGGCTCAAGATGGTTAAAACTCATTGCCTCGAGACACACAGTCTTTTCCACATCAAATGCTGACAGGTAGTGTTAATTCTTACGCCATCAGGGCATACAGGGTACTAGGAATTTAGAATCTGTGAGAATCCAATGGCCAACATGCTGGCTGCCATATTGATCTGCTCCCATCTTGAGTCAGATGGATTTGTACTTGTCTGATCTCATTTGATGAGCAACATTTCTGGATTAATTGAAGGGAGTGCTTTATAAGAACAACAGAAGTGTAGGAACAACAAAAATTATACATATAATATCACTTCACAAGATATAAGTATGCTATGCAAATATCAGCATAACATATTAAAATCATATGGTGCAAGCTCTGAAAATGATCTTAGAAGTATTCAACTCAAGTTCATTTCACATTATATATGTGGACACTGAGGTATAAGGCTGACACAGCCAGCAGGAAAGAATGGTTGTTGCAAAAATCCTGCTAGCCCCTACATACCTGGAACTGCCTCTGGGTAGACTGACTGGGGTCTAGAAAATACTGAGGAACAATGAGGGGTGAAGGGAAATCCCCAAACCATCTGAAGTCTCCCCCTGGATCTGTCTTTGTCTGCCTAAAAAAAGGTATGGTTGTAAATAAGGGAAGAGAGTAAGCTGATAGTCTTAGATAAGAATCTCTTTGAATCCCCTTTTAGTGTAAGTCCTGCTGGATCAATTTGATTTCAGATAATAATCAAGTCTGTCTTTGCACCCTGGGTCAGAGGTCAGGTATTTCATAATCCCCTGGAAAGAAACTTTTGACAGTGGACACATCTGTTTTTTGTTTTCTGTCCTTACGTATTGCAATCACAATGGTCCTCCATGGGAGCTCAGCAGACATGAACTGGGAGGTGTGATGGAGGAGCTAGGATATGTGATAGAATTCTGTTTAGGGAGCTAGAGACTCAGGATAGACCCGATGCAGGTACTAGGCTCATACATATAGAAACGGCATTGAAATGGTTTCATTTTTCCTTACTTCAGCTTTTAAAGGCAAAAAGATCCCATCCTACCTGTTGAAGTTCAGCAGTGTTTGTATGTGGGCACTAAACAGTTTTATTCAGATTGATTCCAGCAGATCCATGCAATCAATGTCTTGCCACCTAGTCGATCTGACTAGGCTGTTAAAACAATCAAACTCATCAGACCACTGCGGCAAATCAGATCAGATCATCTGTGTGTAATTTTCCTGTCCTTTGGGCAGCTGGCTTTATAATTAGGAATCTGGAGTGGTCCAAAGGCTAGGCTAATACTTCATGTAGTTCTGGCCTGAGCTGGGCTTATCTTCAGCATAAGGCACCAACCAATGTTTCTACATTGACTGGGCCACCCACAGCTCGAGGAGCTGCCCGTGGGCTGGCAATGACTTTGGACACGTTTGCGTCTTACAACGGGTGGCAGAGTTTTCTGTTTGATGGGAGTAAATCATAAGGGGAAGCAGTGGTAATCAAGGAAGAAGAGGCAGACAGAAAGCTACCTCACCTCCTGAAATGGAGTACTAGATCTGAGGGTGACCCCCATGTAGAGAGAGCTTCCCTGTTTCTTTCTGGCTGCACTCTGGCCTCTGTGATTTCTAGAATAACCACAGGCTAGGTCTAATGTCAACAAATGGCTTCCATCCAAGTCCTTGATAAAGGGGAGGCAGGTAAAATTATGTCCTTAGCAGAAGGTCCTAAATCTAGATTTTACTTCTGATGTATGCTGTCCCAAAGACCCTGGCTTGTGGTCAAAGTGGATATTGTGTCTCACCATCAAATATTTGCTCTTGCTGGTGTCTTGTTTTGTTTTCCATTTATGTATTTATTTTTTTCAGAACTGAGGAAATTAACCAAGTACTTTTATCTATTTATACCACGGTTGTGTACCTAGTAGTCCATTAAGATTAAATCACCACCAAGACATAGGCTGAATAACAGCATTGTTAGTATAAAGGGCCACAGTTTGTAAAATAGTAATATAAAGTATAATTCGGACATGAAACAGACAAGAATATCAGGCATGCATCATGAGGTTATGTAGGGAGAGTTGATTTTTATGTGTGAAACAGAGGAAGCCCTGGCCGGCCTTGGGCCAACACCCAGGGTGCTTAGGAGCCATCTGCTTTGTCTTTGGACTACTGGCAGATTTATTGGCTTGAGACAATTTGGGCAACCTACCAGATTGGAAAGGGTTACAGTACAAGGAGGGTACTGACTTTGAGCAGCCGTAAGTATGAAGGTAAATATGACAGTAGAAGAAAGCCTAGCTGAATCCTCACTATTTGGTGAGTGGTCTGCATCTATCAGCATATGAATTACTCATGTAGACAAGAATCAGTTTGATACTGATTCATTTCCTTGGCCTACTAAAGAATCGAAGGCAAGGAAACAGTAAAGGTGAATAAGGTACATTTATTTGAAAGTGAAAAGAAAGCCATGGAAGAAAAGTAGGGAGACTTTCTTTGGAAAGGGCCCCCCAAGAGGAGTCCAGTGGCTTTCTCCTGGAGAGTAGATATTATAGGATGGAGCTCCCTCCCCAGGCATTGCATTGATTGCTTGATGGCCTGTGTATGTAGCACCCCAGCTCTTTTCTTGGTTAGGCCTCTAGGGTATTACAGGAAGAAGAAACATTTGATCAGGAACCTAAGGCATTGTGGGAACAAGAAGCATATAATGGGCCACATATTATCTGACACATGCTATGTCTGCCATTTTTTCTCTATCTACTTAATAGTTCCCCTTTCTTTCCCTCAAGTTTGTTCTACATTTATCCTTTGAGTAACTTCTTACACACTTCTTTTTTTGGTGGATTATGGGGCTTGAACGCTGGGCCTGAGCACTGTCCCTCAGCTCTTCATCTCAAGGCTAACATACTACCACTTGAGCTACAGAGCCACTTCCAGTTTTTCTGGTCATTTATTGGAGATAAGAGTTTCATGGCTTTTCCTGCTTGGGAGGCTTTGAATCCGATCTCAGTTTCAGGAGGTTGAGATTACAGGATTACAGGAGTGAGCCACCAATGCCTGGCTCTTACATACTTCTTAATGGCTTAGGAGAGCTCCTATTTTTTCCTCCTCATTTTCCCTTCATACCATAGAGACATGCACATACACAATAACACATGCACACACAGGTGCACATACATACAGAGAGACAGATACACAGAGAGAGAGAGAGAGTCAGAGGTGAGATGGGAGAGATCTGTTCATGCTTGTACTCATTTAAGTTTATATCAAGCCAAGGGGAGCCAAACATAGCCCAGGTATTCATCTCAAGTACTAAAAAGGTACAAAAAAATGTAGTGTGCTTCAGACCCAGCACAGCATAGAAACCCAGCACTGTGGCCTCCTTTCCAGAAGCTTGTTGTTGAAGGCTGTCTGAACTCTCCACCCAGCAAGCTGGTTTCCCTCTCTGCTTTTATGGTAGGTACTTCCTCTGGGGTTCAGGAAGGCCTTTGGCATGCATGTCTCACCATGCACTCAGAACACCTCTTCCCAAAGCCAAGCTTCATTCCTCAGCCACTGAGGGCAAGCTGATTGTAATGAGTTCCTGTAACATTTCTGCTGTTGCTGACCTTGAAGGAAGCAGTGGCTGAAGGGTTAGAGTGGGTGGATTGGGAAGAGAGGAGGTCAGCTAATGATTAAACTCTGGTGTAGTCCAAGCATACTGTAAGGACTTTCCTTTAGCCCAAGAAGCCCTAATGTGACCTGTTGTCCTAAAGGTGGACTGAAGAGAAAGTTTTGTATAAGCAAAGGTAACCTAAAAATCTTGGACTGCATATCATTCACTGTGTGGTTTGAGGCAGGCCAGGAAACCTATGAACATCATCTAGAAGCTTCTGGGACTATGGTTAGGTTCTGTGTCTGCCCTCTGCAATACAGTAAACACTGGTGCTCCATGGCTACTGAGCTCTGTGTGGGCCTTGCTGAGCTTGGCCACTGAATTTTTACCTTCCATGATTTAGTGTTAGCTTGTTTCACTTTAGAGCCATACCCAATAGCCATGTGGCTAGAGGCCACTGTGTTGTATCTTAAAACTCTGGAATATCTGAATCCTTTAGAAAACTTTAGAAGGTTTTGAGGACTTGGTCTTGCGTCATGCGCATCTGAGTCTCTGCTGTGTTTGTGTAGCATCAGAAGCTCTAGAGTGTTAGCTTAGAATGTGTGAGCTCCAGGTTTCCTCTCCAGTACCTCATGCAAATCAGTTCCCTACTGTAAACATGAGACTGGAGAACTCTAATTGATAAGTCCTCAGGGGGGTTTGTGTGATAGGTAATTGGGATAAACAGGGCTGTCCACATGCCGGACAGTAATTCCAGTGGAGATAGAGACTGTCCACTCAGGAACAAATCTTTTAGTTTTTTTTTTCTGTGGGGAGTTCTGCAAAGTCAGTTTCTGGAAGAATTTTGAATGACTCCAATTTGGACAGGCTGGTAGGACACATTATTGTGGTAGGATCTTTGTCCATGTTCATCTTCCTTCCTACTAACCTCACAAGCCATATCCCTAACCGCCCAAAGTACTTGCATATCTAAGACTAGGAAAGTTGGGAGCAATCTTACCTCTTTGAGTCTCCTCATGACTTTCCCAGAAGGACTTCCCTATCTTACTTGTGATAGAAGGGCTTTTAATTATACAGTGATGTTGTATACTTCTGCCTCTTTGTAGAGACAGTGTCATTGATAACTTGAAACCCAATTAGAACAAGCAGGAAATGCCTCATTGGGACTGGAGGGGCCAGTATAGGGTTTTAATGAAAAACACATTTTATTTCTAAAGTAGCTGGTCTTGTGTTTATTCCAGAGAAAGTCCTTGGGGGTAGAGAGGAAAGTAATATAATGAAATGATAACGAGGGGGCCCAGGGCAATACAAAGGCAACTTTGCTGTAAGTAGTTACTTCAAGGAAGAGTCTTGCTGTTTCCACAGCCTCTGTTGGCCACAGGGCAGTCCACACGTGTGGAGACAGCTCTCTGGCCTGTGTTGAGAGAAATCTAGAGACTAGAAGTGGGATTTGCCCTTACCTCACTTCTCCTGCTGGGAATGTGACTAGTCCCCATGTTCTAGGGCTGTGTGTAAGCGACAAGTTGCCCTAATTCACAAGGCCGGCTCTGGAGAAGGCTGGTGAGCCTCCTTTGCCTTGATCCCTTGACCTAGGGGATCACACAGGTGACCCCAGTCACCAGCAGAGGCAGGGAGGGGAAGACCATGTCCTGGAGCAAAGAGATTTCATTCAAAGGCTTAGAAAGACTTGCATTTCCCAGCCTTGGATTTCTTGTCCTTTCTCTGTCTCCCTCTCTGCCTCAAACTTTCTTTCCCACTCCCTCCTTCTTCTTCTCCCTTTCCCCTTCCCCCTTCCTTTCTCCCTCCATCTCCCTCTCCCTCTTGTCTTGTGCTGTTCTTGGAGCTTGAATTCAGGGCCCTGTCCCTGAGCCTTTATGCTCAAGGTTAGATCTCTCCCACTTGAGTCTCAATTCCACTTCCATGTTTTTGGAGGTTAATTGGAGATAAGAGTCTAACAGATTTTTCTGCCTGGGCTGGCTGCAAAATCAGGATCCTCATATCCTGATTTGTTAGGATTACAGGCGTGAGCCACTGTGCTCAGCCCTGTCCTTCCCTTCCCTTCCCTTTTCCTTTCCTTTTATCTCCCTTCCTCTCAGCGCCTCCTTTCTTTTCATTTCTCTTTTTACCTACTTTTTTTTTTTTTTGCCTATTTTTGTGGTTAGAACTTAGACCTTTGAACTTGCTAGGCAGGCACTTTAAATGGTGTGTGTGTGTATATGTGTGTGTGTGTGTGTGTGTGTGTACGCGCACGCGTGTGAGCGCGCTGATACTGGGGCTTGAACTCAGGGCCTCTTGCTCTCACTTAGCTTTTTAGGTCAAGGCTGGAACTCTATCACTTGAGCCTCATCACTTACAGCTTTTTGCTGGTTAATTGGAGATAAGAGTCTTGTAGACTTTTCTGCCTGGACTGGCTTTGAACCAGGTACCTCAAATCTAAGCTTCCCTGAGTAGCTAGGTTTGCAAGCATGAGCCATCAGCACCTGGCTAAATGGCTTCCTTTAGAAAATTAAAACAGGAGGAAGTTTTTCTTCCATTTACCATGAGCCAAATGACAGCACTAGAGAGAAAGACTTCCCAAATAACGCTTGTTGAGATTAGCTTGGGGAAAGGGAGGGAATAAGGAGAGTGATGGAGGGGGTAGGTCTGATTTGAGTGCACTGTATGCATAGATGAATATGTCAAAATGTAACCCCGTTCTACAACTAATTGATGCAAATAAAAAATGTGGATGGGAAATGGACTTGAAAATAATCAGAAGAAGCACACCATTCTGTACCTTTTAGTGTGTGGGTTGAGAGAGAGAGAGAGAGAGAACATTGTCTGACACTGAACTGCTTGTTTAGTCACCGGAATACCACATCCTTGGTCAGCTTGATATGGCTGCTCTCAGCAATTTCTTTTCTCTTTTTTTTCCTTCTGCAGGCAGGATTGAACCTAGCTAGGACCCTGTGATTCATCACAAGCCATCAGACATGCTAACAGTCCTTATGTTTTTATTTTGTTTTCAAGATAGTCTTGCTAACCTTGTCCAGGCTGACATTGAACTCTTGATCGTGTCTGTACCTTCTAAGTAGCTAGGATTGCAGACATGCACCACTATGCCGAGCACAGGGACTCATTACTGATTCTTAGGGCAATTCTTTCTCCTTACGCTGAGTTGAACTACTTTACAAATTCGTGATCCATGTGGTATCTCATTTAATCCCTACGACTATCATTATCTCCATTTTATCATCTCAGTGGAATACGAGGACTAAGTGACTTATATAAACTTGCAAGTTTGTAGATTCATAATGTGAACAGGTCTGTTGCTCTGGAACCTGGGCTCCCAATCTCAGTTGTGCTAGGGTAGAAACAGGCTGGAGCTCCCCCTGCTGGTCATTAGGAGAAACCAACAATTCTCACATTCAGGCATGTCTGTCTGCCATTCCTCTTCAATACTTGTTCACAAGGGTCTCAACCAACCTCCTTTTCCCAAGCCCTAGTCATTAAATTTCCAGTCTTAACCCAAAATCTCCTCATGACTTTCTTTCACCTCAACTCTTTTTTTTCATCGGTTGAGGGGCTTGAACTCAGGGCCTCTGCACTGTTCTTGAGCCTCTTTGTGTTCAAAGCTAGCACTCTACCACTTAAGCCACAGTGCCACTTCCGGTTTTTGAGTGGTTAATTGGAGATAAGAGTCTCATGGGGACTTATCTGCTCAGGCTGGCTTCATATCGTGATCCTCAGATATCAGTATCCTGAGTAGCTAGGATTACAGAGGTGAGCCACTGGGCACCCAGCTTCACCTTAACTCTTATTTCCATCACTTTCCAAAGAGCCTTACTCTTTCATCATATTTAACATGAACCTATGTAGCTTACTCCGTGGGACTATATATTAAAAAGGAAACAAACCAACTCTCCTGAGAGAAGTTATATAGTCTTCTACTTCCTAGCATTAATGACCCTAGTCTAATTATTTTGAATCCACCATTCTTCATAAAAGATGGGGTTGGCATGTCAATTCTTCTTTTATTTGGTGACTATTACCCAACACCTTGCCTGTAATTCAGACTTGGACACTGGGTATTATAACTCTTTGTTGCTTTCTTTAGTGACTCCAGCAATGGCTCACAGCCTTTCTTTTCTTGCTAAAATAGAAGGGATGCCAACATCAAAATAGATCATCCTCCAACTTCATTCTAATCACAGTTCAGATTCTATATCCTGAGGGAATTCTGACTTCCTTCCACCAAGCTGTTCACCAGGGTGTCAGTGAAGGTCATCTGATATCAGTTCTCTGGGGCTAATGGGATAAGGTTTAAATTCTAGACCTGTTGTTGCTTATAAACTCTGTGGCCTTGAGCCAGTGTCTGATCTGTCTTTCTCCTTGGTTTACTCACCTGTGAAATGGGCTCGTAATAGCACCTTTAATGCAATGACCCACCATGAGTACCACTTAGTTTACCTCTTGGCACTTTATGATAGTAATCCACATTAGCTTTAATAATTATTATTACTAGAAGACTTTAAGATCTTGAGTTCTTAAATTTTATGAGGCTATAATCACCACCTTGCTTTTATCTTTCTTATCCCTTCATATCATTTCAGAAATTTTTAATTCTTCCCATCCTGCCCATCATTCTTTTCTCAGTGGCGTCATTGTGTCTTCTGAACAGTGCTTTTCACAGCCTCTCTCCCTGCGGGCTTTCCTCCCTCCTCAGACTTTCACATACCTGGGAAGATAAACTTTTCCTCTGGAGACTCTTCCTGGCCTTGCCTGTTTATAAGAGCTGTGCTTTTCCTTGTTATTTACATCACTGTCTATTTTTTAATTCATCTCACCAAGAGAAATATGTTCTCTTTTTTTCTAATCCTAGCAAGCTATTCCCCCTGCGCTCTCTTGCCCATCTTCTTTGAGACCAATTCCATATGTACTAAAATCCTAGCATTCAATTCAAGCTGTACTTAGCTGAGACTGTTTTCTCAAAAAATTTTTACAAAGTTTCATTTTGGTATATTTCCTTTGCTCTTCTTCTCTGTAAATGTAGGCTTCTCACCAGGCTCAGACTTTCCCTATCTGCTAGCAGTCTGATCCACCCCTTGACTCCACACATAGCTCTAGAATCACATATGAAGATTCAGAAACACATTTCTAGGCAACAGCAGATCATGGTTCAGTTATTGTTTGAGTTATGATAGCCTGTCTCACCAACCGTCATCTACTAGGGAATATTCTTTCTTCTAAATTCTTTAATGATATACTCTTTCCCAGATTAGAAACTTTACTAAAATCATTGCATCTTATGCTATAGAGTCTATCTCCAGGCTGTCTGTCATCTTTCTTTCTTTATATTCTACTGCTCATGCATTAGCTCAGAATCTTTTCTACGTGGGGTGTTAAAATGCTATCCCTTTCCCTTCCTCCCGCCCCCACCCCCACCCCCACCTCTCTCTGCCAGACTTTGTCCTAAGGCTTTAACTCAGGGCCTTGGCACTGTCCCTGAGTGTTTTTGCTCAAGTCTAGCACTCAACCATAATTTCACCTCCAGGTTTTGGTTAATTGGAGAAAGGAGACTCATGGACTTCTCATGGACTTCCCTGCCCCAGCTGTCTTCCAATTGTGATCCTCAGGTCTCAGCCTCCTGTGTAGCTAGGATTACAGGCTTGAAGAATTGGCACCTGGCTATAATCCTGGCAAATTCATAATTCATGGCTACTCTACATGGTTACTACCAGTACCATATATACTCACATGCAGGTGTGTGTGTGTATGTGTGTGCACTCAAAAGTGTAAATATTTAACAGCTATCCTCTTAGCATATAGCAATATACAGCACAGTGTTAGTAACTGTATGCTTATAAGATAAATAAGGTCCAGTGGGACTTGCTTATATTATAACTGACAGTTTGATTCTGTTGACATATCTCATTTTTCCTCAAGCACTGGAAGCTACTATCCCATTTATGAACTTGACTAGTTTAGATTACATATAATTGTAGCCATGCAATAATTTGCCTTTATCTTGATCATTTTGCTTAGCATAATGTCTTCCAGCTTCACCCATTATATAGCAAATGACAAATTTCTTTCCTATCAGTAATATTGTACTGGTATTTCAGCCTTCCACAGAAAGAGCT
The DNA here is from genome assembly GCF_000151885.1 of Dipodomys ordii. NCBI lineage: Eukaryota > Metazoa > Chordata > Mammalia > Rodentia > Heteromyidae > Dipodomys > Dipodomys ordii. The sequence continues at coordinate 31,634,373 of NW_012267220.1, read as the reverse complement.
CCACATCTGTACCTGTTACCTGCTAAAACACATTGGTATCTGTCTTCATCTTGGTTATTGAGAATAATACTGCAGCAAACATGGTAATTCAGCCTTCTTCAGGTGACCCTGATTTCAATTGCTTTAGATTTTATTCCAAGGGTGAGATTGCTGGATCATAGGATAACTTTATTTTCAGGTTCTGATGAAACATCATACTGTTTTTCAAAGAGTTTATACAAACTTACATATTTACCATAAGTATTCAAGAGGTTTCATTTTTCAACAGGAAATTGAGAACCTAATGCCATTTGTATTAACAGTTAAAAGAATGAAAGGTTGTTGTTGTTGTTGTTGTTGTAGGTGGTGATGGTGATGGTGGTGGTGGTGGTGGTGGTGGTGGTGGTGTGTGTGTGTGTGTGTGTGTGTGTGTATGTTTGACCTAGTGTCAGGACTTAGGCTCAGTGTCTAGTGCTCTTGCTTGGCTTGCTTATTCATGGTATGCCACTTGTACCACATCTTTATTCAAGCCTTTTGCTTGTTAACTGGAGATAGAATCTAATGGACTTTTCTTTCTACATTGGCTTTGAACCACCATCATCAAATCTCAGTCTCCTGAGATGCTAAGATTCCAGGCACGAGCTACCAGTATCCTGCTAAAAGAACAAAATGATTAAGGTTTAATTAAATGAGAGACAAACTATATTTCTGTAAGTTGAAAATGCAAGACATTTGTAAAGAAAACTTAAAAGGCACAAATAAATGGGAAGACAATCTAGGTCCAGGGATTAGAAAAGTTAATATTCTTAATATTGATACTATAATCTATAATTGACTGCAGTTCTGATCAGAATCCCAATAACTTACACACACACACACACACACACACACACACACACACACACACACCACACACACACAAACTTAAAATTCTTATGGAACCCCAAATGGGTTCCCAAATGGGCAAATATTTTAATAATTTTTTCTCTAAACAAAATATAAAAATGGCCATCAAACATATGAATGTATCAAAGCCACAATGAACCATCCCCTCACACCTGTGAGACAGGCTACTCTCAAAAAGAAAGAAAAAACTAGTGTTTTCTTAAGTTTTTCCCCTTTGTTCCAGTGTATTTCACCTTTATAGTAAGTAGAATTCTACTTTTGTAGTACTATTTGTATAGTTTTTCTTTTTCTTTTATTTTTGTGGTACTAAGATATGAAGTCAGGGCTTCATGGTTGCCTGGCAGGTATTCTAGTGAAGTGCTTTGCCCTTTTGTATTTGCTTATGTGTGTTCTGGTCATGTTGGAGATAAGGTTTTTGCCTGTTTATTTGGGCATGCTTGGCCAGCAATCATATTTAGTTGAGATGGCAGGTGTACACCATCTTGCCCAGCTTTTCCTATAGAGATAGTTTCTTGTGAACTGTTTTTCCCAGCCTGGCCTAGGATCCTCCTAATCACAGCCTCCAGTGTCATTGGGATTACTACACTCTACCATGGTGCCCAACTATTAACTGAGACCTTGTCTTGTCTTTATGCTTGGAATGGCCTGGAACTGTGATCTCTTGATTTCTGTCTCTTGAATACTTGGGTTATAGACTTGAGCCACCAGTGCCTGGCCCTGTAAATTGCTTTCTAAGGATACCTGTGTCCAAGATTCCATTCATTCATTCATTCATTCAATCAATCATTTATACAATAGTCCAATTATTCCTTGAGTTTCTGATTTGCTACTTTATATGTGCTCACTGACTGACAGGTAGGATACATACACAAATGCCACTCACAGCGTTATTAACCAAATGCCACATACCTGGTGCCAGAGCTTTATTGGTCCAGCATGGTAACGCCATAGCTCAGTGCAGAGGCTGTCCTCAGACATGACCTTTGGATGTGAGGTCCTTCCATCTGGTGCCTGTCCTCTTCCTGGCCTCTAGAGACCTCCCTAGGGTGTCTGCTTTCAGCTGTCAGGTTGGGGGGGGGCGTAAGAAGGAATGAACAGGGTTCAGAGGCCAGATCCGTACATAGTCTCCAGCACTCTACCCACACTTTATCAGAATGCACAAGAGTGGGGAATGTATTCCAACAAATGAGCAAACTGACAAGAAGGAACAGGAGTACAGAGGCTCAGTGGCCTTGGTAATGAAGATACATAGGACTTGGAAAGACAAGGAGGTCACATAAACTAACCATGATCGTATAATGCACTGACTGCCTATGATTTAAGAGTAAACATTGCGTTTTCAAGAGATTCTGAAATGAAGCAGAGGAGATGTTGCCCTGGAAATTCCTTCTGTTAAATTAAACTGAGTTGCCCGTGTCGAAAGCATGACTTGCGAGTATTTTCTCCATGATTGGACTTTGGTTTGGTGAATTTCCCTTCACCAGTACCTTTCACCTGGTAAAATGATACAATTCCTTTTAGATTCATCATGATTGTACCATTACTACTTATGGGCTGAAATTCCAAACTGAGATTTGAACTGATGACCTGGTATTTTCTCAGCTTGTTTGCCCAGCTGACACTTTGCCTCTAATTTTGTTATCTCCTATGCTACTTTTTGCTGGTTATTTTGCAAATTGAATCTAGTGAACATTTCTGGCAAGGGCTACCTTTGAGCTGCGATGCTCCAAGTCTCAGCCTCCTGAATGGCTAGGATTACAAGTGTGAGCTACCAGCACCTGGCCAACTGGGCTGGATTTTGCTTTTGTTTTTTTATTGGTGGTACTGGGGCTTAAATTCAGAGCCTCACATTTACTTTGCTTGCTTGCTCAGCTTGCTTGCTTGCTTGGTCAGTATTTTACCACTTGAGCCACAACTCTAGTCCAGCTTTTTGCTAGTTATTTTTGAGATGGACTTACACAGACTTCCTTTGCCCTGTCTATTTTCAAACTGTGATCCTCTGATCTCAGTTTTATGAGTAGATAGGATTACAGCTGTGAGCCACCAAACTCAGCTCTGGTTTGGAATCAAAGCACCTGGAAGAGAAGCCAGTTTTCCAGGCTAAAGAAGTCAGCTAAGCTGGGCTCCAATGGCTCATACCTCTAATTATAACTACCAGGAGAATGAGATTTGAGTATCAAGGTTCAAAGCCAGCCCAAGTAGGAAAGTCCTTGAGTTTCTTATCTCCAATTAACCAGAAAAAAGCCAAGTGAAGCTGTGGCTCAAGTGGGAAAGCACTAGCCTTGAGCAAAAAGAACCCTCAGGGCCAGTGCAAGGGCTCATGTTCAAGCCTCTAGATAGGCCAACCCACACACAAGAAGAAGTTAGCTAAAGAGAAAAGATATTTTTTGTTAGGTTGAATGGTCAGATTATAAGAGATAATGATAGAGAGAGAGAGACAGAGAGAATCAGAGAACATGAAAACAGGAGAGATCCAGGATGAGCTAGGGAGAGAAACTGAGCATAATAAGATTGTAGAACTGTGGTGGTTTCTATGTGGATGGGATGTTGATGGGCAGGATGCAATGGGTAGGGTGAAGAAGTACCACATTTCTGGGAAAGCTGGGCCTCCATCGGAATGTGTTTGAACACCAACATCAGTCACAGTTAGCTGATACGGCCAAATACACCGACGTCTGCAGTGCACCAGTCAACCCAACAGGATGAAGAATTATCTGTGTCAATGTTACTTCTTAAGGTCCCCCTCGACTCATTATTGGGTAAAAGATTGGTTTAGAAGTATATAAGGTTAAATTTATATTTTGTATAGATGTGAGAATATTTTTATACTTTTTTATAATCACTGAATTTTCCAGTAAAACATCAGTTATATAAATTGACAGGAATTATGTCTTTATTTTATTGGAACTTCACCAAGAGCTGTGCATCATTCTCGACAACGTATCACTGATGGCAATGTCCTTGTGTTATTTAACTCACAATGGATGAGCATGTGTGAGGCCAGTGCATTCTTGGTGATTGTATGGAGTAGGGGTGGCCTACACTGTCTATGTAGCCTGTGCTGCATATCATGTTGACTACCACCATATCGAGACACTTTCTGTCTTAATCCATTTGCTGTGGCTAAAGCAAAAATGGGCAACTGGGTGCTTCATAAAGAAAAGTGGTTTATTTAGTTTACCATTTTGGATGCTCAACGAGCATGTGCAGTAAAGATCACATGGGGAAGCTGCATGCTAGTGGCCTATATCTGTAATCTAAGCTACTCAGAAGGCTGAAATCTGGAGGATCATGGTTTGGGGAGAGCTCAGGTTAGAAAAAGGTTCAGTAGACTCCCTCTTCAATATAACCAACCAAAAGCAGGGTTGTAGGCATGGATCAAATGGAAGAGTGCCCGCTGAGTAAGCTTGAGTCTGTGAGTTCCAACCCCAGGACTCCTCAGTATTAACCCTGCCCCTGGCCCAAAGTCACATGGATAGATAGGAAGCCAGAAAAATTCAAGGACAGGGGTTATGTTTGCTTTTTAAAAATGTATCTTGTTAAAAGTGAGTATACAGCTGGGCGCTGGTGGCTCACGCCTGTAATCCTAGCTATTCAGGAGGCTGAGATCTGAGGATCGCGGTTCAAAGCCAGCCCGGGCAAGAGAGACCGTGAGACTCCTATCTCCAATAAACCACTAGAAAACCGGAAGTGGCGCTGTAGCTCAAGTGGTAGAGCGCTTGCCTTGAGCTGAAGAGCTGAGGGACAGCGCCCAGGCCCAGAGTTCAAGCCCCACGACCGACCAAAAAAAAAAAAAAAGTGAGTATACATTAATTGTATAAAATAGTGGGTTTCACTGTCATCTTTGTGCATCCATATAGCAGTTTTATTATAATTCACTTGCTTTTTATATAGTAAATTGTTCTCTCTGAAGTGAACTGAGGACCTATGAGGACCCACAGAGCTACATCAATCTCCCAGTGATATAACCATTGTTCCCTGACAGCTTCAAACCACTGGAAACCAAATTGCCGGTATAGGATGCTTTGAGGAACACTTACAATCCATATCTAAATCTTAGCACTGCCCTTGGCATCTCCTTTACATTACCAAAGATATATTATGTGATTTTTTCTTCTTAAAAAATGATGCATATAGACAGGTTATATCATTTATAAATTTCACTTCTGGATAAAAGGAACGGATTAAATTACTTCATGTGAAATGGGCATTAACTGTCACTGGCTGTGATCCCTGAATATCAGATAGCCTGGGGCCCTTGACCTGCCTGTGCAGTAGATGACAAGAATTTACCACATTTACATCTTCATAGGTAAAGTTAGTCTTGGACTATCATTTGTGGCTTGCACATGTTTAACTTACATCATTCATATTGTTTCTAATGTTTTCACATCCATTAAAACAAAACCCCAAACCCTACTTGTAATCAACATCTGTGCAATATTTTATGGCCCACTGAGCATGTTCATTTAAAACTATTTCATTTGGTTCTCCAAACCATCCTATGAAGTAGGTTCTGGTTGTTGTTATTAACCTCAGTACTTTCTGAGGACTGAAAGATTAAAATGATTTGGTCACCTCTCTAGTCCGCACTAACCTGGGACTTCTCACTCAGTCACATTCTGTGGCTGTGTCACGGGAGCTAGAAGGATGATGTGCTCTGGGGACAGAACACACTCAGTGCCATTGGGTCTGAGTTACTGTCTCACAGAAGTCCTATGAGAATGAAACAAGGTAATATATACAGACCAAAGAGCACAGAGCTGGGCAGATGAAAGGCCCTGAGTTTCTTACTCGTTCCTTTCCAAATGTCATGGCTAAAAGAAGATCCCTGGTTATCCTCATAAATACAGTAAAGACTAGATACACTAAACAGTCGTGGAAGGCTGGCAGTTTATTGTGCACCACTGGAAAATGTAAGGCTTGAGCAAACAAATCTTTTTTTGCTTTGCCAGCAGTTAACTCATACCTATGGAGCAATCGGACAATTCTTCCCTTGGCAGATTCTAAAGAGTTTCCCCTTGCTCCAAAGTTGGGGACGTTACACAGCCCTCATCTCAGAGCTAATAGGTACCAGAGCACGATTGCGAAGGGTCATGTTTAGTCCAGGGGTTCACTTCCTACTCAGCAGCATGGGTGGAAAGCTTGACAAACAGGAAGATGTGTAACCAGCCCTGGGAGTCTCAGAGGAGGCCTGGAGGCCATGCCACCTGGTGCTGGGTTTCCTCACACCCTCATCTCCCCACCAAGGATCCAACCTGAATAAACAGTGGGAGGGGGCAGCAGGAAGGCAGTAAAACAGCCTGCTGGAAAGCAAACACACAGCAAAGCCCAGGCCTGCAAGGTTCTATGGGAAGTGAGCATCTGTGAGGTCAGACCCTCCCAACTCTCGTGATTTAGATCTGCCTCTAGCTGTGTCCAGCACACCCTGGCATGCACACACACTCATGCTCACACAAGCTACTGCCCAAACCCTGACCTGCTTTCTGGAATAGGCAAACACTATGGAGGTTCTGCAAGACCTCAATACATTTGTCTAAGTTAAAATAGGGCTTATATTTGTCTGTGTTGTCAACTCCCTCTTCTTTAAACTTTCCATTGACTATATGAATGCCTAGCAAGTTGTGGTTCCAATCATGGCTCTAAATAAGCCTCACGGTCATACATGTCAAGTTTTTGACTGGAGGCCTGAATTCTGGTTCCAGTTCTTCCTCTGACACCTCTGGGTCAGGTCACACCTCTTAGATTCTACATGATATTCTACATGCGAATCTACATGATATCAGTGGGGAAAAGTGACCCACCATGTGTCCATTATGCCTTTCCGGTGTAGAGATGCTTCTTCAATGAAAGTGGACCTGATCTCCATGAGAACATTCCTTGTCCAAGAGACTGAAAGTCTCTTGATTGTCTCAGCTCTCCTAAAAGGCACCCACATGAAACATGCAAAGTTAGCTTCTCAATTATTTCAAAAGTATAATTGTAAACTTTTTGATCAATAACTTAAAGAGACCACTGACAAAACCACTGACAAAAACACTAACAAACCTGTAACATACAATATTGTTTCTCCACCTCTGGGTCATGCATTGACTACTAATTTTTAGGGGAGGAAATAACTTAATCAATTCATCCCCACAAAAACTTCTTGCTCTAAACATGACACTTTGCACATGAGACCCATTGTTTAATGTAATTTATCACCTCAAGAAACATCTAAAACTCTCATGTGACCTATATCTTATCACAGGACAAGGCAACAATGCCATTTTTCCAAATGCCTCTAGTTAGTTGACCAGTAGCCACAATCAAGATATGTGATGTGTTCATAGTTGGTATATGACCACTCAGGTCTTGCCGTACCTTTGGACCATTGCACTTCTATTGCTCCACCCATGGCAATAAAGTTACCTTTCATCCTGGAGGCCCTGTCCTGTCTCCTCTGTTGAGTGGGAGTTCATTTTGATCTGATGTTATGGTTTCGTGGTAGGGGTGGGGAAAGAGATGTTTGCAGAACCTTCTGTCAATAGTCAGGCAGGTACTTTGCAGACAATGAGGCCACTGTGCAGGATGAGAGTGCCTGCCTGGGCAGATCCCAGGTAGTTTGATTTAGGAGGTGTGAATTCTGCCAGGCACCACAGAACCATTGTGGTGCCAATGGAATCCAGGACTCAGAGAGCAATTTAAGCCCCTAGATTTGTGGGTTTTCTCTGCAGAGGCTTGGCTGGATATCTAATTTTCCTTCTTGATTTTTAGCACACATATTCTTCAGAAGCTTGATGGTGTTTTCACTGTAATATTAACCGGCATATTAAAAAAAGTGACATTGCAGTTCCTGATCATCACATTCAGTTCTTAACATACCATAGAGAGTCCTGGGCTCAGAATGACAGTCCAATGAGCTCTTGGCTCTGGCACCCTGAATAAGCAGGGACCTTTATTACTGGGAATGAGTCATGGTGCCATCAACATACCATTGGGATAGTCTTCTGGAGTATGATGTTGTATTTTAAAAGGAAGTGTATATGTACAAGCTACTGACACATGCATCCCAAAGTGGGTGAGAATGTGAGTCACTATCCACTGTTGCTTTCAGAAACATGTCATCGTTACTGTGATCTAAGTGTCACAATGTTCTCCTCTCTGTTCCCTTCCCTGCCTGTCCTTTGACAGATTAAATTACTGAAACTGATCATTTAAATTCATATTTTCTTTATATATTTGTGTTATCTAAGAGAATTTTTTAACTAGTGGATATTTTATTCTGTTTCTTTTCCTTTCTCCTCTTCTGCCTCCTCCTCTTCCACCTCCTCCTCCTCTTTCTTCGTCTTCCTTCTTCTTCCCCTTCTTCTTCCTTCCCCTTCCCTCTCCTTCTCCTTCTCGTTCTCCTTCTCCTTCCCTTATCCCTTCCTCTTCCCCTTCTTCTTCTTCTTTCTTCTTCTTCTTCTTCTTCTTCTTCTTCTTCTTCTTCTTCTTCTTCTTCTTCTTCTTCTTCTTCTTCTTCTTCTCTTCCTCCTCCTCCTCCTCCTCCTCCTCCTTCCCCTACCCCTTCCTCTTCCCCTTCTTCTTCTTTCTTCCTCTTCTTCTTCTTCTTCTTCTTCTTCTTCTTCTTCTTCTTCTTCTTCTT